>NC_058408.1:113544454-113655960 GCF_002201575.2 Neomonachus schauinslandi
AAATAAATAAATAAATAAATAAATAAATAAATAAATAAATAAATAAAATAAAAATAAAATAAAATAACTGGCTTCAGCAGATAGAGACATGGGTCTCACCCACCTTCTTTCTCCGGGATCCCCGGCGCTATTGTGCAGACACTTTGATTTGGTAATGCTGGTAAACTCGGAGCAGCCCTTTGCGAGGTTCCTTGCATTCTAACAGGGCAGCTCTTGCCCGGGCTGGGTGAGCCGTCTTGTGCAGCCTCTCGGATCGCCAGGCAGGCCCCGTGGTTCTCACTTCCATAAGAGCTGTGGAGCTGTGTGGACCAAGATGTCTAGGAAGGCATAACCTGGAAATGCCCGTCCTCTGGCTGGGGAGTCCTTTGACGCTTGGAGAGAGCCGGGGCCAGGGGTGGAGGCAGAAAAATAGTAAGAGCCTGTGCAAATGAATCTCCCTCTCCTTACCTTTTTGTGAGGTGAGGAGCGGGGACTGAGAGACGTCCCCCTGAGGGCCCCGGTCTGCCCCGTGAGCACGTCTGCCTGGATGGTGCCCCATGACAATCACACAGTGAGGACATGGAGTCTGCCCCAGCCAGCGTGGCCAGCATGGCTGTGTTGTAGGTTGGACAGGTCTGTGTCACTCATCCTGACATCAAACTGCCTTCTCTAGTCTCCTGGAGTCTCTTTTGAGATAAGGCTGGGGTTATGGAAATGCATAAAGTAAACATGCTCCACAGGCATCCTTTTTTAAACAGAGATGAGGAACGGGAGAGGAGCCCAGAAGAGCCTGGTTTACCCAGGGGGCTGGATGTGTGGGTCGAGCCCTGAGCGGGGCCAGCACTTCTGAGCAGACGTGGTGCTCAGTGCAGGATTGTGCTCAGGCCACGGCCCAGCAGAGCCAGCGTCCCAAACACAGGTGACTTCCGTGCAGGGGCTGCGCAGGATAGGACCCTCTGTGGGACTGGGTACCACAAGGGAGTCTCCACTGACCGTGGGAGGGAGGGTTCTGGAGAGAAAAAGGAGCACCAGGAGATCAAACTGGAGACACAACCCTGTGCGAGGGGCCAGGGGGCTAGGAGTACAGGGTGGGCTCAGTGCCCGAACACAGGGTGGCCCGCAGACCCCACCCTCCCAGAGGCTCTGCACCCACACACCCCGATCTCCCTTACTGGGGCTTCCCTCACAAGGGGTTTCTATGTGTCTCTCCGGCCAGCAGAGGCCACAGAAAAGAGGCGGAGCACAGCCTATCTGGAGTCTGTTCAGTCTGGTCCCGCGTGTTCCTCAGGCCAGGTCATGATGTGAAGGAACCACCCGATACAGAGGTTCTCTCTTCGAGGAAACCGTGGGCACGGCCTTGCTTGCTCAGAAGAATGTCGGAGTCAGAGAAGGGTGACCACCATCTTGGAGAAGCTGGGGAAACTGAGATCTGTGGGGGAGGCATAACTTACTCAGAATCCCAGCTGGCGAAGGCAGATCTGGAAGCAACTGGAAAACCACACTGTGAATAACTATAGTTTGGCTCTGGCCACAACTCCCTCGGGGGCATTTTCCCCCCACATGGCCTGTTCACGGGCTCCCAAATCGTCCCCTTGGAAGCTGCCCATCACCAGCCTCTAATCAAATGCACTCGGCATTCCCGACCGTGGCCCCGCCTTCACGGACCGCCACGGCCCCCCAGTCCAGGCCGCACGCCCTTGGGGGTGCGCCGCTCTGGCTGCAGGAAGCCAGTCTGCTGGGCGATGCCGGGAAATGGTCTGCAGAGCCCTGATATGTATTACTTTCCAAATTTATCACGGCTCCGTCTTCCAACATAGAAAAATATGGTTTTGATTTTATCGTCGACACATTTTGCAGCGCCGGTCCATGGGTCCTGGGGGACAGACCCCTCCCGATGGGCTGGGCTCACAGAAGCAGCTGGGCCTTCCTGCAGGGTCCTGCTGCCGAGAGAAAGGCTCTGGCCTCGCCCCCTCCTTACTGGCCATCTGCAGCAAGCAGCCCACCCAGCCTCGCTGCCCCTCTCCCAGTACATCCCTGGGAGGGCTGAGGCCGTCCAGAGGGCTTTCCCTGGCACGCTGGGACGCTGGGACCCCCTGGCAGCAGCCATGACTCAAGTTCTCGAGCACCTGGTATCTGCCAACGTTGTCGGCACAGGACCCTCCCAGCCCTGGCCAGGAGCCAGCAGAGGCCGACCAGGGAGGGGAGCGGATTGCGGCGGTTGGTTCTGTGGGGAAGTGGGGTGGGCACCAGGCGGGCCCCAAGTCCGGCTGGAGCCCATGAGCCCAAGATGCCCAGCTGCACCCATCACAGCCATCCAGCTTGCTTCTCTTCCTGTCTCTCAATCTGTCTCTCCATCTCTGTCTCTGTCTCTCCCCCTCTGTCTCTGTCTTCCTCTCTTTCTGTTTCTCTCTGTCACTGCCCCTTTGTCTCTGTTGTTGTCTCTGTCTCTGTGTCTCTATGTCTGTCTTACTGTCTCTCTCTGTCTCCCTCCCCTCTCCTTCCCTCTCTGTCTTTCTCTATCTGTTTGTCTCTGTGTCTGTCTTTATCTCTGTCACTATCTCTTTGTCTCCGTCTTTCGTCTCTGTTGCTGTCCTTGTCTCTGCGTCTCTAACAGTGTCTGTCTTTCTGTCTGTATTCGTCTGTCTCTCTCCCCCCTCTCCACCCCACCCCATCACCTCCAGGCTCATTCCCCCCGGCAAGCAGTTGCTCTGTGCCCAAGGCCGTGGGGGGCCTGCCAGGGTGGGGCCTGCCACATTGCTCAGCTGCGCGTGCACCTGCCCAGGGCTGGCCCTGTCCTGCCCCACCTCTGGGCTGCGTCCTGACACCACAGAGCCCTCCCTGTTCCTCCCAGAGTGTGTGCTTGCTCCCTGCCCCCTCCCCACATTCCTGCTTCCCCGACAGTGGCTCAGATGTCCTTAGTCTGTCCTGGAAGTTTGTGTCTGTCTGGAAGCTTGTGGAGAGTTCAGGAGCCTCATTTTGCCCTTTGTATTTGTCTTCCTCGGGGTGGAAAGAGTTTTCCTGTGTCTGCGATGTGGCTGGGGCCAATCGGCTCTGGCCTTCTCTCTGTCCGCATAACAGAAGCCAGGCGCCAAGCTGTCTGCAGCCCCCTGGGTCCCACGGTGGCTGCTCCCACCGGCTTCCCAGCCCAAACCCTCTGACTCGCTGGTTCTGAGGATGCGGGAACCCTCTCTCCCTGCTGCCCACCCTCATTCCTGGCTCCGCTTCCAGTCTGCTAGACCAATGACCTTGGGTGCCTGTCACATCCCCCATGCTCCTCTCTAGGGCACACAGGACCATAGCCATATTGAGAGCCGGGGTCAAGGGGCCAAGGGTCCATGGAGGTCATCCCCATCACTGGTTGGGGGCTGTGTTAACAGAGCTGCCTGGAGAGATCCAGGCAGGGAACATAAACAGTGGCGAGGAACACTACAGAGAGCGGTGGGGTCTGTGGTAACCCCTTCAGCAGCTAGACAGGACAACCACTCTCCTTTTACACAGGGAGGCCAGATCCTCCAAATCTTCAAGAGAAACTGCACATCTGGATTTTTATATGATAATGTTGGGACATCATGAAACATGTTTTGAGAAACACTCTGTAGGCCAAATAAAATATATTGACAGAAATCTCCGGCCTGCATACCACCTCTATGACCTGTGTTGGGTGTCTCCTAACACCCACCCCCTAACCTTCTGACCACACTGAGAAGGATAGCGGGGGTTCCTCACAGGTCCTACACCCCTGCCTAGGTCACGGGCTCTGGCCTCACCACCAGAGCCATAGAGGTCCTTGGAAGATCACCTTGCAGAAGCCCACTGCTGTCTGCTCCTGGCTGGTCACCTTCGCCTGGCCTGCAGACCCTTGGGCCACCTTCCTTGCCTCTGACATGGCACGGCCCATCACAAACAGAGCTGAGACAGTAAAGCGGTCCAAGCCACGGGGGGCCCCAAGAGGACCGGCTGTGGTTGACATGCTTGCTTTGAGTTTCTTTCCTTAGGTTTAAACAGAGCTACTTTCTGTCCCTACTCAGGCAAGCAGGTCAGAACACCCTGCCAGTGGCCGAGGCCCACGGCCCCCTCGGAAGTTCCTGCCTGCACACAGCCCGCCCAGCATGGGGCTGCCCCTCAGGGGGCAAGAGGCAAGCATGCGTGGGCCAGTCCCCAGCTTCACTGGGCTATAGCTGTGTGGTCTGGGCAAGTGACAATTCAGCTGACCTGCCACATCACCCCTAAAATAGGAACATGAATTACTTCATGCTAGATAAAATGGGACAAAATTAGGTAACTTCCTTAAATTCCCTCACAACTATTCCTCCCCACCTCCATTCTACTTTACAAATGGAATTCTCAGCTCCAGTAGAGTGGGGCTGTCCCTGGAAAAGCCCAGAGTTGAGAGTTTGATTTTCTTAACACCAAGTCTAGAAGCACCAGGGCTGGACTTAGGGCCTCCCCAGCTGGCTGCAAAGACCAACTTTGAGCTCCTTCCGCTCCCTCGACCTAGAGTTAACCCCCTCCCGCAGAGTCTGCCTTTGGCCCCGGCATCCAACGTGTGTGGGTACAGCGGGCTGAGCGCCCCACGGGGGCTGGTCTACCTCAGCTCTTGAGGACCTGTAGGCTTCTACCACCTGCCCCCACATGCCTGGGTCCCACCTCCCACCTGTGTAACACAGGCCCAGAAATTGTGTGTGTAACACTGAGCTTGGCCCACCGGACTCCTACACATCCCTCAGAACCTAGTCCAGCCATACCTTCTACTGGAAGCTGTGCCTGGCAACATGCAGCCCCTCAGGCTGTACTGAACCCCTCCTCTGGGCCTCTCCAGCACCCATCTTTGCCTTGATAGAGCACCCTTCCTGCAGTATGAGTTCACAGTACAGTGAATGATGTAAGTGAGCAAGGCAGCCCCCTCTGGGGAAACTGTCTGACCCAAGGGTCCCGGCAGCTGTTCCAAGGGCCCCCACTCCCCGCCTCAGCTGCCACCCTAGCCTCCTGTTCCCCACTCCCAAGCCAACCACACCCTGCTGGGAAGCCCGGGGCCACAGAGCCTGTGAGGACAGAGGACACAGCGTATGCTGGCTATCCCACTCGGGGCTCTGGGAGAAGCCCCTGGGGGAAGCCCCTGGCCTCCGTGTTACCCTTGGCTCGTTCTGTGTGGACTGGGACACCGTCCCTTTCTTTGGCTTCATTTTCACACCAGGCACTGGATGCCTTCCATCAGGGACTGTGTGTGCCTTCCTCAGGGCCCAGCCGGGCTGAGGGGTCCAGGAGCTCCAGGCCGCCCTGGGTATGATATCCTGCGGTATTAGCACAGAAGGTGATGAGGTGAAGACAGTTTGTCAGCTAGGACTGGGGCTAGATGACTATCTAAGTGATGCCAGAGATGGGCACACACTCAAAAATGTAAAAATATGTAGTGAGGGGGCTGAGGATGGAGGGGCACAGGTCCCTCGGCAGCACAGCTCCCCCTGCTGGTCATGCTCATGATGCAGCGCTACTAACCCGTGTCCCCTGCGGCAGAGAGGGACAGAGGGGACCAGGAGGTGTAGGGTGTGCGCGCACGCGCCCCCCCACACACACACTGACCCCTCTCTTGAGGACTCCCTCTGCCCACGGGCACCACTCACAGACCAGTCCCAGTGAACAAATTCAAAATCACCTCCTGTATGCAGACGCTGCCTTAGACTCACCTGGTCCAGGGCGACCCCTGGCTTGCGCTCCCTGTCTTCAATTTGCCACAGAGTCCTCTGTCCCCTTCCAACGTCCCCCACCCCAGGGAACTGGCCCTAGCCCCTTATCCCCTTACTGGGCCCTGGCCCAAATCCTCAGGCCCCCACCAGAATAAGTGCCCCGGGGCCCCACTAGGCGGCCGAACTCTGCACCCTCCCGCACCCGCCCACCCTGCACACAGCCCCACAGTCCACATGCCTCCATTGCCTGCTCGCAAACCTCCAGGGCCTCCTTCCCTGAAAAAGCCCAGACTCCTCACTATGGCAATTAAACCTTGGGTGGTATGACCAGCCTGAGGACAGACTTCCCCGCCTCTACTCCCCACACATCCACCCTCCAAGCAACCCACAGCGCTACAGGACCGTTTCCTGAAATGCCTCCCACCTCCAGCCTCGCAGACACCTCCACAGCCCCACTCCCCTGCACAGGTGTACCCCACCTGACACACCCCACACACAGCCCCCCCCACTCATGCCCGTGGACAGACCACACCCCACTTCTCTTCCCCACTCCTGTGTCATAGCTACTTCCCAGCCACTTAGCCCTCGATGGGAGACCCCCACATCTAGAAGCACCCGCTCCCCGGACACTCTCACGCCCACCCTCGCCCCAAGCTCGGGGTCTGCACAGAAAGATCACAGGCCCCAGTGCCCAGTTTCCCAGGAGGAGCCTTTGAAAGAAATTGCACTCACAGAAAGCTCTGGTCCTCCAGGAGGGCAGCGGCTGGCTGCCAGGCCTACATGTCCCGGGGTGAGACAGGGCAGCTAACAGGCCCGTTGTTCATGCCTGAGCTGCTGGAACCAGGCAGGCCCTTCCCCAGAGCCCCTTCTTCATTTGAGGAGGCAGCAGGAAAACAAGGCCTTGTACCCAGGGGCCCAATGGCCCATTTGCGCAGCTCTCCTCAAGCAGAAATTTCCCACATGACCTCCAGCGGTGGGGAGGGGGTTGTCCAGCAGACAGGCCAGGCTCCTGGCTGGCAGTGGCCCTTTGTAAGGAGTCCTGCGGCCCCCAGACCACCTCCTTCCACTGTCCAGAGGTGCCTCAGTCTGCATGGGGCTTGGGAACGCACAGAGTTACATCCACATCACTAGGCCCCTTCCAAGCCACTGTGTGACCCTAGGCAAGGGATGGGAATTTTTCCTGCCTTGTTTCCTCATGCCCCCGTGCTGAAACAAGCTTGGAGGGCCCATGTGGAAATTAAGGAGAAAATGCTTTAGCACCTGGTACCAGTAAGTCCCTTCTAACATATTCTCCTGCACTGCCATCCACCCAGTCTGTTTGCCCCAAATTTGAGCTACCTCAGGGCTCAGAGACATTCCCCAGGAGGGGGGCTCATCTCTCCCTTTCCCACTGGGGAGCACCATTCTGGCTGAGGGGGGCGGGGCCAACGGGGTATATTCTCTGCTCAGCCCGATGCCCAGCTCCCCTTGGCCTGCAGGCTCAGGTGCTGGCACTCCGCTTCTTCTGAATGATATTCTGACTTGTGCTGACCCTTTTCCCCAGCTGCTGGCCCAGGTGACCTTCTGAGTCCCACCTCTCAGTTCTACTCCCCCAACCCCGCCAGGCAACCTAGGACTTCCAGCCCTCTCTGCTCCTCTGACAGGTTGTGTGAGCCCCAGCAGCTTACTTCCTCATACCCAGACCCCTGGTAGGGCCAAGGGGACATCAGCAGGGCCTTTTCAGTGGAGGCTGGAAGGAGTGGGTGGTGTGAAACATACAGGTGTCCTCCATGATGCTCTTTGAGAGAGGACACAGAGACCCTACTAGCGACCTGGGCTTCTCGTCCCCCAGACCTCTTTAGAGAGACTCCCCTGTCCTGCCATCTGTGGCCTCCCTTTGTTCCCTACTCATGCTAGAACCTGGCAACCCCCACTCACCCCCACTCATGCTCCCTGAGCCCAAGGTCACATGGAGGCCCTGCTACTTGCATGACTGCCATGGTCCTTCCATGGCTGGAAGCTCAGGACACAGGTGTCAAGAGCTGGGTGTCATCTGCTGAGGTCCCCTCTGAAGGGGTCCCTCCCTTCAGGCCTGGACACATGGGTGGGTGGGCACATGTATGCATGGAGTGAGGTGGATTCTCAAGACCTCGGAGCCTGCCCCACCCGCCCATACTGCCATTGAAGGTAAGGTCAGTGGCTAGGCTCCTCCTTGCTTTGGGGCCACTCTGCTGAGACCCTATCCCCGTTTCATCTGACTCCTTCATCCCTCCTCCTTCAGGACTGTTCTTAGCTGTCATGGAATCTTAGCTCTGGGAAGACCCACCCTTCTGCCCCCTCATCGTGGTAAGTAGAGCATTAACCAGTGGAGAGCCTGAGGCCAGGGCAGGGGTGGGGATGTAGAAGGGCCCTGGGGAGAAAACAGTGGGAATAAGAGAAAACAAGGCAAGCATGAGACAAAGGATTGAGCAGGTTCTGGAAGGAGTGCTGTGCCATGCTGTGGCCAGGTCTACTGGTGGCTGTCTCCCAGGATATGGAGCGAAAATGCACAGGTCAACACAACCAGAGTGACCAGGAAGAGCCTGGAAAGGCCGAAGAAGATGGTCCCCAGGGGACCCCAGAGCAATGGGGTTCCTGCTCTCTCGGCTAACAAGGGGCCGAGCCCAGGAGCATGTGCCCAGCAAAGGGTAAGGGTCACCCACCTCTCCAGGAAGACGTGCCTGTCAGTGGTCGGGGATTTTGAATGGGGTGTGAGAGCCCCGTACCACCCACAGTGACAGGGCTCTACCTTCCACGGCGGTCCACAGTATCTCTCCTACTCCCCATCTCCCAGACCTCCCCAGGCCCCTGTGCTCCCACACGTGCCCTGTGAGGATATACGCCAAGAGATTGAAGTCCCGTCTAAACTGTGGTGCCAAGAACCTCCCCACCCACCACCACTGCCCAGCCCCTGTGTGGAGGAAGCAGACCAGTTTTCCACAGACATGTCACTCCATGCTCAGTCTCGTGAAGGAGAGCTGGAAGCCACGATGAGGCATCAGAATGGCCCGTGACACTGACCTCAACTCAGATGAGGGGGATGAGCCTCCTGGATCTGGATCAGCAGCTTCACTCTAGACCCCTGACTCAGGGCACCAAGGCCCTGACAGCCCTCTCCTCTCTGAACAGAGTGGAGGGAGCACATCAGGAGCACATTCTCATCAGAAAGGATGCCCAGGGGCAACAACTGTTGCGAGCAATGCTCAAGCTCCCCTAGGATCACGGGCAGGGCATACTTGGGCCAGGAGTTCCGTGCCATGTAGCAGCCCCCCCCCCGCCCCGGGGTCCACACTGCCCCAAACCCTTGCTTGCTGTCTTCCCTCTCTATCTGGAGCTCCTCTCCACCAGGCAGACCGGGGGCTTGGGGCCTCACTGTCATGGCCCCGATTTGGGGGCCCCATGGCCAGATTATGGCGAGTTCTGCCAGGGGCCCATGCATGGGAGACAGCCTACTGGCAGCTCCAGCACCCTTACCCCCACCCCCCAAGCTCATCCCCTCCCACACAAAGCACAGGAGACCCCAGCCCTGGACATGGAGCCCAGCACATCTGTTCCAGTTTCCTCAGGAATATGAAAAAGATTGAACATGACAGCTCAGTTGTGTTCAAACAGGGTGGAGTGACCTCTGCAGGGCCCTTCCCTGATGCCAGGCATCTGAGGCAAACAGTGAACGTGCCTCCCGTCGTTTGGATGGTCCCTAATATCCAGCTGTTGGGCACCGGGGAGCTCCACCTTCCACATGAAGACCTGGGATTCTGAAGTGGGAAGGGTCCCGGAGGCCACTGGAGTGATGGTGGTCACTTCGCAGGTGAGTGTGCTCACCTGGATCTGTTTCCATGACGCAGGCGTGACCAGGCAGGATCGGGGTTTTGCTCCTCTGGGGTCGCACGTCGCTGTACGAAGTGCCCCCGGTGAGTGCCGTGCACCCCATGGTGCTCAGTAAATGCTGGAGAGTGTCCATGGACTTGAGGGCCAGTGAGGGGGCGGGTAGCGTCTCCCTGGCAGGCTTGATTCCCACGTGCACCGCCCCCACATGTGTGCCTGCTCCTCTGGGCCGAGAGAATTGTGTCGGGACAACGGGAAATCTTCTCCCTGGTCCTCTGCCAAGTGGGCCTGATGCCAGAGCTGCGATCCAGGGCATTCCTGCCAAGTTTCCAGGCTCTTGTCATGCTTCACTCCTACCCAGGGGGAAACCCCTGCACTTTCTCACTTCTTTTGAGACAGATCAAATTGAAGAGAGTTGGCTCACATCGAAGATGAAGCCTATTTTCTTTCCTCACATTTTTTGGAAGGAGGAAACAAATTATTTTCCTTCTTTTCCATGGGATGCTGGTGATGGGCTCCGGGGGTCTGCTCGAAGCACCTGTTGCTAATTCCCAGGGCTGAGCAGAGGCGGCGGAAAGTGCCGACTGCCACAGGCTCTGGGATCAGACAGAGAAAAGGTCTCGAGGGTTCTCTGACGTCCAGCGGCAGCATCTTGCAGGAGGTAACTGGGGCCTTAGAGGTGCCTTGCCTGTGGACGTGGCAATGACGGGGCGGGAAGGGGAATCTTGACTGAGCCAGGGGGTCCCCTCTCCCACTGGGCCCCGTGGTCCCGCACTCCTGGGAATTCACACGGCGGTGGGCTGAGCCTTTGAGAGCAGCCTGGGACAAAGGCAAAGGGCAAAGTTGAGCTCTCGCCCCAAGGTGAGCCTGCCTCCCGGACCTGAGCCATTTCTGCCCCGTAGACTGACCCAGTGTTCTCTGAATACCTCCGAGGGGAGAGTGCACGTCTTGGGGACAATCATACAAGCCCCACCAAGGCTCTTCAGTGCACAAAGTAAGGATGGCTACCTGGGCCTGCTCCCAGGCCCCTCCGGGTCTGGGGAGAACGACAAGGCGTCGGTCTTGCAGCCAGTGACAGAGCCCCTGACCCCGACGGGGCAGGATGTGTCCCAAGAGGAGGTGGCTCCTCAGCTGAGCCTCACTGGTGGCCTGCAAGAATGGGGACGGTTCTCCCCACAAAGAGGTCTCCACGGAAGGGACATGAAATGATTGTGGGGTGCAGGACAGGTGTGTGAGCTCCATTTTTTTTTTTTAACTGAAAAAGAAGAAAGAAAATGATACAGCTCAGCCTTACAGACCAGGGGCCATTAGGCAGATGCTGAAGGAATGTGTGTGTGCTGTCCACATTTCTAAAACACCCTTGTCCCTCTCCTCCTTCAAATCTGGGGCCCTCCTTGACTACCCCCCCATGACACACACACTCACACCCTCCCCACGCCCCTCCGCCGCCCTGCAGTTTCTTCCCTGGCACCTCTTACCACGGACAGCATGGGTTTGACCCCCTTGTGTTGTCCACTGTGGGTCCTCCCTCCACGACAACGTACATGTTGCCATGTCCTTCTGTGGCCCACACCCCACTCTGAGTACTTCCCACACATTAATCCATTTGAGTCACATCCCGTGAGGCAGGTACTACTAAGATCCTTCTTCCACAGATGGGGAAAACATAGGCCCAGAGATGCTAAGTGCCCTGCCCTAAGTGACCACCTGGTTAACAGAACAAGAATTCAGACCTGGGTCTGTGCGGTTAACCCCTGGGCCATAGGGTCTCTAAAATGTCATTTAACCAATTTCTGGGATTCGTGTCTATTGTCTACAGTACTATATTCCCAGAGCCTAAAAGAGCATAGGGCTTCATAAGGACTTGTCAAGTTAATGCATTTACCTCGCCTCCCTGGCCTGTCTCCTCACTGAGGCCTCCAACCTCTAGGCTATGCTGAGGCCCCTCAGAAGGACCTATAACCCCCAGCAGCCACGCGCTGCAGTGAGAGCCCATCGTCCCCCAGGAAACAGGGAACACACTCTGAGATGCATCTTTGCGGGGTCCCCACTGGCTCAGGCCCCCTGGGGCCTGTGAAAACAATGCACACACCCCCCGAGGGAGGGTCAGGTGATGCCCCCACCATACCAGGGCCAGTGTCCACATCGGGAGCAAGTCCTCTGGGCCAAGCAGCAAGGTGCTGCATAGGGCTGGAGCCGCCTCCCTGCCCCTTGTACCCTTCCAACCCACAGCTCCCTCTGGTCCCCAGCCCAGCCTAGAGGTCAGGGGCCTCACCAAGGAGACGGACGCTTGTCACTAGAAACTTTGATGTAATGAAGGGAATAAAAAATGGCTAGAACTGGAGTTGAATCCCACCTCCCCACTTAGAAGCGGTGTGATTTTGGGCGAGTGTCCCCAGGCCAGGGCCTCGGCCCACATCTGTGGGACTTTACACCATACCCTAAATGACAATGTGCAGGCCCCCCACCTCTGAGGAAGGTCTTTCCTCCACAGCTCTGTGCTGAGCAGCGAGCGTACACCGGGCTGGGGACACGATCCCAGGACTTGGTGACAGAGCAGGAAGCAGAGTCCCTGTTCTCATGGCATTTATGATCGAGGGTGAGAAGAAAGATAGTATATACTCCCATACACACACACATAAAGGGTAATGAAAAAATAAAAGCAGGCTAAGAGAATGGAGAGTTGAGTCCTAAGTCTTTCCCAAGCTCTGTTTTTCTGCCCCGCACACAGTTTTGTCCCATGGAACCCCAGCCTCGATCTTTCCATCAGCCCAGGCGAGGACGTTCTGAGAGCTCGGGTAGTGGGGGCACACAGAAGCGCGGCTCACACCTCACCAGCCTCGTTGACACTGCCAAGGGAGCTCCCCGGGCCCAGGGAGGGTGGGTGCGGCCCCCGTACAGAGTCCATGTGGGCCAAGCGGGCTTGGGTCTGAGCAGCACCTAACCTCTGAATGGGCAGAGTAGCAGGAAGGAAGGTGGGTAGAGACGAGGGGCAGGCCACATTTCCATCCATGCCGGGTGTGGATGAAGGTGGGTACCAGGGTGACTATGGGGCAGGACTGGGGGAATGGACCCAGCCACAAGGAAGGCTGTGGGGCGGTTTCCTACGGCCTGGGGAAGGCTCACACTGCAACCCAGCGGGCAGCACCATCTCCCAGCTCCAGAGTGCAGGCCTGGCCAAGGAGCCTGGGCCTGTGGGCGACTGAGGCCAGCACCCACCTGCTGCTCAGGATGGGGCTTGACCCACAGCACTGGCCTGGTCGGGACTGGCCCAGGACCAGTGGACAGCAGAACAGGCAAGAGCAATGTCTTCCCAAGGTTGGGCCCAGCCAGCCTGGTGCATCAACTGAGGTGAGCACAGCTCTCCGGACTCAAAGCAGTTGTGCCATCAAAGTGGTCCTTCAGTGCATTGTGGGAACCAGACAGTCTTAGGTTCAGATCCCACTTCTGCCCCTGTCAGCTCCGTAACCTTTGGCATGTTTTTTACAGGCCCGACACAAGGCTTCTGAAGCTGTCACAGGGGAGCGGTGACACGTGCCTTGCAGGGCTGTCTTGAGAGCTGATGAAATGGTGAACGTGAAGCCTCCAGCCAGAACGAGCGGGTGTATCACTTGCAGGCCACGCGCACGGCCGGACCGTCCTGGCCCCACATCCGTCTGGCAGGCACGGGTTGGAGGCCGTGCTGGGCCGGCACATTCTCATCCTGCCCAGCTACCCTGGACTGTTTATGTTAAAGTCACAGCTCTAAAATATTATCATTTCAGGCCACGAGATTTCAAAAAGGGCTCCCTTTCTAGAGCCACGTTGCTCTGTCTATAATTAGCTCAAATTTCCATGAGCATCTGGAAGAGGCGGGAACAGCTGACCGGCGGGCTAGGTTTGTTAATGTAAGGCATTCCTGGGGTTTCGGGGCAGCCCGGTCTGTGCTCCTCCATCCCTCACTTCCCTGGCCCCTGCTCTCAGCGGCCACCAAGCCCTCATTAAGGGATTAGCAATGTCCACCAGGCACCGCCATGGCCTTGTACTCCAGAGCTGCTGGGCTCTCCGCTCCATCCCCTGTGCCCCTTATCAGTGCTCCCCAAGCCCTGTTTGTGCTGGGGAAATCAAAGCAGGATTTGGCGGAAATCGTGGACCACTGGTCTCATGCGCTAATTGAAGACTCTGGGGCCAACCGTCAGGGAGGGGACCAGACTTCCTCCATTCTCAGTCCTCTGCTAATGGGATGTCAAAAGCACAGCTGGGGCTGCAGGCTGAGGAAGCCCACATTGCTAAGACCCGTGAGAGCACGATAAAAGGATGACACAGTCTGCTGTGCCTCAGGGAAGATGGCAGGCCTTGCTTAACCAAGTGCTGAAGGGGGCTGCCCCTATCCGGGCTCAGTGCCTGGGTCACGGGGGGTGTGGCTGCCAGAGCCTGGCCACACACTGGGAACACCTGCAGCAGCCCTCCGTCCTCAGGGGCCCTCTGCTTTCATGCAGAAGGGAGGCACAGGCCTGGGGGGTAATATTCTCATGTGGCTTGAGACATATTCATGACTCACTAGAACACTTTAGGACAGTTCCGAGGGCCTATATCTCTGTCCTTCAAAAAACAGATTAAAATTCAAGGATGATTCTGAATCATGAAAAATGGCAAAACATCCAAGGGAAAACTATGTAACCCTGAACAGCTTCTACTATTATTCTCTGTTCCCCAGACTCTGGGCCCTCTAGACTGTGAGTCCCTTGAAGGCATCAACCCCCTCGATGGCCCCTGCTCAGCTCCTGTCCCAAGCAAGGCAGGTGCAAGGTAGGGGCCTGGGACCATCTGAGTGACTGAGCTCACAACCTTGCACGTGGGGTGGGATAAACCCCTAGGGAGCAGTCATGGCCCCCTTTGCCTCCCACACCCACTCAAGTTCATGTGAGCCCAGGGACCTAGCCCCAGCCTCACCCCAGCTCCTGGACCTTGCCCCCAGCTCGTAGTCCTCTCCCCCAGCTTTACTCCAAAGCAAAGGCTATAAATGTGAGGCCACTAAGGTCAAGATCTGGTCATTTCTGCCTAAGCGAACGAGCTTGACGTGAGTTCCTGCACAGTGAGAGTTCATATGCTCAGGAACTGTCTCCAAATCTTCCGTGGACCAGGCAAGAGGCTACATGAGTACAACCTTACCTGAGTTAGCATGGCCACTGCCGGGACTAGACAACACTGCAAGGGTTCAGCCCAGAGCCCCTGCCTCACCCACTGTCCTCTGGTCAGAGGCATCTGCCAACCAGTTTGGAGTGATGGTCAATAATGGCCCACAACTGTAGGGTCCAACTCAATGTACCCATGTGGCCAGCCACCATCTAGTGGCCCAGGACACTCTCCAGAACTCCCTCTGGATCCCTGCAGGAGATGGGGTATTGCCCATGGTGAGTGTGGTGTGCCAGAGCAGATGTTTATGGTACAATCCAATAACTGTCTGAGGAGACCTTCTGAGCCCAGCTCTCTTCCTTCGGACTGTTGTCAATGACAACTTTTGTTGAACATGTTCCTCAATTTCTTTGTCATTCAAGCCAACTTCCTCTGACAGAAAGAATCTCATGTTTATTGAGTAACTTCTATTTTCTAGGACAGATTCTGCCAACTCAAACCTGCAGGCAAAATCCAACCTTCTGCCTGCGTATCAATAAAGTTTTATTGGAACACAACTGTGTCCATTCACTTACATTTTGCCTGTGTCTGCTTTCAGGTCACAGCAGCAGAGCCAAGTAGTTGCAACAGAGACCTTATGACCCACAAAGCCTAAAATATTTACTACCTGGCCCTTGACAGGGAAAGTTTGCCAACCTTTGTACCAAGAGGTCTGCAAAAATTATTTTGTTTTATGCTCATCATGTCCCTGAGCAATGGACCCAGAGTGCCATTTGAAGAGAAGCCACTGAGGCTTGGAAAAGTCAAATAGAACCCACAGCTGGTAAGGAGGGGAGGCAGACCTCCAACCCATGTCATCTATCTGACCTTGAAGACCGTATTTTTGGCACTTGGCATTTCCCTCAAATCTTTGGTCGAGCAAGGCAAACAGTAGCTTTGATCCTGCTTCTGGGGCAGCTAGGACTATGGCTCCCAAATCAGCAGGATGTCCAGTAACAGACTGATTTTCTCCATAGAAATGCTGATTAAAAGCAAAAGACTAATGCCTTTCTCCCTATCATCTCCAAAGATCCCCAAATTAATCACCTAGACAACTAACTCCCTCCTCTTCCCCTCGACTTTGTGACATGAAAGTCAATCAATTAATCAGCCTCTTCCTCTCCTCTCTGATTCAGGCATTAGGCATTTGGGGCCCGAGCCAGGTGGGTAAGCCAAGACCGCCTGCCCCAGGGGATCCTCTCTGAGACTATCCGAGTTCTCCTCACTTGGTAGTGAGACTCAGCATGAGGAAGTTGGTCATGGCTATAGAGAAGCTAGCTGCCAGAGGCAGGGCCTGTAATTACTCAGGTAGGGGCCTTCTTGGGCATCAAGAACTTAATAGACCTTATCTTTAATCCCTAGGATTCCCCAGAAAGCAGATGAACTGGCACTGGGCTGCTCCTTGTTCTCTTTGTTGGCTGCCAAGCCTGTGAACGTCCTTCCATGCTTGGAGAACTGACCTTGGTGTGTCTGGGGGACATAGGGCGCAGTCCCCAGGACAGAAACTAAGCAGGGTAGGTGAGGACCATCCATCTTTCTGTCCCCTGAACCCACTCGGCCCCATCTCCTAAACTCTACCATCCAGCAGTGAGCTCCACCAGGGTTCAAGGGCAGAGGTGGCAGCCCAGGGCAGTGGGGCTGGTGTGGTAGCCGCAGTGGCATGGGTCCCCATCCTTCAAGCTGACCTTGGTTGTCGCATCCGCCTTGATTCCTGCCTGTTCCCCAAGCCTTTGCGCCAAGCTTCTCTGTCAGCCGCCTGGTCTCTTCCAATAAATTCGATTCCTACTGAGGCTGACTCAGGTCGGTGCAGAAACAGAGCTTGGAGAGACTAGACGGCTCATCCAAAGTGATACAAATAGCAGACGGCATATCTGGGACTCGCCCTCAGCTCCGCTGGACCTAACAGACACGTGTATTTGCCACCAGTCCCCACTGCCGCTCAGGGAGTGACAACACTTGTTCTAAAACCTCAGAAATCTGCCACCACCCAGGTGTGGCATCAAACTGCCCTGACCCCCACCTTTAGTCAGCCCCCCCAGCAAGGGCCCCACTGGCGAGGGCTCAGCCCCCCAGGGAGCCTCTTGAATTGACTCCTGCCTTCTTGGGAAACACATTCAAATTCCTGGACTATCAAGTGGTTTCCGGAAATGGAAGTGGAGTTTTTAATCCAGTGGAATAGTGAGGAAGGGAGGGGTGGGCTCGGAAGGTGCCAGTCAGAGGGAAGATGGGCAGCCCCCCACAGGCTCCAGGCCGGAGGAGATGCGGTAGGGGGGAGACCGAGGCACCGGAGGGCCTGAGGCCGAGTCAAGGAAAGGGGAGAGCCGACCTGTGGTGACTTCCTGTGTCCCAGAGCAGGATGAGAAGGGGTGTGGCCACTGGGGTGGAGTCATGGGAGTTAGAGGGCTGAGAGAGGCCTGCGCAGAGGGGCAGCTACTGGGGCAGTGCCCTTCACCTGCACCCCAGTGGGGCTGCACCACACCTGCTGGTCCGACAGGAGTCTTGGGGGCTCAGATTTTCTTTTAAGTACCGAAGCTTAAGTTTCTGAGCCTAAGGATATGTGCGCAGGACCAGTGTGGACCTTACCTCTGTCCTCTTGTTCCTGGGGCACAGCCTCCGGGCATGGGCTATTGGAGAAAAGTCGGGCTCAATTCGGGGACCCATGGGCCCTGATTTTGCTGTTCAAGCCTAGGTATCTCTGTTCACTCAGGGGTGATCCCTCAAAAGGTAAGCAGACAGCCCCCCACTAAGCACTTCACATACTGAAGTGATGTCAGCTATCATGAGCATCAGGGAGACATGTCTGTTGGACTTCTGACTCTCATGTTTAAATCACAAAGGTGAAGATAAATAAGCTTTAAAATAATTTTACTTGGTTTCGAAGAAAACCTTAAGAAATTAAGTCACACTTTCCTCGGGCCCCCACGTGCCTTCAAATCCCTGTTGAAAACTTGGACAGGGGACTTGTAACATCCTTGTCGACGGTCCTTATTAACTCAACATTTTATTTAAATTGCACTTAGCACCTGCCCCCAGTTAGCAGGCTCTGGCGGAGAGCGGCGCTCTGGCTGAGCACCCGGCCCCGCTGTAGCTCAGTGCTACCCCAGGCGCAGGCCCAGCGGGCGCAGGCCATCGTCTGTCTTCATCAAGCCCCCCGTCTCCCGGGGGCCCGACGGCAGCTCCTCACGAAGCAGTGAGGCTGGTTAGCGCCGCGGGCCGCGATGCCAGCGACAGGCTCCGAGGTGCTCAGGGAGGGATTTGTATTCATCACTGCTCTCCCCAGTCACTGTCCCCAGCTTCGCACAGACGGCCTGGCCAGGCTGGGCAAGCAAGAAGGCAGGGGGGTTAATGACGGTGATGATGCAGACAACAGTGACCATGACAGTAGGTGGCGGCCGCTGATGAACCCTGCCACTTCCGGAGTACCTGCCGCTGCCGGGCCTGTGACAGCCATGTGACCTGATCCCACCCGGCTCACACCCTCAGCTCCGTGAGACTCGTAGCCCCAGCCTCCCCTTCCGCTGTATAGCTAGGACAGTGGAGATTGACGCATGATCCCTTGCCCAGAAAAATTCAACCATGTCCTGCCTTAAAGTGTGAGATGACCCCGCCCCTCCCCTTCCCCTTCCCGGGGACACTCCCCCGCCCAGTGGGTGACGCTGGTCATGAGCTGTCACCTCAAGCAAGTCCTTCACTGATGCAAAAAGGGTTGACTCCTGACTATTAGACATAGCCCTGCATGCGTGTGCATGTGCGTGTGTGTAGCTGAACTTTACAAGTGGAACATGGTGGAACATGCGGAATAGGTGGAAAACATCACAATTCACGGGGTCAGGGAGAGCCGGGTTGGAGCAGCAGTCCCATTACCGGCAGCTCTGGGATCTGGGGCGAGTCACTCACTGACTACAGTCTGCCTCCCGAGCCATACCCTGGGCCTGGAGCCCGCAGGCTCACCTTTACCACTGAGGGACCCCCAAAGGTCTCTAATCCCACAACCAGTTTATTGCCATGTGAGAATGCTTCCCCATTCAGCTCCAGAGTCCCAGGCCCCTACCTCATAGCTCTCTCTCCCAAACCATCCCGTCCTCTCCCGCCCCCTTCCCACCCAGGCCGCGGCTATAGGAACAGCTGTGCTGAAAGGAAGATGGCATCGCTTCCTGCCTGAAGTCAGTGGAGGGCTCTTGTCTCCTACCAAGTAAAGCGAAGCCCCCCCAGAACACCACGTCCCTTGGCTTGGTCCTTGCTTAGCCCAGACTGATGTTCCACAGCTCCTGGCCTCCCCTTTGCTACTCTAGTCACGATGAACCACTGGAAACCCCTCAGCCTGCTTGGGGGCCCTGCCACCTCCGTGGTTTCACCTCATCCTCTCCCCGGGCTGGAAGGGTCTTCCCTCCCTTTTTATGCATCAACTAGCATTCAGAGAGCTGTCTTGGGTCCTGCACTTACCTTCTGTGCCCACCCCAAGCCGTCCACCCATGCTTCCCAACCCATGCTTCCCACCTGCTGCTACAAGGGACCATCTGCCCCTCTTTACCACCAGACTACAGGTGCCGAAGTCAGCACAGCACCTGCCCCCAGGGCCCCTGGGGGGTGTTTGACTTTCCCTGGGCTCTCCTGGTGTCACGTGCTGTCGCTTCTTGGCTAGCACATTCGCCTCAAAGCTGTATGAGTGACTTTGGCATTGCCTGTGCCCACCCTGCTCATCCTCAAAATAGTTGCAGGACAGGATGCCCCACCTGCCATTTTGTGATTTCCTTTTCATAAAAAGACCCTCCTCCCAAGAAGCAGAACACGAACAAAAAGGCAGATGAATGAAAGGAAAAGAGAATCAAGTCTGAAACCCTCTCCACCCACCGTCCAGAGAAGGCTGTCTCAAGGTACCGCCTCAGTGGAGGAGGACCTGTCCACCTCAGCAACCGATTCCCAGTACAGCTGCTGGGAGAATGAGTCACAGAATCATCCCATCTCAGTGCTGATGGGAACTCTGAGGTCTAGTGGGCCCAGCTCCCATGGGAAGGGCTCCTTCTGCATTATCCTCAAAATGGTGTCCAGCTTCCCCAAACCATCCCTGGTGGGGGCCTTCTGGGATGAGCTCTGAAGTCAGAAAGCCCCTTCTAAGTCTTGGTAGACCCCTCCTCTGTCTCTTTTTTAGGAGCTATGGAACCACCCAAATGAAGTACCACTGGGAACCAAATGCACCTGCTCCCTTCACCCCTGCTCAGCGGGCGGGACAATCCCTCAACCACCACCACCGGACAGACCTCGGGCCCGAGCTCTCCTTCCCCCTCAGTTTCTCCGCGAGGCACCACCTTCATGGGCTCTGAGCAGCTCTGAGGCGGCTTCGTGCCCTGTGGAGGCAGTCCTACCTCTCTCTATGGAGGGAGCGTGGGCAGGACACTCGTGGCAGCCATGCAGACCTGACTCACGCTGAGCCACTGCCTCCCCCTCGGCCCCACCCAACCGGAGTAGCAGAGCTTTGCTCCCTGACCTCTGCACTCGATGTCTCTGGTTCTTTCACATCACTGAATTCAAGCCAGAGCTGATTTGGTGAAGCACGACAGTCTCAGGGGCTGTCCCTCTCTAAGAACAAGCCTGCACCCTCCCACCACCATTCTGTTCCCTGGGGAGCCCTCCCACTTCCCTCCACGTCTCCAGCCCCATCTCCTCTGGCACTAGACCTGCCTTTCCATCTGAAAGTTCTACAGCAGGTCAAACTCACCATGTCCCTAACTGAACTCATTATTGACTTCACACTCACTCCTATTCCCTGCTCCCAAGAATGACATCACCCCCGCCCAGTCCCCACGCCAAAAACCTGGGAATCATTTGAGATGTGTACCCCACCGATGAGTTAGCGCCGTGGGCTGCACTTACCTTGCGTCGCTCAAGTCCAGCCACCCCCTGCCCTTCCACATCCTTCCCGTAATTCAGACTCTCATCTTGGGTCTGGACTACTTTTTTACCTGCTTATAACTCATAACTGGTCTAGTCCTAATCTGGCTCCCTTCCAACCCACCCTCAACACAGTTCTCGAGATGATCTTTCTAAATATTCAAAATTATTTCAGCTTTAATATGTCGACAGTTTCCCATAAGTTTCAAAAAAACAGACAAAACAACAACAACAACAGGAAAAAAACAAGCTTCCTAGCCTGGACCATGCCTGCTTCTCCACCCCTCTGCCTTTCCTGCCTTCTCTCTCAACACTCTTTATTTCCCTGGGACCCCCTTATAAGTGGGCTACTTTGTCCTCCATCCCCCTCACTGAGCACAACATAGGGCAGTGGTGCTCAAACCTGAAATTTTTATACCAGTGCTCGCTTTGACAGCACATATACTGAAATATTCACACCACCATCTAAAGTGTCGCAGCCAATTATGAGCACTATGTTGATCAGGTCTCACACGCATCAGTAATCTTAGGTGGAATTTCTGAATAAGTTAAAAAAGACAAAGCTCCATCATGCTCTTACCATGGCCCAGAGGACCCATCTGAGTTACTCTCTGTGATCGGGGTCTTGCCACGTGCCTGGAGGGGTCAGTATCTTTCCCAGGCACAGAGGTGGGAATTGGAGGGTCCAGACCTGGGATCTCTGACAGCATTCCCGTTACATCATTTGGATTTCTTTGGAGACTGGAGAGCTTACAGCATCAGCAAAACACATGTTTTTGTGATTTCCCAATAGCCCTGATTCCTGCTACCATGTCCTGTTCCCCAGCCACTGCCAAGCTCAGCAGACAAAAACCAGCAAGCATCTCCGCTCTCAAATGCACACAGCATCTTCCTTCTCGTGGAAGGAGTTTAGAGCATGGAAAACCGAGTGTGAACGACCCAGAAAATGCTAGAGAAGGTGTTGTGGCAGGGAATGGGCCGGGTAATGATTGTAGAGACTCCATGCATTCCAGAGTCAGGATAAAGAAGACCCCAGTGCCTGGTACAACCATGCTGGCTACCACAGTCCCCTGCTTCAGCCATCATGAGCCCTGACCCCCTGGCTGATCTTTGAAACAGTAGAACCAACTGGAGTAGCATCCATTATCCCATTCTTCAGTTGACCTTAACTGTGGCCCTTCTGAGGTAATCAGGAGCTTATTCAGAGGAGAGCTGGTGGTCACCTGTGGTCATTAACACCTTCTTTTTCAGACCTATCAGGCTGAAAGGGGGGGCAGAATCCCAGCCCTTCCATACAGAGAGAATCCTCACTGGGTCCCTGCTATTATGGGCTGAAATGTGTTACTCCCCACGTTCATCCTTGTTGAAGGATGTTGAAGTCCTAAACCCCCGTGCCTCAGAATGCAGCTGTTTTTGGAAATAAGATCTGTAAGGAGGTGATTAAGTTAAAACAAGGTCTTCAGATTGGGCCCTAATCTAATCTGACCGGTGTCCTTATAAGAAGAGGGACTCTGGGCATGGACAGGTGCACCCACAGAGGGAAGGCCATGTGAGGACCCAGGGAATACGGTCATCTGCAGGTCAACCAAACAGGAAGCCTCAGAAGAAACCCACTCTCCCGACACTGTGGTCTTTGTCTTCCCACCTGCAGGAATGCGGGAAAATATGTCTATTGTTTAAATGCCCTAGTCTGGGATGCTTTGTTCAGCAGCCCTCAGGAACAAACACAGATGCTCAGAAGCGCTGGCCAGGGGGTGAGGAGTCCCGCCGAGGATGCATCACGACAGGCTCTGTGCAAGAGGCCCAGGGGTGTTGGGCCCCTGAGGCCCGTGGCAACGCCTGCACTGTCCCCCCCACCGGGAAGGACCCCTCAGCTCTGCTCCCTCTGGGCATCTCCGAATATCACTCACTATTTCTTCGGTGGGATTGGGTGGGTGGCACCTGCGGCAGATGGCCTGGAAGCAGGACACTGACTGTGGGGAGACTTCACCCCCTTTAGGGCAGAGCAGTGGGGAGCAGAGGGGAGCGACTTCCCGCGTCTCAGACATACAGCCAGGCGAAGCTGGGCAACCAGCTGCCGGGGGGGGGGGGGGCAGAGGCCGGCAGGGCAGGCATCCGGGCTGGGGCCGCGTGGACAGCGGCGGGCATACAGAAGGGCAGGAGACGGGACAGCTGTGGCAGCTTCACCGCAGACAGGCTGAGCACGGGGAAAAGGGAGACTGAGCGGGTGTGGCCCGGGACATGCCCGGGTGGAGGACCCTCCCAGGAAGCCCTGAGCGCAGACGAATGGGCAGGGAGTTCCCTCCCATGTTGGCCCTCTGAGCCTGGGTGGCATCTTCCCTCCCTGCCTATGCTATTCCTTCTTGGGGCAAAGATGACTCCACCAACAGGTTTTCCTCAGGACTTAGCCAGGCAACCTGCCCGAAGCACCTGGTCCAGAGATAGGCATGCCACAGATGCTCCCTCCTTCCCGCACCCTGCTCCTCACCAGTTAGGGGTGGGCCCTGGTCATCCCTCGTCACTCAGCCTCAGGAGACACCGGGGAGACCTGGATTTCCTGAGGGGGGGACTGAGGAAACTTCCAGCAGTGCAGAGGGGTGGGCCTGGCCTTCCACCTCCCTCACCCCCATCCAGCTTCCCAAGGGCTGGCTTTCCAGCTCCGCTACATCTACATCCTGGGTCTGCCCGGACGTACCCCACTGGGAAGGCTCCTGCCTCTGCTCAGAGCTCCCAAATTGTTAGTATAAGTGTGTGTATGGGGGGGGGCAGCAGTTGTGGAATCAGGCTAGGCAGCCCCAGACAAGCCCCATGACTGCTTGTAGCCACAGTTCCCTTCTCCTTCAAGAAAGAGGTCATTAATGCCCACTGCTGTGGGGGGAGGAGGATTAGAGGAAATGGGGTCTTGTCTCCCTGGCAGCCGGCCTGATGTCTGGCACGTGTCCGGATGATAAAGAGCACAAGGGCCCTAAGAGGAGAAGTGGGTCTGGGTGGCCAGGCCCAAAGGTAAGGAGTAAGAGGGAGCGAGAACCGGCGTGTGCTGGATAAGACCCGCCAGCACGCTCGGCACATCTGAGCCCACTTAATCATCACAGTCATCATTTACAGAAAGAGAAACGGAGGCTCTGAGATGAGGTAGTCCCCCAGGCTCACGTGACTGGTGATAGAGCTGGGATCAAGCCCAGGGCTGATGCGGCCAGAGCCCATGGGCATTTCTACCACTCAGGCTACCCTGCAGAGCTATGTGGGGATGGGCACAGGGGGGTGGCCTTGGGGCTCCAGGAGTCCTTGCAGGGAACAGTCCAGCTCTGTCCCAGAGAACAGCGTGCACCTTCCCTGCCCTCTGCCTCCGTGCAGTGAAAGGTGCTATCTGAGCATAGGGCACCTGTGGCCACCTGGTCCTGTCCACATCCAGCCCTTCTGAACTGCAGAGTGGAGCACAGACCTCCACGACCCTCCTTGGGAAGCTCGGGGCAGCGGGGGGACTCACACGCCTCCACCCAGCTGGACTCCTCTGACCCATGACCAGTCACAGGGATTTGGCACGGGGGAGCCAGGAACCAGAGCTCCAGCCTGTCTGTGGGGGCCAGACTCACATTCCTCAGAGGGCCAGGCAGGAGCAGCAAAGAACTGGGCTAGGGGCCCGGTGTGGGCTCTGGCTGCCCAAGAAGCATGAGCTCTCCCAGAAGGGAGCAGCCACTAACTGGGCATCTATGGACCACCAGGCTGCAAGTTCATGTAGACGGGGTCCTGCAATTGGCCATCCCTTGCTCACACTGCTCTGGGCTCACAAGCCCTCGAGCCACCCCTGCCCCAGCAGACAGGGGAGAAGCAAAGCCCCCAATTATAGCCCCCATCTGGCCTCAGTCTTCCCTCGGACACAGTCCCTGATGCCCCATGGCCAGCACAGCTTCCTCCACCCTGGGTCAGGGTCCAGGTGGCCGCACACAAAGAGAGTAGGTTCTGGAGACAGGTCTGGCTTCCTCTACCTCCAGGCTGTGTGACCCTGGGCAGTTGCTGAACCTCTCTGAACCTGTTTCCTCGCTTGACAGGTGGTTGTGAAGATCCAAAGCAACGATGTGTGTAAATGCTTTGCATGGTGCAAATGAAGGATTCCCTTCCTCCCTGATATTAACAAGGGCAACACTGGGAAGTGTAATACGAAGCCTATGCTCCACTAGGATTCAGATCTGACGGCAGCAGTTTGCAGCTGAGGCTTATCTGTTGGCCACAAACTTCTGACCCAGAACAGAGCAGGGGACACAGGTGCAGCGGCTGAGAGTGGGTGCGTGGGAGTCGCGATCCTGCCTCCCAGGACCCAAGCCCTGGTGCTGATGTGGCAGCTGTACGGGCAGGCAGCGCCACCTAGTGGATGTGATTGGCACCATGAACCAGGACGCTGCTTGATGGTGTGGGTCTCTCTATCTCTCTGTCTCCCTGTCTCTCCCTGTCTCTCTGTTTCTCCAACACGCACCCTGCTGTGAATGCATACCACAGGCGCTTACCCAAACTTGCACCTGCACACAAATGCTCCCCAGCCTCCTCCCCCGCAGCATCCCATCTTGGAGCTGGCCCTCAGCAGCCATAAGGCAATGCTCCCTTTCTCTTCCCGAAAGCTGATTTGGGGACTGCGTGAGGACAGCCAAATCATCTGAAAAGGAAATGGGGTGAGGTCACATTTGCTGAAGGTCATGCCAACCTTCCAGCCATGAGGTAGGCGTCACTGTCACACAGAAAGGGTAACGTGCCCAAGCCCAGCCAGCCAGCAAGTGACTCCAAACCCCAGGCTGCACCACGGATGCCTTCGTTCCTCCAAACTCCACAAATTCTTCCCGTTTTAAAAATGGTTGCTATGGATCCTCGAACTGGGATGAACTAGGATTTCATTTGAAACAGAACCAACTTGGCCCATAATTCTATCTGTGGTCCCAAGATGATTTTCTAAGTGACACCAGAACCCCAATTCCCAGTAATCATTGTCTTACCTACACTGTCCTCAGCCTCCTCCCAGCAAGGGAGCGTGTGTGTGTGTGTGTGTGTGTGTGTGTGTGTGTGTATGTGCAAGGGCATGGCTGTTGTGTGTGCAGGGTCTGTGTGGTGTGTGACATATGTGTGTATGTGCTGTATGGATGGGGTGTGTGCATATGAATGCATGTGTACGTGTATGTGTGTGGTTTGTGTATGAGTGTTTATGTGTGCATGTGCATACGTGTGTGGTATGTATGTGAGGGTGTATGTGTGTGCATGTGTGTGTGGTAGTTGGGGTTTGCGGCACAGATGCTGCAATCAGAGAGGTGGGATCAAATCCCAGTCTTGCCCCCTGGTATCCTGGGTGTGACCTCACCACCCAGTGTTCATGCTCTGACGTAAGCCCACACCTTGAGTGTGGGCTGCTGCTAGTGACTTGCTTCTAATGAATGAAATGTGCCAAAAGTGATGTGATGTCTCCTTTAAAATGAGGTTACAAAGATGACTCTGGGTCCCTTCTCACTTGTCCTGCTGGAAGCCAGCTGCCAGGCTGTGAGCCGCCTTGTGGGAAGGCCGCCGAGTCAAGGAACCTCATGAGCTAGGCTTCCAGAAACAAGTAGCAAATAGTGGAGTGACACCAACCAGCACTGCGTGAGCTGGGAAGTGAACCCTCCCCAGTCGAGCCTCGAGATGAGACCACAGCTCCAGCCAGTGCCTGGCTCCAGCCTGAGCCAGGGGACCCAGCTAAGCCTCGCCCAGATTCCCGGCCCACAGAGCCTGTGAGGTGATAAATGTTTTTTTTTTTATTTTTGATAAATGTTGTTTTAAGCCACCAAATTTAGAGGAAACTGTTACGTAGTCTTTTCTTTGCCTTTTTGGGGCCCGGTTTTCCTGAGGGCATGCTTACCACAGTGCCTGGCATGCAAGAGAGACTCGACAAATAATTCCTGTCTCCTTTCCACCCTGAAAGGCAGGCTGGGCACGTTACTCTCCCAAACAGCGTGGTGTAATGGGAAACCCTGTCAAGCTCTGTTTTGAGGCTGGTGGCTGACGGAGAGGCCCCTCTTCCCAGCCTGTGACTGGCACATGGCTGCCTCTGGAGCATCAGGACCCAGCACTGGGCTGGGAAGCACATCTGACCGCGTCAGCTTGGGCCTCCCTCCATTTCGGGGTGAAGGGAGGGTGATCATCCCCAGCCACAGAAGCTCTTTGAACTCTGCCCCCTGTGGAGGGAACAGGAACCTCTCTAGGACCAGGATGGGGCCAGGGCTCTAGTATTCAGGTGCTCTGTGGATGTTCTCTGGACCAGGCGTGGACAGTCCCAGTGGCAATTGGATTCTGCCTTTATTACAACCCGGCCACCACCCATAGCAGTGGGGAGGTGCACCTGCCCAGCTCCTGCTGCCCCAAGTCACTTTGTCTGTCCTCCTGGCTGAAGAGTGGAGGCAGCCCCCACAGTTTTCTCCCCTGCTGCCGCCCAGGCCAGGCCACCGGCATGCAGATCTGCAGTCTCAGTGAGAGGATCCTTCGACGAGCTCTGGAAACGGCATCCAGGGTGGGCGGCTGGGGTCACATCTGGGTGATGCTGTCCAAGCCCCTCTTCTTCTGCCATCCCTCGGGTCAGGTGCCCCTGCCCTGACCCTGTAAAGTGCAGAGGACTCAGCTCTGAGACCCCTGCACAGGCCAGGCTCTGAGACTAGGCTTCTTCCTGTTTTAACCTCCCTCACAGAAATCTGGGGGGCAAAGCGCTGTTTGTCGTCCTTTCTAGAAAGTCAAACCCCAAGGTTCAGAGTCTTTGGCACGGTCATATGGCAGTTCTTGAACGTTCTCGGATCCCGAAATTCTTCGACACTTCTTCCACTGAGAGGTGGGGTTTGTGCCCTCTCTCTCTCTCTGTGGATCCAGGACTGTTGGCCAAGAGCGAAGTGCAGTTTGGGGGCAGGCTGGGGGCAGCTGGCAGCATCCACTTCCTGTCTCTTGGGACTTTGCTCTTGGAACTCACTCCTCCTTCTAAGAGGAGGCCTGTGGCGGGGGGGGGCTCCCATGGAAAGGACCCAAGGCCCTGGCCCTCCGCTCCAGCCAAGCTCCCTGCCACCAGCCAGCACCAGCCCCTACAGAACCTTGTCCTGTGCAGTCTCCATCCCTCGTCCCTCCGTCTGGGTGTGGGTAAGACTTGCGAATACCAAGTCACCCCCAGCACGAGGTTACTCATACTGCAGAGGGACCTGGCAGACAGCATTAAGGCTACTAATCAGGTGACTTTAAGATAAGCTAATAAGGGAGACTTTTCTGATGGGCCCAGCCTCATCACATGAGACCTTTTTCAGGTTAAATACAAGTAAATTCAAGTCTCCAGTTAGGATGAGGGCTTTGCAGTTTCTTAGGGTTCTGTTGGACTTTACTTTATGCATGTTGAGGCAGTATTGTTTTGATAGCCCCAGGCTATGTTAAGTGCACACAGTGTGTCATTGCAGACTGTTTCTTTTAGGATAATGCCTTGTCCCACATTATCCCCCAAATGCCATGTGAAGTCAATTCTGTTTTATCTGCTGTTAATACCACTTCCCTGTCTTTATTTAGGTTTGTGCGTGCCTGGTATAGTTCATTTTTTCTATCCCTTGATTTTTCTGCGTGGTTTTGTTGAGTTGTATCATGTGTAAGCAGCATATAGATGCATTTTTACATTTCCAATCCGATGATGTCTACCATTTAATTAGGCAAGTTAATCTGCTCACCATTCTGTGATTGCTGAGATAGCTGAACTTAGTTCTGTTCTTTTATAGTCTGTTTGCCATTACTTCTCTTTTTATTTCCATTTTTCCTGAATAGTCAATTTTCACTCCTATTTTTTTTAGATTTATTTATTTATTTTAGAGAGAGAGAAAGAGTGAGAGCAGGGTGGGGGAGGGGCAGAGAGAGGGAGAGAGAGAAGCCCAAGCATACTCCCACTGAGCACGGAGCCCTACGTGGGGCTCAATCCCAGGATCCTGAGATTATGACCTGAGCCGAAATCAAGACTAGGACACTTAACCAACTGAGCCACCCAGGCGCCCCCAATTTTCGCTTTTTATGGATTTGAAGTCACTCTTTTTCTGTCCTTGTTACCCTTACCTTCCCAGCCTACATACCTAACTACCTTCCTCTCTGAGCAAGTCTGCATTATGCATCGTCCCCATCACAGATATAACAAAGACTTTGCCAGACCTAACAACCCCCACTGCACCCTGGTCCTCCATTTGTTATTTCTGTCTGACCTCGGTTGTACCTCTTATCTTCACGTATAAAATGTGACTTATAAATTTTATAATTAAAAGTGAATTATGGTTGCTGCCATTGGTCAGGGGTTCTACACCCATTCCCAATGGCTCCTCTCAGGCCGGCTTCATCCCAGGAATGTGCACGGGACCCTCACTTTGCACAGTTCTGATGCGCGTGAATAGCAGCCACCCTGCTCCCAAGATTTCTCCTTGGTCTTCAGTTTTCAGATTTCTAACTATGCTGTGTCTTCTTGTGGACTTCTTCAGTGCGAAATCGCACCAGTGCCCCAAAACACGGTCCAAACTTAAGTTACCACAATGTGTTAACTGTATTTGCAAAATCTACAGACTTTGCGGCTAGCCCTTCAGTCTACCAATTGTGATCCATGACCCGTCACGGGACATCTTTCAAGGTCTGTCAGCGATCCGTCCCGCAGGGCTGTTACTCAGTTCCTGTCCAGACAGCAAAGCATACAGTTGTACTGTCGCCTTGTGGCCCAGTGACATTTTTCAAAAATGGATTTAAGAAAAGGAGTTCAAGTAAGTGATTGTAAAACAAACAAAAACAAAAATCAAACAAACAAAAAAACCTGATCATCACAAGGTAGTATTTTGGAAAAAAAAAAAAAAGATAAAATGCAACAGAGAAACAAAATGTGATAATGCATTAAGTGGACTTTGAACAAGCAAGCGTTGTTCAGACTACTCTTTGCAAGTGTCCTATAAGGAAATAAAACCACTTTAATTCCCCATGTTTCTAATATTTTCAATTAGAGTGTAGTAAATATGTATTAGTTCTACTATGTTTTTCCTTTTCTGATATATTTATGTCAAGTAGTAAGGGAGTATTATTTAATGACATGACAAAAGTTTTTAAAGGCCACTGAACAATTGTAATTTGGCCCACTGGTTATGAAGATGGCTTTTCGTTGTTTCAGCTGCATGGTCATCTCTCTAGTCTCAACTGCTGTGCAAAACAATAGCTCTGTAATAGCTCTTTTCTGGATCATCTGATGGATGTAACTTTTGTAGACTTTGGATATCCTTGTATTCTTACTTCGTTTTTCAGTGTAGCCTGATATGAAGATCAAATCATCATTATTTTCCACCAGCATTTTGAAACTGTTACTCCATTTACTCCTGGCATCTCTTGCTGTTGGTGGAAAGTCTATTGTCACTTGGTCATTCCTTTGAAAGTAACTTTTTCTCTTATACTTTGCTCTTACTTGATTGATTGGTTTTACTCTTTAATTTTTTTTTAAGGATTTTATTTATTTATTTGAGAGAAAGAGAGAGAGAGCACAAGCAGGGGGAGTGGCAGAGAGAGAGGGAGAAGCAGGCTCCCTGCTGAGCAGGGAGTCTGACTTGAGGCTCGATCCCAGGACCGTGGTATCACGACCTGAGCCGAAGGTAGATGCTTAACCGACTGAGCCACCCTGGCGCCCCTGCTTTTTACTTGGAAATAGCTACCCAATTGCCGGCAGTAGCAAACAGTACAGAGAGCTCCCACATACCCTTTGCCCTGTCTCCTCGATGGTTTCATCTTACCGACCCACAGTACAACATCAAAGCTAGGATCTGACACTCGCACAACATGTGTGCAATGGCTCGATGCCATTTTAACACTTGCGTGGATCCGCATAACCACCGCCACAACCCAGCCACAGAGCTGTTGCCCCACCACAGAGATCTCCCTGGTTCCACCCTGTATGCTCCCACACACACACCCCCATCATTAACTCTGAGCAGCCATTCATCGGTTCTCCATCCCTAGAACATACTAGTTTAGACGATGTTTTATACATGATGTCACATAGTCTGTAACCTTGATATTGGCTTCTTTCTTTTTTTTTATTATCATGTTATGTTAATCACCATACATTACATCATTAGTTTTTTTTCTTTTTTAAAAATTTTTATTGTTATGTTAATCACCATACATTACATCATTAATTTTTGATGTAGTGTTCCAGGATTTATTATTTGCGTATAACACCCAGTGCTCCATGCAGAACGTGCCCTCTTTAATACCCATCACCAGGCTAACTCATCCCCCCACCCCCTCCCCTCTGGAACCCTAAATTTGTTTCTCAGAGTCCATAGTCTCTCATGGTTCGTCTCCCCCTCTGATTCCCCCCCCTTCATTCTTCCCCTCCTGCTATCTTCTTCTTCTTCTTTTTTTTAACATATAATGTATTATTTTTTCAGAGGTACAGGTCTGTGATTCATCAGTCTTGCACAATTCACAGTGCTCACCATAGCACATACCCTCCCTGATGTCTATCACCCAGCCACCCCATCCCTCCCACCCCCCGCCACTCCAGCAACCCTCAGTTTGTTTCCTGAGATTAAGAATTCCTCATATCAGTGAGGTCATATGACACATGTCTTTCTCTGATTGACTTATTTCACTCAGCATAACACTTACCAGTTCCATCCACGTCGTTGCAAATGGCAATATTTCATTCCTTTTGATGGCTGCATAATATTCCATTGTATATATACCACATCTTCTTTATCCATTCATCTGTTGATGGACATCTTGGCTCTTTCCACAGTTTGGCTATTGTGGACATTGCTGCTATAAACATCGGGGTGCACATAGCCCTTCAGATCCCTACATTTGTATCTTTGGGGTAAATGCCCAGTAGTGCAATTGCTGGGTCATATGGTAGCTCTATTTTCAACTTTTTGAAGAACCTCCATACTGTTTTCCAGAGTGGCTGCACCAGCTTGCATGCCCACCAACAGTGTAGGAAGGTTCCCCTTTCTCCACATCCCCGCCAACATCTGTCTTTCCTGATTTTAGCCATTCTGACTGGTGTGAGGTGGTATCTCATTGAGGTTTTGATTTGGATTTCCCTGATGCCGAGTGATGTTGAGCACTTTTTCATGTGCCTGTTGGGATATTGGCTTCTTTCACTCAGGACACTGCTCACTGGGGTATGAAGCGACATTGCCCAAGTGGCTGGCAGCTGGCAGTGTTGGACATCTTCCCAGTGACTACTTGCCATGCATCTATCCTCTTCGGTGAACTCTCTCTTCGTTTCTTTTGCCCATTTTTGGACTAGCTTATTTTTAACAGTGGAGTTGTGAAAGATCTTTGTATATTCTAGAGAGGAGTCCTCTATCACACTTGAGGCTTACTAATGTTTGACTTCCCTTGCATTTCTGAAGGATATCTCCACTGGCCTCTGGGTTCCTTTCTGTCAGCCCCAAAATCATGGTGCTCTACTTCTTCCGGCCTCTGGAGTTTGAGGTGAGCAATCTGCTGCCACTCTGACTGCTTCTCCTCTACATGCACTGTGCCATTTCCCGCTGCTTCCAAGGGGTTCGTTCTTGTTAGTTGTCAGAGTTTTTACTGTGATGTGTCTTCTCAGGGATTTCTTTCAGTTTTACCCTATTGGGGGTTTGTTTGGCTTCTTAATCTAAACATTTGTGTCACTTTCCACATTTGGACATTTTTCAGCCACTCTTTCTTGGAATACTTTCTCAGCCCCACCTTCTTTTCCTCTTCTGGGACTTTGATGGCACAAATGTTAGAGGTCTTTGACATGGTCCTCCACTTTCCGGACACTGTGGGTTTCATATTTCTTTTTCATCTATTTTCTATTCCAGCCTTCAGCTTCCTCTATTTCTCAGAAGCATCTGGCACCACTGTCCTCTCGCTTGCTCCCGAAGCACATTCCCCTGATGACATCCGGTTTTCCTGCCACCTCAAGGGCAGCCCCATATTCGTCTTCTTTGCTGGAGCTTTCTCATCTCCCAAACTGTTATGTTTTAAGTCTTTGGTTTTTAACTCTTGTTTTTTCTGTCTACTCTATTCCAGGTGTAGTCTCATGGCTCTTCCTATCTCCTTGATGTCAATAGTGGCTATGTTTATAGATGTAGCCCTAACCTCCCCCCAAGCTCCAGACCCATCCTTGAACCCTCAGCATCCCTACTTGGGTGATACCTGCACAGTCATCCAGCAACACCTTGCCCTTCGTCTTTCAACCAGAACCCCTATTTCTCTGTTCTCCTTCTCACCTCTCCTCCAAACATGATTCTTGAGACTTCTCTATCCAACCTGAATGTGAAAAATCTTTTTCCCATCATGTTGGAGCTTAACATTCTCAAATCCAACCACCTTCCCATCTCCCCACCTCAGGAATACCAATAGCTTTATTAATAACTGACCCCATTACTCATATTTACCTTATCCCATCACACACATTGTTCTGTGACTTCTTGGTACCAAGGCTTGGAAAGCTTATAAAGAAAATAGAGTTGACCTTCCACTTTAGAAACCCTCTCCCTTGCTACAGCGCCCCCATGGTGTCCACCCCATAGTGGTATTTTCACCGTATCATTGGAGAATAATGCCCCCCCTGACAGCACCATCTCCCCACCTGTTTTCCTGCCATCCACAACTCTCCTGAAGCTCCCTGTCCTCTCAGAGGATGGGAGCCCTAGGTGCTCCTCTTGACTCTGCCCTCTGCCATCAGTGTCTAGGCTAGGTTGAAGATAGGACATCAACCTCCATGCAGATGACTCTTCTGGAACTCCACTTCCCAGGCCTCTGGTGGACTTTGATTCCACTCTTTTCAGTGACACACAGACATATCCTCACCTTAGGTCTCTTCTCCCTTAAGAATCACTCCAGCCCCAGCTCCAAGGCCATGCCTTCTCAAGTGGCCCTTGTTGACCACAATCTGCCTACCCTTCAACCTTTCCCCAGTTCTTGTACACCTGTTTTTTATCTGCATAAAGATCACCCATTTTTTTCACCCTGCAAGTGCCTCCTGAAATCATTTTGAACTCTATCCTCCCATACAGCTCCAAATCCTTGGCCCACCTACGTTTTTCCATCGCTGCCTTGTCAGGCCCAGCACTGTGATAAGCCACCACCTGGCTTCCTCTCTCGCCATGTAGCTGTGTGCCGTGGCTCCTTGACAAGCCAGTCCTTGCTAACCTCCACTGGCCTCTCCAGGCTGCTGCACAACCCAGTTCTGCATCGCTCGCTGGTGTTCCAGCAGATTCCCCCAGCAGCTGTTCCCAATCTTCCACCTATCCCCAAGTCCATAGACCCACCCCCATTTCCTGAACTCATACCAGATGAATGCACTTCATCATTTATTGAGAATTTCATCTGATAATGACGTTCTCACCTTCTCTCCCCCTTTCCTCAGAGTGTCTCTCTCTTCCCCCCAGGGGGTCTTTATTGAAAAATATCCTTCCTCTTTTCAAGACAAACTTTTCCCCCTGGATTCTGGATCCCTCGCCTTCCTGATTCCTTCCTGACCTCTTTCCATTTTCCTGTCTTAGAGTTTCCTTTTAATTTTTTTTTTAGCTCTGTTGAGAAATAATTGATAAATCATGCACACATTTAATTTAAATATCTTGATGCATTTGGACATAGGCACACACCTGGGATACCATAACCACAATCAAGTCAGCAAGGCACTAAAAATATGCATCACTTCCAAGACATTTTCCTTGTGTTTTTTCATTTTTATTTTTTGGTAAGAACACTAACATGAGATCTATCCTCTCAACGTATTTCAAAGACTACAATACCAGACTGTTAACTTGTAGTACTTTGTTGTATAACAAATTTCTAGAACTTACTCATCTTGCATAGCGGACACTGTACCCATTGAAAAACTCTCCATTTTCCCCTCCCCCTAGCCCCTGGCAACAACCATTCTATTCTCTGCTTGTTTTTAAAGATTTTATTTATTTATTTGGCAGAGAGAGAGAGAGCACAGGCAAGGGGAGCTTCAGGCAGAGGGAGAGGGAGAAGTAGGCCCCCCTCGGAACAGGGAGCCCCATGCAGGGCTTGATCCCAGGACCCCAGGATCATGACCTGAGCTGAAGGCAGATGTTTAACCAACTGAGCCACCCAGGCGCCCCTATTTTCTACTTCTATGAGTTTGACTATCTTAGATAGCTCATATAAGTGGGATCATACAGTATTTGTCCTGTGACTGGCTTTTTTCACTTAGCATAATGTCCTCTAAGTCCATCCATGTTGTCAAAAAATGGCAGGATTTCTTCTGTAAGGCTAAATAATATTCCATTGTGTAGATATATCACATTTCTTTATCCACTCACCTGTTGAAGGACATTTGGATTTTTTCCATACCTTGGCTGTTGTAAATAGTGCTATAATGAACATGGGGGTGCAGATATCTCTTCGAGATCCTGGTTTCAACCCTTTTGAATACATATTCAGAAGTGGAATTGCCAGATCATGTGGCAGTCCCATTTTTAATTTTTTGAGGAACCTACGTGCTGTGTTTTATAGCAGCTGTCCATTCTATATTCCCACCAACAGTGTATAAGAGTTCCAATCTCTCCACATCCTTGCCAACTCATATTTTCTTTTGTTTTCTTTATAATAGCCATCCTAACAGGTGTGAGGTGATATCTCACTGTGATTTACATTTTCATTTCCCTGATAATTAGTGATGTTGAGCATCGTTTCATATACCTGGTGGCCATGTGTTTATCGTCTTTGGGAAAATGTCTATTTCAGTCCTTTGCCCATTTTCTAATTGGGTTTTTCTTTTTTTTGCTATTGTGTTGTAGATCTTGTATTTTTTAATGTTTTGGATATTAACCCCATATCAGATAGATGGTTTGCAAATATTTTCTCCCACTCCATAGGATGCCTTTCACTCGATTTGTTTGCTCTTTCCCTTCCTTTTTAATTTGATATAGTTCCACTTGTCTGTTTTTGGGTTTTTTTTTTTTTTAAGATTTTTTTAAAATTTATTTATTTGAGAGAGAGAGAGAGAGAGAATGAGAGAGAGAGCACATGAGGGGGGGAGGGTCAGAGGGAGAAGCAGACTCCCTGCCAAGCAAGGAGCCCGATGCGGGACTCGATCCAGGGACTCCAGGATCATGACCTGAGCCGAAGGCAGTCGCTTAACCAACTGAGCCACCCAGGCGCCCTGTTTCTGGTTTTGTTGACTGTGCTTCTGGCGTCAAATCCAGTAAGTCATTGCCAAGAACACTGTGAAGAAGTTCCCCCCCACCCCCATGTTCTCTTTGAGCAGTTTCAGGTCTTACATTCAAGTCTTTATTCCATTTTGAGTTGATTTTTGTGTATGGGGTAAGGTAGGAGTCTGGTTTCACTCTTCTGTCCAGTCTTCCCAGCACCATTTGTTAAAGAGACTGTCCTTTCCCCACTGAGTGTTCTGTCTTGTCTCTTCTCCACATAACTCATGAAAACTCAGTTTATTCACTGAAAATACTTCCTCAGCCTTGTTGCCTTTCAGATTCCTGTCCCATCTCCTTCCCTGCTTCCCTACATGACATAAAGCTGAATGGCTCACCGTGCAATCGCCACTGATCACCACTTCCCACCTTGCTCTCCCTTCACCCTCGGCCGCAGGCAGGGTCCGAGCCGCAGGCAGGGTCTGAGCTGCCCACACTCACCGCAGACCAGGCGGCGTGGTGCCGTCCTGCTTCTCCTTTCCTCTGCCTTCCCCATGTGACTTGTGACCTTCCCATCACAGTTTCTCTGATGTGACAAGCGCGGGCTCTCCCCCTCCCTCACATCAATCCTCAGTCTCCTTCCTGGGAACATCTGGAATTCTGACTTTGACCCACCTCTCTTGCTACATTTCACCTGTGATTCTCAACTGGGAGGTACAGCCCTTTAAAATTTATCATCCAAACCAAGCTTTTGAGAGTGAAAGAGTGCCATTAATAATTATGTGGGACAACAGGTGTCGAGCGGGAATGTCCCGGTCACCTTACCCACGGCTCACCCTACCCACAGGGGTTGTTGTAAGGGTAGTCGGGATTTGTTTTAATCAGACGTGTAGACATGAAAATGATCAAAGACATGCAGACCCCAAAACGATTGTCATGAAGGAAGAAGTTCGTTCCCCTCACAGATGCTCCACAACAGGGCAGAGCCCGCCATGCAGGACCACTTGAGAAAGGACCAGGGTCAGGAGGCAGATGGAGAGGTGAAAATGGGGGCAGGAGGCTTTATTGTGCTTTCCATGGAGAGATCAGATAAGGCAGGGTGAGCAGGCTAAGGGTTGGCTAGTTTGAATCATTTCAGCAGGTTCTGGGGCATGGGGTGTCCGAGTTGTGTGGTATCTGGCCCTGGGGCGATGGGGGCAGGTGGACAGCGACCCAGAGCGTGAGAGCCAATGAAGGATGTGGTTGGGGAGTGGGCTCTGGATGGGTAGGTTTGCATTTGAAAAGCCCACTCTTCGGTGAGTGGTTGAGTACCTTCGGGAATTCGGGCTAGTCCTAGAAGGGGTAGCAGGGCCCCCAGATGTCAAAGCATCAGAACACCGAAAACAAAAGGCGTGATGAATATGGTGGTCTATCAGGGTCCCTGAAGAGATTTTTCCAAGAAGTACATACCACTCCACCCTCACCCTCTTCCTAGTGGCCCAGGTAGGAATGACTGCCTCAGTGAGCCCCGTCGCAGATGCGTGCGCCACCACCACCCTGGGTGTGTGAGAAAAGGAAACGCCAGAACCTCTGTTTTATCTGCCGCCACCCCACCCCCGCCGCTTAGGCTGACTTGACACACCTCACACCTCCGTTCCAAACCTGTGTCCCTAGGCTCTCTGTACCCCCTACCCCTGAACTGGAGCTCTACCCCGCCCCGACGGTGCGTGAGCCTCCTCCCGGGTCATGTGCGCGGGAGCGGGGGTGGGGGATGGTCTCTCTGCTGAACACAGGTGCTCTGAGACTGAATTCTGTTGCATTCCTCCCGAGTAATGTGTGCGTGTTGATGTGCCAATGGGTCACTCCCTGGCAACATTTAAATGAGAGGAGAAGCCTCTGGGAACCGGTCTCTTTAGCCAGTGTTTCTCCTACTCTGCTCCGGGGAACCCGAGCTTCCCAGGCGGCACCGTGCATTATGCAGAACAAGCAAGTTGGACTCCGGGTGAAGCAGAGCTACAGTTTGGCTGAACTGCGACACTTCTCACCACTTTCCACACCAAGGAGCCTTTAATAAAAGCAATCCTCCCAAGGGGGAGGGGGGAGGGGAGTTTGCAGCTTTTTTTAATTTTTTCATCTTACTTGGCTTTTTTCTCTCCGGCTCATGGGACTGGTGGTTTTGAAAAAGCACTGCTTTAGTCTCAGCGAGATGCTCTCGGGAGGCTTGGGGCCGTGCGTGTGCAGATGGGTCCCCCACAGGTCACATCAGCTGGACTGTCACCTGTTTCACGGGTGTGCAATCATCCCTGGGCCCCAATTAAGGTGACCTTTGTCCAGAACAGCTAATATGTCCCATCTGCTCCTTCTCCTTGGTCTCCCCCAGGGACAGAGGCCAAGCCGGCTCTCTCCCCTCGCCCTGGCTCCAGTCAGGCGACTGAGCTTGCGGTTTCCTGAACGCACCACGTGGCTTGTGGCCTCTGCGGGTTCCCACACTACTGACTGCAGCCGAAAATCACAGACAAGTGCCTCTCCCAGTCCATGCAAAGCCTCACACAGACAACATAAACCGTATATCCACGGGTTTGAGATGCATATGTATTCGGTTATATATGTGTAGGTGTATATACCTACAAGGGAGAAAGAGCCAAAGTGGACAAAGTGAACACAACAGGTCACGTGCATTTGGCAACGGATCCATTTTGCAACATCTCCAGTGTCTTACCTGTCACACCTACCGTGTGTTTCTTCTCAGCTTGCACTCCTGCCCTCCAAAATGACCGCTTCTAACTTCTGTCCCTCCTGAAATCTCCCGTTGCCTGCACCCCCTGGCCCCAGGCGGTGACCCTGCCCCACTTCCTGGGGGAACTCCCCCGGGCTTCCTTCGGTCCTACGGGCCTGCTCCGTGCCCCGGGCTGTCTGCAGGGGGCGCCGCCTCCCCTGTTGGGCTCCTGCGTGCCCCACCCACCCACCTACCCCAACGCCCCGCCCCCGCAAAGGAGCCCTCGCTGGTCCTGCAGTCCAGCCCAATGTCAGCGGGGCCACTGCACCTGCCTTGAACCACGAGCCCAGGCAGGTTCCTCTGCCCTATGTCCTGACGGCACCGTCCCTTTCATGCTTCTCTCTTCAACAGTCACTGTGAGATTTTAACATATATTGCGTTATTTGTTTCAGAGGTACAGATCTGAGATTCAACAGTCTTGCAAAATTCACAGCGCTTACCAGAGCACATACCCTCCCCAGTGTCTATCACCCAGTCACCCCATCCTTCCCACCCCACCCCCCACTCCAGCAACCCTCAGTTTGTTTCCTGAGATTAAGAATTCCTCATATCAGTGAGATCATATGATACTTGTCTTTCTCTGTTTGACTTATTTCACTCAACATAATACCCTCCAGTTCCATCCACGTCGTTGCAAATGGCAAGATCTCGTTCCTTTTGATGGCTGCATAATATTCCATTGTATATATATACCAGATCTTCTTTATCCATTCATCTGTTGATGGACATCTTGGCTCTTTCCACAGTTTGGCTATTGTGGACATTGCTGCTATAAACATCGGGGTGCACGTACCCCTTCGGATCCCTACTTTTGTATCTTTGGGGTAAATACCCAGTAGTGCAATTGCTGGATCATATGGTAGCTCTATTTTCAACTTTTTGAGGAACCTCCATACAGTTTTCCAGAGTGGCTGCACCAGCTTGCATTCCCACCAACAGTGTAGGAGGGTTCCCCTTTCTCCGCATCCCCGCCAACATCTGTCATTTCCTGACTTGTTAATTTTAGCCATTCTGACAGGTGTGAGGTGGTATCTCATTGAGGTTTTGATTTGGATTTCCCTGATGCCGAGCGATACTGAGCACTTTTTCATGTGTCTGTTGGCCATTTGGATGTCTTCTTTGGAAAAATGTCTTTTCATGTCTTCTGCCCATTTCTTGATTGGATTCTTTGTTCTTTGGGTGTTGAGTTTGATGAGTTCTTTATAGATTTTGGATACTAGCCCTTTATCTGATATGTCATTTGCAAATATCTTCTCCCATTCTGTTGGTTGTCTTTTGGTTTTGTTGACTGTTTCTTTTGCTGTGCAAAAGCTTTTTATCTTGATGAAGTCCCAATAGTTCATTTTTGCCCTTGCCTCCCTTGCCTTTGGCGATGTTTCTAGGAAGAAGTTGCTTCGGTTGAGGTCAAAGAGGTTGCTGCCTGTGTTCTCCTTTAGGATTTTGATGGACTCCTGTCTCACATTGAGGTCTTTCAACCATTTGGAGTCTATTTTTGTGTGTGGTGTAAGGAAATGGTCCAGTTTCATTCTTCTGCATGTGGCTATCCAATTTTCCCAACACCATTTGTTGAAGAGACTGTCTTTTTTCCATTGGACATTCTTTCCTGCTTTGTCAAAGATGAGTTGACCATAGAGTTGAGGGTCCATTTCTGGGCTCTCTATTCTGGTCCATTGATCTATGTGTCTGTTTTTGTGCCAGTACCATGCTGTCTTGATGATGACAGCTTTGTAATAGAGCTGGAAGTCCGGAATTGTGATGCCGCCGGCTTTGCTTTTCTTTTTCAACATTCCTCTGGCTATGCGGGGTCTTTTCTGGTTCCATACAAATTTTAGGATTATTTGTTCCATTTCTTTGAAAAAAGTGGATGGTATTTTGATGGGGATTGCATTGAATGTGTAGATTGCTCTAGGTAGCATTGACATCTTCACAATATTTGTTCTTCCAATCCATGAGCATGGAATGTTTTTCCATTTCTTTGTGTCTTCCTCAATTTCTTTCATGAGTATTTTATAGTTTTCTGAGTACAGATCCTTTGTCTCTTTGGTTAGATTTATTCCTAGGTATCTTATGGTTTTGGGTGCAATTGTAAATGGGCTCGACTCCTTAATTTCTCTTTCTTCTGTCTTGTTGTTGGTGTATAGGAATGCCACTGACTTCTGTGCATTGATTTTATATCCTGCCACTTGACTGAATTCCTGTATGAGTTCTAGCAGTTTTGGGGTGGAGTCTTTTGGGTTTTCCACATAAAGTATCATATCATCTGCAAAGAGTGAGAGTTTGACTTCTTCCTTGCCAATTTGGATGCCTTTGATTTCTTTTTGTTGTCTGATTGCTGTGGCTAGGACTTCCAATACTATGTTGAATAGCAGTGGTGATAGTGGACATCCCTGCCGCGTTCCTGACCTTAGGGGGAAAGCTCTCAGTTTTTCCCCATTGAGAATGATATTCGCTGTAGGTTTTTCATAGATGGCTTTTATGATATTGAGGTATGTACCCTCTATGCCTATACTCTGAAGAGTTTTGATCAAGAAAGGATGCTGTACTTTGTCAAATGCTTTTTCTGCATCTATTGAGAGGATCATATGATTCTTGTTCTTTCTTTTGTTAATGTATTGTATCACATTGATTGATTTGCGGATGTTGAACCAACCTTGCAGCCCAGGGATAAATCCCACTTGGTCATGGTGAATAATCCTTTTAATGTACTGTTGGATCCTATTGGCTAGTATTTTGGTGAGAATTTTTGCATCCATGTCTATCAGGGATATTGGTCTGTAATTCTCCTTTTTGATGGGGTCTTTGTCTGGTTTTGGGATCAAGGTAATGCTGGCCTCATAAAATGAGTTGGGAAGTTTTCCTTCCATTTCTATTTTTTGGAACAGTTTCAGAAGAATAGGTATTAATTCTTCTTGAAATGTTTGGTAGAATTCCCCTGGGAAGCCATCTGGCCCTGGGCTTTTGTTTTTTGGGAGATTTTTGATGACTGCTTCAATTTCCTTAGTGGTTATAGGTCTGTTCAGGTTTTCTATTTCATCCTGGTTCAGTTTTGGTAGTTGGTACATCTCTAGAAATGCATCCATTTCTTCCAGGTTATTTAATTTGCTGGCATAGAGTTGCTCATAATATGTTCTTATAATTGTTTGTATTTCTTTGGTGTTGGTTGTGATCTCTCCTCTTTCATTCATGATTTTGTTGATGTGGGTCATTTCTCTTCTCTTTTTGATAAGTCTGGCCAGGGGTTTATCAATCTTGTTAATTCTTTCAAAGAACCAGCTCCTAGTTTCATTGATCTGTTCTACTGTTCTTTTAGTTTCTATTTCATTGATTTCTGCTCTGATCTTGATTATTTCTCTTCTCCTGCTGGGTTTAGGCTTTATTTGCTGTTCTTTCTCCAGCTCCTTTAGGTGTAGGGTTAGGTTGTGTACTTGAGACCTTTCTTGCTTCTTGAGAAAGGCTTGTATTGCTATATACTTTCCTCTTAGGACTGCCTTTGCTGCATCCCAAAGATTTTGAATAGTTGTGTTTTCATTTTCATTGGTTTCCATGTATTTTTTTAATTCTTCTTTAATTTCCTGGTTGACCCATTCGTTCTTTAGTAGGATGCTCTTTAGCCTCCATGTATTTGAGTTCTTTCTGACTTTTGTCTTGTGATTGAGCTCTAGTTTCAAAGCATTGTGGTCTGAAAATAGGCAGGGAATGATTCCAATCTTTTGGTACCGGTTGAGACCTGATTTATGACCTAGGATGTGATCTATTCTGGAGAATGTTCCATGGGCACTAGAGAAGAATGTGTATTCCGTTGCTTTGGGGTGGAATGTTCTGAATATGTCTGTGAAGTCCATTTGGTCCAGTGTGTCATTTAAAGTCTTTATTTCCTTGTTGATCTTTTGCTTAGATGATCTGTCCATTTCAGTGAGGGGGGTGTTAAAGTCCCCCACTATTATTGTATTGTTGTCGATGTGTTTCTTTGCTTTTGTTATTAATTGGCTTATATAATTGGCTGCTCCCATGTTAGGGGCATAGATATTTACAATTGTTAGATCTTCTTGTTGGATAGATCCTTTAAGTATGATATAGTGTCCTTTCTCATCTCTTATTACAGTCTTTGGTTTAAAATCTAATTTGTCTGATATAAGGATTGCCACCCCAGCTTTCTTTTGGTGTCCATTAGCATGGTAAATGGTTTTCCACCCCCTCACTTTCAATCTGGGGCTGTCTTTGGGTCGAAAATGAGTCTCTTGCAGACAGCATATCGATGGGTCTTGTTTTTTAATCCAGTCTGATAGCCTGTGTCTTTTGATTGGGGCATTGAGCCCATTTACATTCAGGGTAACTATTCAAAGATAGGAATTTAGTGCCATTGTATTGCCTGTAAGGTGACTGTTACCGTATATTGTCTGTGTTCCTTTCTGGTCTATGTTGCTTTTGGGGTCTCTCTTTGCTTAGAGGACTCCTTTCAAGATTTCCTGTAGGGCTGGTTTTGTGTTTGCAAATTCCTTTAGTTTTTGTTTGTCCTGGAAGCTTTTTATCTCTCCTTCAATTTTCAATGACAGCCTAGCTGGATATAGTATTCTTGGCTGCATATTTTTCTCGTTTAGTGCTCTGAATATATCCTGCCAGTCCTTTCTGGCCTGCCAGGTCTCTGTGGATAGGTCTGTTGCCAATCTAATGTTTCTACCCTTGTAGGTTACATATCTCTTCTCCCGAGCTGCTTTCAGGATTTTCTCTTTGTCTATGAGACTCGTAAGTTTTACTATTAGATGTCGGGGTGTTGACCTATTTTTATTGATTTTGAGAGGGGTTCTCTGTGCTTCCTGGATTTTCATGCCTGTTTCCTTCCCCAAATTAGGGAAGTTCTCTGCTATAATTTGCTCCATTATACCTTCTGCCCCTCTCTCTCTTTCTTCTTCTTCTGGGATCCCAATTATTCTAATGTTGTTTCGTCTTATGGTATCGCTTATCTCTCGAATTCTGCCCTCGTGATCCAGTAGTTGTTTATCTCTCTTTTTCTCAGCTTCTTTATTTTCCATCATTTCATCTTCTATATTACTGATTCTCTCTTCTGCCTCATTTATTCTAGCAGTTAGCGCCCCCATTTTTGATTGCACCTCATTAATAGCCTTTTTGATTTCTACTTGGTTGGATTTTAGTTCTTTTACTTCTCCAGAAAGGGTTTCTCTAATAACTTCCATATTTTTTTCAAGCCCAGCTAGTATCTTTAAAGTGATGATTCTGAACTCTAGATCTGACATTGTACTAATGTCCGTATTGAGTAGGTCCCTGGCAGTCAGTACTACCTCTTGTTCTTTTTGTTGAGGTGATTTTTTCCGTCTTGTCATTTTGTGCAGAGGAGAATAGATTAATGAGAGAACAAAATGCTAGCAGAGTAACAACGTCCCCAGAAAATATACTCTAAACAAATCAGAAAAAACCTGAAGCAGTGGGAAAAGAAAGGGAAAGAGAGAAAAAAGAAAAAGAAAAAAAAGAAAAAGATAAAGATAAAAACAAAAACAAACAAAACAAAACAGCAACAAAAAAACCAGAATGTGATCAAATATGATCAGTGCCACACACTAGATTTGGGGTGTATTTTGGTCTTTTAGAAGAAAGTCCCTACCAAAATTTTAAAGAAAGAAAAACTTATATATGTACAAAAATAAGGGTTGATATGATGAAGGGATGGAATATGACTGTAAAGATGGAAATTATAAAAAATTTTATAAAAGGAATTGATAAGAAGTTGTTTGAAAAAAGAAAGAAGAGGATTTAAAAAAAGAAAAAAAAAAGGGAGAGGATGTGATCAGGCAGGGGAACAGAAAACACCATATACTAGAGATTTAGGGTATATTTTGATCTGTTAGAAGAAATTATCTCAAAATTTTAAAGAGAGAACAACTTATATATATAAGCCAAAAATATGGGTAACTACTATGAAGGGATAGAATATGACTCTAAAAATGAAAAATAAAAATGTTTTTTTTTAAAAAAAAAAAAAGGGATTGATAAGATGTTGGTTGAAAAAGGGAAAAAGAAAAATTCAAAAAGAATAAAAAAAGAAAAAAAGACAGTTAAAAAAAAATTAACTTTGAAAGACTACAGAATCATGGTAAAAAAGCCATGAATTCTATGTGCAGTAGTCCCCTAGAGCTGGAGTTCTGCCGTTCTCATTGATGGGTAAACTTGGTCTTGGCTGGCTGTTCTCGCTGATCTTCTGGGGAGGGGCCTGTTGCCGTGGTTTCCAAATGTCTCTGCCGGAGGCGGAATTGCCCCGCCCTTGCCCCCTCCCAGCTAAGTAATCTGCTGGGGTTTGCTCTCCGGGGCTTTTGTTCCCTTCGAGCTTTCCGTACAGCTTTGGAGGCGGAGAGTGAAAATGGCGGCCTCCCAATCTCCGCCCCGGAGGAGCCGAGAACTCGGGGTCCCGCTTCTCAGTGAGCCCCCAGAGAAAAGCCGTCAGTCACTCCCGTCTCCCCGGTCTCCAGCCGCACTCCGTGCTCACCCGGCTTGTGACCGCGCGCTTCTATCTCTGGCACCCGACCCCGGGTGGAGTCTCCAAACCCAGCAGATCCCTGCGGCGCACTCCCGCACGGCTCCTCCCGGGGGAGGAAGGTGAGTCTCCCCGGATCTGCCGCTTGTTGGGTCCCTGCTGGAGGAGCAGTGGCCCGACTGTGCCGCGGATCACGGTTTATGGCAACCCCGAGCTGGGCTGCGCCTCTGCAGCCGGCTTCCCTGCTCCGATACCTGGGAGCTCTGCCACACTCAGGCACCCCCAGTCTTTCTGTGACCCGTGGGTCCTGAGACCACACTGTCCCGGAGGGTTCCACCCCCCGCTTAGCCACCAGAGTGACGTCCCTCAGCGGAGCAGACTTTTAAAAGTTCCGATTTTGTGCTCCGCGGCTCTATCACTTGCCAGAAGCGGCCGCCGGAGGCCCCTCCCCCGCCGTCTATCCTCCCGAATATCGCCTCGGATTCACTTCTCCGCACGTCCTACCTTCCAGAAAGTGGTCGCTTTTCTGATGAGAGAGTTGTTGCTCTTCTTTTCTTCGACCTCCTGTTGAGTTTGTAGGTGTTCAGAATGGTTTGATCCCTATCCAGCTGAATTCCTGAGAGGAGACGAAATCCAGGTCTCCTACTCCTCCGCCATCTTGCTCCGCTACATCCACTGTGAGATTTTATAAACATGTACATTTTAATCTTCCAGCCGAGTCTCAAAGCACCATGTGAACAGCACTATATCTACTTCTGCTTATGAGGTTGTCCCCTTAGGAAATGCTCGACAACACACTCAATGAAGGACAGAAAGGAAAAAAAGAGAGTAAGTGAATGGACGAATGCGCGAGTGAAAGCAAGTTTATGACACCAATATTGGAGAACAGAAGTTGTGGTTTGGCAAACACCCTCTCTGAGCAGACTTGGGTGTGCTGGGTCCAGTTTACTGAGACTCCCACCACCCCAACTCTTGATGTCTAATCAGTTCCTCTCAGAAATTTCCCATCCACTGACCTCTCATGAACTCTCATTCTGCCCTTTGGTGATAGATACATCCCTCGCTTTCTCTGCTCTGTTTGGAGTTGGGCTTGGGTCTGCAGTGAAGTCTCTCGTCCCTACTACAGGTATTCGAATGAAATCTGTCTTGTTTTTAACAAATGTCCGGTGCAATTTCTCTCTCACAGGCCATACATGTGCATACAGAGACCCCAGTCTGGATTTCACTCAGCTGACTTGGACAAGTCTTACTCAAGCATTCCAGGTCATCATCGTGGACATGCTGACCACTCGAGTATCTGGGGAAGGGCTTTTGTTGAAGAGCAGGAAGGTGACTGTCACCATGTTATGTGTGCCCACCGAGGCACTTCTGCAGGAGCCAACACTGTGTGGTTCATCATGCCAGAGCAACACTTCCCGCAGTGACAAAGTGTTATTGATCCATATTTATCCTCTTGGCCCTCAGGCTACTGGAATCAGACATGGCACCTCTAGAATCAGATGGGCAAGGGAACTGGAGAGCAGAGGAGGGGAGTGAACACTGGTCTAACAGCTACCAGGTGCCTGGCTCTATGTTAAGCACTCTATCCATGTGAACTCACCCCATCTTGACAGCATCCTCCTTAACAAGATATTCTCACTGGGTTTGCCAGCTGGGTGCTCCTGCGTGTGGTCCCTCTCTTCATACGGCCTGTCAGCAATTAGTCTAGCCCCAGCTTCTTTATAGCAGGGTGCAGGCCTCCCCAGAAGAAGCAGAAGCCGCCAGTCTTCTTAAGAACCAGACTCAGAACTGGCTTAAAATGATCACCTTGTCCGCATCTTGCTGGTCAAGGCTAGTGAAAGATCTGGCCCCAAGTCAAGGTGCCAGGGATTGATAATACTCTCATTATAGAGCACTTTGTAGGGAGGGAAGGATTGAAGGTGATTGTCTTTGGAGACTACCTACTGTCCACCCTGAACCTGGAGGTTCTGCCTTGGGAAGGAGCTGCTGGTAGGTGTTCTGCTCACTCGGGCTAGGGAGCGGGTATCAGACACCCGCGGGGTCTTGGACAAGATGTGAATTCGACATACCTGGCCCAGATAGATGCAGGTGCTGACAGACTCAGAAAGGGATGAGAAGATTCAGTGCTGACTCCTAGGACAAACTAACACTTGCTCACTATAAGCCCACATGCCACAAATCCAAGATGGCCCCGGGAGGGAGACTTGGCCTTTTCCAACATCAGTCTGACTCAGTCCAGCTAGCACTGGGCCACAGCAACCGGGCCACCAGTCCAGGAGAGGCTTGGGGACCTGAGGAAATGGCCGTGCTCGGTGCTTGCTGGTGTGGCTGGTCAGGTGCGGAGACGTATCAAACTCCAAACCTCACCTCCCAGGCTTTCCCAGAATACCGGCTCAGAGGCGAAAACGCCTCCTGGTTGTTCTCATTCCCCAAACGGCTGTGTTTTATGATGTGTTAAGTTTTGGGGAAAGAAAGAAAATTCTTCCAGCTGTGGAGTTATCCCAGCTGAAGGCACTGGCGGATGGTGATTTATGATCTGCTGAGTGTCAGCAGCGTGCTCGGCTCCACGAGGGGGCCTGGGAGGGGGAGTCCCACACTGCACCCCAAACCACAGGTACAACCTCCATCGAGACCCTCCGGGTTGAGGGGCTTCCCCTGTGGGTTCAGGACTCCCCACATGCTGGAACTTTCTCCAAGCCCTTTGAGCTATTGGCCTGCTGTTGCAGTCTCAGCGAGGGGGTAACGATCCATCAGGAGAGCTCAGGTCTTGCTTCCTGGAGATTCTTCGGCTTGAGTGATGGCCTCCTGAGCTGGAAGGCCTGTGGGCAGCTGTTCCTGGCCCAAGACTCGGCAGCCTCGCCCCAACTTGGTGCCTGGGCCCAGGGCGAGCAGGGCCTGTCTGTCCTGGAGGCCAACCCAGGGCCCTCAAAGGAGACTTTGTTTGCCAGCTCCCTTAGCTGTGAGGGCAGCCCTCTTCCACACCTAGCTGTGAGGGCGGCTCTCCTCTGGCTTCCTTCCTCAGGAGGGAGAAGGCTATGCCGGTGGAGAAGACTTCTCGGCTTCCCGGTTTCAGCTTACTGGTGACCTAGTGGGGAGCCATGCCCGGCTTTTGAGCCGAGTAACCTTATCAGAGGTGTCCTCTAGAGACTGGCTCGCCAGGACGGGCCAGCACAATGACTGCTGTGTGTGGACATGCGGGTGGGATGCAGTGGGGCATGACGGAGGTGGGACAGGGCTTAGCGGCAGGAAGACCATTTAAAGGTGGTTAGAAAGGGTCTCACGAGGCCTGATCTGGTGGCCTCCCTCCTTCTGTCTTTGGTAGAGCCTGTTCCGCTCTCTCAGAGCTCCCCTGCAGGCCCCCCTTCCCCCGGCAGCGGCATGCCGACAGCTCTGGGTCAGGCCCAACTGGAGACAAGCAGGAGGGGCCTGCACGGTGCGAACCAGTGCCCAGTCCCACCACCTGTGCCGGGGCCATAGAAGCCACTTGAAGCAAAGGACAGGCGCCGGGCTCCGGGTCCTGTGGGCTCCAGGCAGGTAATGTGACAGGTGCGTGGGAAGCGCCAGAGTCCAGTGTTTCTGCCCAATGAGAGGCTCACTTTCAGCTCCAAAGCCAAGCAGGGAATGGCTCCAGCAAGAGAATTTTAATTCTCATACGCACACACACCCACGTTGCCCTCCCCCTCTCTCAGCCCAGTCCACAGGGGAGCGCTCAGCCCCTCCAGGGGAGCCAGCGCTGAGCACCAGGAGGAGGGAGGGAGCAGCCAGCTGAGCGTGAGTCCTCACCTCCAAACAAGAACCAACGAACCTCCCTCTTCCTCCCTGTCTCTCGCTCCTTCTCTGTCTCTCCCTCTCTCCCTCTGTCTCTATCTCTCCCTCTGTCTCTCTCTGTCTCTCTCTCCCCGTCTCCTGTCTCTGTCTCTGTCTCCCTCTCCCCCTGTCTCTCTGTCTCCCTCTCCCCCTGTCTCTCTCTCTCCCACCCCCTCTCTATGTCTCTCTGTCTCTGTCTCTCTCAGGAGTCACTGTGAGCTGAGCTTCAGATGAGGTGATGGGTGGCGTCTCTGCGCTGTGATCCTTATTCTGCAGGGAAGCACAGACCTCACACTCCACGGAGGCTGGCGCCACTCTCCCTGAGGGTCACACAAAGAATCAGCATTCAACTAATACTGAGTAAGGACGAACTCACCCCGCTGCCCATTCTTACTTTCTCTCTCTGTTCTCCCTGGTCCCTTCGGTTTCTTGTTCCAGGTGTTCTCAGTGAGTGAGCTGTCAGCGGTCAGCGGTCAGGTTCCAGGATGAACAGGGCCCACCTTTTATCGTAAGCACCTGAGACACACGGGCCAAGGGGGTGTGAACATTTGCGCCGCTCCACACGTGGCGAGCAGAATCCTGGGGTCGACGTCCACTGCAGCTTATTTTTAACCAGTAACCTTGGTTTATCTGTTATCAGCCGAAGCTGCTAAGCAAAACAGGAATGCCAACATTCAGAAGGATTAGCTTCACAGAGGTTTCCCCAAATGCCTTATACAAACAAGAGGAGTCCAAATGGTGACTGTACTTTCATTATTACTGGCTTGCCTCTCTTGAAAGTGGCCTGGGAGAGAACGAGGCCTAAGGTGCCATTTGGCCTGTCAGATGTTATCTACTTAACTCCAGTGGGCACGGCAGAATGAAAATTCAATGTGTCCCTTTTCGTTACCCCATAAAGGAAAAGTCCTAAGGGCCCTCTGTGACAAGACTTAAGCTATTTATTCTTGGCCCTGCAGTGGCACTTGGTTTTTCGAAGAGCAAAAGAGCATGGGTGGCAGCCTGCTTCACCAAAACACGAGGAAAATGCATCGTGAAAAATAACGTATTTGCCTTCATTCACCCATGCAAAACTACACACTGCTTGGAACTGAGCAGCAGGGACACACGCAGGGGACAGCATTGCTGAGGACACATTTAGAGACTTTAAAGATGACAGAGCAAAGTCCCAGCTGCCAGCTGAGCCAGCCCTCAGCCCTGACTCAACCCCAGCACCGCCATTAGCTGGAAGGAGAAGGGCTTCCTTTCCAAGGGGAGAGGAATGACCATGGAAGCTGGTCAAAGATACTAGAAGGCACGTGCATTTTGTACGGAGCCAAAATGTCATACACGCATAAAAACATTGTCAGATATGCCAGAAATCCAGGAACGTGGAACTCATGAGCGCATCTTGAAAAAAACCATTGGAGGATGAACTCTCATGGGCCTATGGAATTTCTATCGATCCACTAAAGAGACAACACCAAGTTTGTTACTGCATTCGGATATTTAATTCACTCCTCCTTTGTCCTCCAGCCACGATCTCATACCAGAGGCTGAGAGAGAGATGGCATGTTTGCATCCAAACTCCCTTCCAGGCCCATCAGACGCGAGCATGCTAAGGTGCTCTATGGAACTCCAGGAGGGGCCTCTGGAATGCAGTGTTTCCCAAACTTCTTTTATTTTTTAAAAAACATTTTATTTATCTGAGAGGAGAGGGGGCAGAGGGAGAGGGAGAAGCAGACTCCCTGCTGAGCAGGGAGCCCAACTCAGGGCTCAATCCCAGGACCCTGGGATCGTGACCTGAGCCAAAGGCAGACACTTAACTAACTGAGCCACCCAGGTGCCCCTCCCAAACTTCTTTGATCAAAGAAGCTTTCTCGTACTGACTCTCACCGGACGTTTCTGTGGAACAGCCTTAGGGTTTGGGGCAGGTATGCTCATGTGGAAACCAATGTCTATGGTGTGAACCACACTCCAAACTACTGACATCATTACATACAGGTAAGTAATCACAACTGCTCTGTTCACTCACTCTCCATTCACCTAACTTTTACTGAGGACCTACTCCATTTGGGCATCGTGCTAGGTAATCGTGTCTCAAAACAGAATAAAGCGCAAGCGAGCCCTGCAAGGAGCTCCTGGGAAAGCCTTCAGTCCGTAACTGCCTGATGTGATGTCTGCTGCGGTCAGTGCACAAACGCTCACCGTGAGCACCGGGGCCAGAGCGGACAAAAGCACATAATGATGCTTCACGCACCTGCACCTGTGTCTCCTAACGGTCCTCACATTTGGCAGGAGAAGGCGGTGACTGAATAGGACGCTGCTCCCTCCCGCCCTGCTCAGCACGGTGTGGAGCCGGCAGGGACACCCGCATGAATGTCCGTGTGTCGGGGGTGCGCACCCAGGGAGCGCGCGAGTGGGCAGACGGGAGCGCGCCGGAAGTCTATCTTCGGGCAGTCCCGGGAGCAGAGGCCTCAGTCAAACCAGCCTCCCCAGCCCAGGGCCCCTCTGGCCGCCTCCCAGCAGCATCCAGGTGTTCTGGAGTCACTCCTGGCTGCGCCCCCCGCCAGGGCCTTTCCCCTGAAGGTCTGGCGCCAGAGGAAAGAGAAGCCCCCGCCCTGTGCTCAGGAGCAGGCCTCCCTAACAAACCCCTTACTCATGGTCCTTGGCTCTGTCCAGAGCCTTGGCGGCGTCTCCCCCCCGCCCCCCCGCCGACTCTCCCCCACAGACCCTGACCTGAGAAGTGAGGGGCTGGCCTTTGTGCCCGAATGCCCTGGCAGGAAGAGTACGACTTCGCTCTGGGGGCGGCAGGCAGTGCCAGTGGGCGCAAGCCTTATCTCCCCCAACAGGTCCTTGGAACTCTCGAAAAAGTAAAGGGTCCCCACAAGCACGCCCGCCCAGGCATGCTAGGCAGGCCCACCTGCCCCCACCCTCGCCGGCCAGGCAGCTTGGACCACGGCAAAGAGAGCCGCACACCACTCTGTTCTGTAGGGCCCGGAACGCGCACACTCGGGAATGCTGAGCCTGCCTCGTCGGCTGGGCCCGTCGTTGCAAAGGGCTTCAGTGTTCCACGTTGTTTTCTGCTTCGTAAGGGCAGAATCCCCTGTGAATAAGCACTCTAACACGAGAACGCTGTACTCCTCGGGAGATGTATTTTCCTGGAGAACAAAATACTGCTAACACAGGCCCTTCTGTTTGGCCTGAAGTGCCTTTTATACGTTGGGTTTTTAAAAGGATTGGCTCTGGGTTGCTGACAACTTAGTGGTGATCCTGAGCAGCAAGGACACTGGCAGAGGATTTTAAAGCTGTTCTATGGGGTATAATGAACCAAATTCCCTCCCCCCATATCTGAGAAAGAACTTAAGAATCATCACCAGTGAGGAAGGCATGATCTTTTGCATAAGAACATATTGTCACTTCCTTGGGGTGAATATCCAAGCCTGGTTGTGCGGTGGACTCAGTCTCCCCGGTTCCACTCCCCGCTCCCCATACTTTTCAGAAGATGAGTCCAAGACAATACTTGGTTTATAGGCGGGGAATAGTATTTACTATTAAATAAATGAATGTCCGCTCTAAGTTTGCTGTAGCTATCTGCTCCCAGATTAAGGTAATTCTCTTCTTTTCCTAACTTGCTAAGTATTTTCTTTTCTTTTTCAAAATCAAGAATGGATATCAGATTTCATCAGAATTTTTCTTCTGCATCTATTGAGCTGTCCATAGGATTTTCTTTAATCCATTAGTGTGATGAATTATATTCTTTGGTTTTACAATGTTAAATCAATATGGCATTCCTAGAATAAACCCAACTTGATTATGATATATTACCCTTTTTATATTGCCAGGAAAAACTGTGAAAGACCCTGAAATGAATCAAAAGGATTACTTGATGTTCTCAAAGGTAAACTGGAAATTTTCTAATTTTAGGTTTTCTGATTTTATGGGAACTATACTTTTTGTAGTCTTTGAGCTATTTTACAACTCTGTAAATTGTACATAACTAACAGCAATGCAAATGATTCTTACTTGTATACATGCAAATTAATTCTGCCCAGTGGAGGTACAACTGGTCCTTCTTCCTACCCCCTATGGTAAAAGTCAGTTTATTATCTATTTGTAAATTTCAGTGTTGATGTGTGGTTCTTTGGAATTTTCCTATGAAACAGCTATGGGTTCCCTCATTAATTGATGAGTTAAATAAAATCTTTGACTTGTGTATGTTTAATATTATGAGAGGGGCGCCTGGGTGGCTCAGTCAGTTAAACATCTGCCTTCGGCTCAGGTCATGATCCCAGGGCCCTGTTGGCTCCCTGCTCTGCGGGGAGCCTGCTTCTCTCTCTCCCTCTGCCACTTCCCCTGCTTGTGCTTTCATCTCTCAATCTCTGTCAAATAAATACATAAAGTCTTTAAAAAAATATTATGAGAGTAATAATTACACCTTCTTTGAAAATTATCTTCTAACATTTTATTTCTGGATTCAATTTGCTGCTGCTTTAAGCTACATGCATACATACTCGTTAAGTGAAATTGACCTGTCATGTTCTCACAGTTTCCTTTTGGGGTTTTGGTATGGATGTTATGCCAACCTAATTTCTTTTTCTCTCATATAATTGTATAAGATTGAAATCATTTCTATTTCATTATTTTGGAGAACTTGCCAGTCAAGCCACCTAGGCTTGAACTTTTTATTGTAGAATGTTTTTAATTATGAATTTGTTTCCTTGAAATTTTAGACCTATTGCAAGTTTTCCATTTTGATTGTGTTAGTTTTAATACTCTTCCAGGAATCTGTCCATTTCAAATTTATTGGCATAAACTTATTCATAATATTCTTATTTTCTTTTTTTCAGTTTTTTAAAGTAAGGTATATAACTGACATAAAATAGTATATTAGTTTCAGATATACAGTATCATGATTCAGTATTTGTATATACTGCAGAATGATCATCACAGTAAGTCCAGTTAATGTCCATCACCACACATAGTTACAAAATTATTTTTCTTGTGATTAGGACTTTTAAGGTCTACTCTCTTAGCAATTTTCAAATATGTAACACGGTATTATTAACTCCAATCACTATGCTGTACATCACATCCCCCAGACTTTATAATGGAAAGATTGTACCTTTTGACCCCCTTTACCTATTTAGCCCACCCCCAACTCTCCCTCTAACAGCCACCAATCTGTTTTCTAGATCTATGAGTTTGTGAAAGGCCCTGAAATGAATCAAAAGGATTACTTGATGTTCTCAAAGGTAAACTGGAAATTTTCTAATTTTAGGTTTTCTGATTTTATGGGAACTATACTTTTTGTAGTCTTTGAGCTATTTTACAACTCTGTAAATTGTACATAACTAACAGCAATGCAAATGATTCTTACTTGTATACATGCAAGTTAATTCTGCCCAGTGGAGGTACAACTGGTCCTTCTTCCTACCCCCTATGGTAAGTGACAATCCTCACAATTCTGGAGGCTGAAGGTCCAAGAACAAGGTGCTGGTAGGGTCGATTTCTTCTGAGGCCTCTGGCTTTGGCTAGTAGAGGGCTGTTTTCTTTCTATAGTTTAAATGATTTTTGTCACTTGGCCTATTAATTACTAAGAGAGATGGGTTAAAATCTCCATCTATTATTTGTACTTGTCTGTCTCTTTAGAATTTCAATTTTTAGAGAAAGGAGTTAAGATGGCAGAGGAGTAGGGGGACCCTGAGCTTGTCTCATCCCTCAAACACAGCTAAATAGTTATCAAATCATTCTGAACCCCCAAGAAATCAATCAGAGGTCTGAGAGAACAAAAACTGCAAGTCTACAAGTAGAATTTTCAATTTATATATATGCTTTGTTTTGTATATATGCCTTATATATTTTAAGGTCCTGCTCTTAGGTGTATGCAAATTTAGAATGGTCATATACTCCCAGTGAACCTCTTGATTAATGCCTTTCGCCTGAATTCCATGCTGTCTAAAAGTAATATACTACACCAACTTTCTTTTGGCTGGTGTTTGCATCATTTTTTACACCCTTTTTTTTTTTTCTTTAAAGATTTTATTTATTTATTTATTTATTTGACAGAGAGAGATCTAGCGAGAGAGGGAACACAAGCAGGGGGGAGTGGGAGAGGGAGAAGTGGGCTTCCTGCTGAGCAGGGAGCCCGATGCGGGGCTCGATCCCAGGACTCAGACCATGACCTGAGCTGAAGGCGGACGCTTAACGACTGAGCCACCCAGGCTCCCCTACACCCTTTTGTTTCCAACCTTTTCATATCCTTGTGTTTTAGATTTGTCTCTTGATGTTTTTCATCATTTACCTTAAGCATTTGATCCACTTACCACTTATTGTAATAACTGGTATCTTTGGGCTTCAAGCTATTCTCTTAGATGCTTTTTATTTGCACCACCCTCTGTGTTTCTTTCCTTTTCTTTCTTTCTTTCTTTCTTTCTTCTTCTTTCTTTCTTTCTTTCTTTTCTCTTTCTTCTTTCTTCTTTCTTTCTTTCTTTTTTTCTGTCTTGCCCATTGTTACTTTTTCTTAGTTTGGAGATTATATACTCTTTTCCTATTCTTTTAGTAGCTATAATAGAAATTATAAAAAGCATTTTAAAGTTATCAAAATCTAACATTGAGTGGTAAATTCACCCTTCTCTTGAATAATGTAAAGACCTTAGAACATTTTAAATTTATCTACATCACTCCTGAACAATATACTAGTGTTATAATGTATTTAAATTCAGTATGTGTATTTTAAACTCAACAACATATTTAACCCATTCTCTGCTCTTAATTCCATCATTAATCTGAGATCATTTTCTTTTCTTTTTTTTTTTTTAAGATTTTATTTATTTGTTTGAGAGAGAGAGAATGAGAGAGAGCAAGCACATGAGAGGGGGGAGGGTCAGAGGGAGAAGCAGACTCCCTGACGAGCAGGGAGCCCGATGTGGGACTTGATCCAGGGACTCCAGGATCATGACCTGAGCCGAAGGCAGTCGCTTAACCAACTGAGCCACCCAGGCGCCCCTGAGATCATTTTCTACCATTTTCATTTTAGAATTTCCTTTAGGGTATTCTGCTTGAGGCAAACTCTCTAGTTTGTTGTGTCTGAAAATGTCTTTCTATCACTTTCACTCCTGCAAGATTTAGAAACTGAAATCTGGGCACTAGTGATGTTCACTTTTACTGGTTGGTCACTTTTTCTAGGGCATTTAAGTTGACAGAGCATCTATCTATCATATCTATCTATCTATCTATCTATCTATCTATCTATCTATCTACATACCAATCCCCTACCAACGAATCATCTATCTATCCATCATCTAAACAGTTTCTTAGTTCATATTGTCATTTCTAAGTGAGAACTATACGGTTTTTACTAAACTTCTGTATTACACCTGTATCTTTTTTCTTCCACGTTGAGAGTCCTCATTCACAGGATGCAAAGGATGATTGAATCCAAATATTCCATAATTACTCATTTGCTTTCCCCAACATTACGATAGTGTCAAAATAACAATTCAATACTACTCTACCAGTTATTACCAAAAACACTTAAACATGTTTTGCCTATATTATACCCATGTTATACTATTCTCTCCCATTTTTAAAAGATTATATCTACTTTGTTAGGTAATATAGATATTTGTATACTATAATTTCTCCCTTTTATTTTAAAACACATATATCCATACATTTATTAGCATTAAACATATATAATTCATATTATATATATAATTAGAATACATATATATAATGTCATTATGTAAATGACTCTAAGTATTTTGGTTATTTAAAGTGTGTTTTTTTTAGTAGGTTCTCCAGAAAGGGAACTTGGGAACAATTTTTTCTCCCATGTTGACATTAATTTACACCCTTTATACATCAAAGTTTTACCAGATATAAAATCCTTGGCTCATATTTTTTCCTTGAAAATCTTAAATATATTACTCTATTTTTCCTGTCATAAAATGTTACTGTCAAAAAGACTGATAGTAACCTAATTTCATTTTCCTCATATTCTTTTTGCATAGATGCCCAAAGGATTTTTTTCTTTTTCTTCAAACTTCACTAATTTTACTAAAACATTCCTTGGCATTGGTCAAGCTCATTTGATAGTCTCAGGTATGTACTGTAGTATTCCAATATGTAATTTTAAATATTTTTTTTATTTCAGGAATATTTTCTTAAATTATATTGTATTTCCTCTGTACCCTTTCTTTGGTTTTCTTCTTTAAACTTCTATTATTGGGGTGCCTGGGTGGCTCAGTCGTTAAGCATCTGCCTTCGGCTGAGGTCATGATCCCAGGGTCCTGGGATCGAGCCTCATATCGGGCTCCCTGCTCTGCGGGAAACCTGCTTCTCCCTCTCCCGCTCCCCCTGCTTGTGTTCCCTCTCTCGCTGTCTCTCTCTCTCTGTCAAATAAATAAATAAAATATTTTAAACAATAAAAGTCATATTATCTGCATGGTAGTCTTCTTTGCCTATCATTGATATTTGTCATGCTCTCAAGCTGTTTCCTTCATTTTATTTTGAAAATGGTTCTCCTCTGAAACCTATTTCTTATCAAGGCATCAGTTATTGTATTTATTTACTTGTGTTCTTTCTAATTTAGTCTTCATTTTTAAAACTTTTGTCTCTAATCCTCAGTTTGTCAAACAACTTTGAATTCTTCTCATACTGATTTTTGTAGTTTGTGTATCTTATGTGATTTTCCTAATGTCTTTAAGCTAATTTTGAAATACTAGGTTATAGTTCTGATCTGTTTTTTGATCACGTCTTTCTGGTGTACCTTCATTGTCTGTAGGGATGCTATTGAGTTTCCCAGCATTTTTTCCCCCTTGTAGTAACTTGTATGTGATTTAATCATACTTTTCGGTTACTCATTTTTATGTGAATTTAATTTTCCTGAACTTTTAAGGGGTTTGCTCAGATAGCTCCAGTAACTTGACTGAGCTCACCGTCTGAAGTTTTGCCTCTGCTCCCCTTGTTCACTTTTATGTGGGCCTTCTCTTTTCTTCACCGCTATTATCCCTGTTTTGCTCAATTTTGATTCTACAGTTTCTCCTCAGTGTGGGACTTGGTTCCAGAAAGGAATCTCAGCTCATCAGCTTTTAGAGTGGATAAAAGCTAGATTGTTTTAACCCCTCTAGGCTTCACCAAGTGCTCCTTGCACTTACTCACTTTTTAAGTGGGACAATCTTCTAGCTTTAGCTGTTGTCCTCAAGTTAGCCCACCACATTTTCCAGTAAATATGTGATGGGTAGGGCGCCTGGGTGGCTCAGTTGGTTAAGTGACTGCCTTCGGCTCAGGTCATGATCCTGGAGTCCCGGGATCGAGTCCCACATCGGGCTCCCTGCTCGGCAGGGAGTCTGCTTCTCCCTCTGACCCTCCTCCCTCTCATGCTCTCTGTCTCTCATTCTCTCTCTCTCAAATAAATAAATAAAATCTTAAAAAAAAAATATGTGATGGGTATTTTGGCTGTTTTGGGATCCATCTGTTTGTAAATAAAATGGGTCCTTCACCAGAGAGTTTGAGAAGTGCTGATGAAAGAATCAGAGGAGGGACAGATGAGTATTAGGAGGCTTCATGGGCTTCGTGAAAGAGGTGGATTTTAGGCTGGGCCATGAAGGGCAGTCAAGGTAGGAATGAATGTTGACATTCTCCAGGACCCTGCCATTGGCCTCCGTCTCACTTTCTTTGGGGGAGCTCATCCACTCCCATACTTTCAAGCACTGACTTCAAGGAAGACATTCCTCCAGATCTAGGTCTTCAGCCCAGGCTTGTAGAGCCACTTGGAGGTCCCATAAGCATAACAAATTCAGCACGGTACAAACTAAGCACATGACTCTCTCCAAAAACTTTGTCACTGCATCCCACATGTTATGTTTTTATTTTATTTCAAAATATTTTCTAATTTCTCTTGTGATTTTTTCCCTTTGACCATAAGTTATTTAGAAGTATACTGTTTTATTCCCAAATATTTTGGGATTTTTGAAACATCTTTATGTTATTGATTTCTAGTTAATTCCATAAACATACTTGTATAGTTCCTTTCCTATGAATTATATTAAGGCTTATGATCACCAAAATATGATCACTCTTGGTGAATGTCCCACATGCACTTGAAAAAATGTGTATCCTGCTGTACTTTGGTGCAGTGCTCTAGAAATGTCAATTAGGTCAAAATGGTTTGTAGTGTTATTCAAATCTTTTATATTCTTACTGATTTGTCTGTCTACTTATTCTATCAATTACTAAGACAGGAATGGTGAAATCTCCAAAGACAATTGTGGACTTGTCTACCTTTCTAGTTTTATCAGTTCTGTCAGTTTTTGCGTCATAAATTTTGAAGCTCTGGATTTGAAATGCTACATTTAGCATACAATAAATTCATAAATATATATGAGTCTGTTGAGTCTCCTTCTTGCCTATTTCATTCCATTGATCCATTTGTATATCCCTGAGCCAGAATCACGTTGTTTGAATTAACTGTGACTTTAGGTAATACTTTGATTATTGCTAAGGCAAACAGTCTCTCTTCCCCACAATTATCTTTACTTTTTTAAAAATTTTTTATTTAAATTCAATTTAGTTAACCTCTTCTTTTTCAAAAATATCTTGGTTCTTTTCATGTATTTATTGTTCATTTAGAATGCGAGCATCAATGGGTCAAGTTCTTGGTGAGTTAAATCTTAAGTATTTTATACATTTCACATCTCCCTGTTGCTCAGAGGCATTTTTCCTATTGAAGATATAGAACAGAGGGTGGCAGACTTTTCCTTTAAAGGGCCAGATGGTAAATATTCTTAGGCTCTATGGGCCCTATGATCTCTGCCCCTGCTAACCTGGCTCTTGTCACCATAGCACAAAAGCTGCCATAGGCAATACATAAACAAATGGGCATAAAACTTCATTTACAGAAGCAAGCAACACATCAGATTTGGCCTGTGAGCCATAATCTGATGACCCCTGATATAGAAAAAAATTAATTTTTACAGTTATCTTGTCTCCAGACTTCATGATGGTTTTTCTAATACTATATTTTAGTTGCGTCTATGATTTCTATGTGGGCAAACATACAAACAAAAGATCGTTTTGTTGTTACTTTCCAATATATTTATACCAGTTATTCCCTTCTGTAGTCTTCCTGCATTGACGAGGTAACTCCAGAGCAATGCTGTGGTGCTAACAGGAGTTACTGTTTTGCTGATGGGAAGGCTCTATTTTTTCACTTCCCAATATGATGATGCTATTAGTTTATAAAAAATGTTCTTTATCATGTTCAAGTTTCAGATATGGTAGTTACATTAGGTATGTTTTAAGATCCCTTGTAATTCAAATTGTTTCATGACGAGGTCGTTACTTCCTGCTTTTTGATTATAGCTGTAGACAAAGGGGGTACTCCACTGAGCAGTACATCACCCCCACTGAGTGCCACTGACCTGTTTCTACTTAATGAATACTTTCCAGATCTTCTGGTTCAATTACTTAATCCTCAAGACAACATATAAGAAAAGTAATTCTTCCCAGGGATTAAGAAAAAGTAAGTAGGAAATGAAACTGTTTTGTTTTAGAGTTACCTCAGGCGTTTTTATTTAAGACTTTTCAATAAGAATAAATCACTGAAATGACCTTTGAGTAGTAAATGTAAAGTTAATTGAAAATTCAATGATGTTCTAGATAGATTAGGGGTGAAAAGCTCAAGGAAAAATAAATTACCAAGACTTATATGAGAATAAAACCTACAATGTTTATTTCTGAAAAGCTTTGGTCCAACATGTAAGTCCATCAAGCACAATGCAACTTTAAAAATATGTATTAAGGAAAGTTAATAAATGCATATATGCTTTTATCTAAATAGTTTAAACTTTCCTCTAAATAAGCATTCATATACTTACAAAGGTGTCAGTGGGAGTTTCATATTCATATTCTAGGCTAAGATTGATTTATTGTTGGTAGGAAACTTAGTATTTCAATTAGTCAAAAGCTTTCAATTTGGAATTCACTTTCCAAAAATGAAATAAAACAAGTGCAATCAGTATTTCCATATTGACTTATTTAATTTCCCTGAAAAACTAAAAATTAGTCCAGCTATACAAATATGAGGCACACATTAAAGAAGAAACATGTTTACCATCAAAATTGTGGCATTTTTCTTTACAAGTACATTTCAAGGCCTAGATAATAAAAATACTTCAGGCAATACACAGTAAGTCTTTTCATTTAAATAACAGCATAGAACCTTCTCAGGAATACTGTTGTACATTATATTTATTATTTTACAATAATGGAGAGAAAATAAAATTAGGGATACAGATATTAAAGGCCAATCATCAAAATGAAATTAATAGCATAGACTATTATTTATATGAACAATGTAAATAGGTAGAATCATCAATTTGATTTAATATAAAATACATTTCTGGAATAAAATTATCAAGTTTAATTCAACAAATTCAAATATTCATTCAGCCAAGGGAATAAAATAAGCCTCTTATAAATTCAAGATTTACATTAATATTAGAAATTTTCTCAATATGATACATAGAATATTCTGATCTCCACTGAATTACACTGTACAAAGACATGTAGCAATTGCTATATAGCTTATAATCAGGTATAACTGGTCACTAAAATTCCTTGACCAAATATCACTGTAATTGTATGAGGCAAAGTCCTATAATAAGATGGATATAATAATGGCCACATCTTTTCAAAAAGAGAATATGGAAGTTTTCATTTTCACAACTATGACTTTGGTTTTCCAAAACCTAGTTCCCAAAGCCAACTTCTAAATGTTACAGCAGAGGTGGGGCAGTAATGGAAAGAAATGATTTAATGGAACTCTGAAGAAAAAAATAACTACCATAGATCTTAGTTTGAGAAATATATCTGGCGTAAGAGATACACAGAATTATGTAATAATGCTTATATCAAAGTTTATTGGTTAGCTAAAGGGCAAAGAGTAAGAGGCAAGTAAAATGTAGTATGTGCTTTTAACAAAGCAGACTGAGTAATACATTAAGTGTTAGGGTGGGATAGGAAAGAACTCAAGCTGGGCAAAAATCTCCTCTTGGACTTTCTATATAAACATCTATTTTAGTTTTGGACCATTCACCAGTGTGCTCATGTGATGGAGCAGAGGAACTCTGCCCACCCACAAATACTTCCCCAACCAGCAGGTCCCTGTGCAGCTGCTCTAGAAGGGCAGCTTGTCCTCTGAGGTCCCTGGGGCCCCCGAGAGTATGGAACTATAGGAAAATGGAATCCAATTTGTGTGGAAAGTTAATTCTCCTAATTAGTGAACTGAGTTATTCAAATACGAGCTAAAAGTGCAGCCTCTAGCTAAAAAACATGGATGAGTATCTGTCTTGAAAAGGCCTGTAAGAGCTCATGATGTGATCTTGCATTTACTAGCCCTGTGTTCTCCAGAATAAGGTAAGGGCTTTATAAGGTCCTGGAAATCCTCAGCTTCCTTTAGCTGCCTGTCCAAATGGCATCTTAATGAATATAGTTCAAGTCCTTTATTGGGCTCTGTAATCCCTTTAACCACATGGGCTGCAGTTGTTTTATGCAACTTTTGTTTCACTGGAAAATGTGGGAGTGTATTTTGCTATTATCGAAGTAAGATGAATGGATAAACACTGTTCACCCCAAACCAAATGATGCTGCCTTCAGGGAGTTGTCAGAAAGAAAGGCAAATGATACACCCAGAAGGCACATGGTACACGTAAGCAAAGCCCTTCAGCACAACCGGAACGTGTTCTTTATGAGGAGGCTCCAAGGCACTTGGTAATTTCAAATGTGAGGCAACAGAAGTCTTTCTTAATCTAAAGTCAGAAGCTTCTGAAGAACTTCAAGCACAACTTTATAACAAAAGAAATACTGCTCCTATATACATATATATGAAAAACAACAGAATGTTAAGTAGTTGAATACCAATATCCACTTTCAGAAAACATAGTTGTAGTTTTCAACCATAAAGGAAAGTTCCTAAAAAGAGCAAACGTTTAGCCAGGAACTTCTTTATGAAAACATATATTTTTTAAATATCAGGAAGAAAAATGGTAATATAGTGCTTGGTCTAGAATTAATTAACTCAAGGCTTAGCTGAACAGAGGGGAAACTGACCCTCAATCTCAATCTCCTTATATTTCCCTGGATACATCACATTTAAACTTTCTTTTCTTTTCTTTCTTTCTTTCTTTTTTTTTAGGTGTAGCCTCAGGTCTCTCAGGCAACCCAAGTTCAAAGAAAATGCTTCCTATCATTCAACATTGGCCTAAAAACAGGTCAACCTAAGGATTTAGGGGTTCCTGTTTGTTTTCATTATCCACCATACTTTTGATTCCCTCTGCCAATGATTAATAACTAATCTGTAACATCAATGCTATCTTTTTATGACATGCCAATGACTTCGATAATTTAGTGGCAAGTAAATATCCCAAAACTTCTATCCAGAAACCTATGAATAACTTTAGATACGTTACTTAAATAACATAGCATCATGGATGGACAAAGCATGTGTTTGGGCATCAGGAGACTTCAGTTTCCCACCTGGCTCCTCCACGTACTATATGAATGACCTCACAGAACAGACTTCATTATTCTGAACGTGAAGTACTTCATCAGTAATATCAGAGAAAATTAATGTCTACCCCAAGCAGTGAGAATTCAATGACATCATATAGGTAAAAGAGATTTACAAATTGTAACATGCTATACATGTTAATCTTTATATTCATTATTTTTATTAGAATTTATGTAGTGAGAGCTTACCTTCGTTTGAATCATGCCATAACGCTGTTCTCTCATTTGGGTCACTATATTCTTGATGTTGAACTGCAACAGGATGACAGTGATTTTTGTATTATTCACATAGGGGGAAAACACAAACCCACAGATTGCCAAATGAGTACTCCATAATTCTTTCCAGTAAAAGAGATGTCAAGATTTAACCAGAAAGGTCTCATTTCCAGCAATAAGAGAATGTACTATTTTTAACCTACTCTAATGGAGAAGGAAGACTTTAGTTTAAAAGGTTTCCAGGAAAAAGCAGGAAGCAATCATTTATAATAAGAAATGCTCTCCAAAAGAAATAACAACAAATTTGCCCTGGTGTCTACTCTTCTGTTCTCCAAAGGGAAAACTTAAAGCAGCGCTCTAATTCTGGAAAAGTCTGAAGCATAGAATACTTTCTCTGGCCACATAGTAACACAGCTGTTTCTCATCTAAAGAGCCCTCTCAACTCAAATGGAGACCCCGAGCAACAGTTGGCCTGATACCAGAGTCTGCACCTGTGGGTGGAGACCAGCCTAGCCAGTGTGGTTGCTGAGCTGGTGCAGGTCTGCAAGGAGCTGTTGCTATTCCACAATAAGATAAGTCCAGAAACTGGTAGTTAAGTGTTTAGAAACTCTTCTGGCAATCTGACAGCAGCATCAAGGAGCATCACTAGCAGAACAGGATATAGACCATCTCAGGTGATGCTGAACTTGCCTAAGAGCCACAAGTGGTGCAAGCTGAGGACCAGTCATGTTCAGCAAAACCGCATCAATACATGAAATTTTAAGGTTTATTATCTATAACCCCAAAATATATGAAAATCAGAGAAAATGTAACCAATCCCTTATATATATAACTTTTCATTTTTATAATAATTTAAAATTTTAATTGAGCCATTAAAAAATTTTATACTGGAATAATTATAGATATACAGTAAGTTGCAAAAAAAATGTACATGGACATCCTATGTACCCTTCACCCAATATCCCCAATTATGCCATCCTGTATAATTATAGTATAATATCAAAACCCGGAAACTGACATTGGTATGATCCATGGAGCCTATTCAGATTTTGCCAGTTTTTCAGGCAATCATTTGTGAGTTTGTGTGTATGTGTTTGTGTAGTTTTGTGCAGTATTACTACATGTGAAGACTCAGGCAACTGCAACCACAATCAAGATACATAACTGTTCCACCACAAGACTTTCTCATGTTATCCATTAGAACTACTCATCCAACCCAGTTCCTAACCCTTGGCAACCAGTCTCATCTGTTCTCCATATCGACTGTTTTGTTACTTTAAGAGGATTATATGAATGGAATCACATAATATCTAACCTTTTGAGACTGACTTTTTTTTTCATTCAGCATAATTGCTTTGAGATCTATCCAAATTGTTGTGCAAATCAATAGTTCATTCCTTTTTATTGCTTAGTAGTATTGCATGGCATGGACATGTACCAGTCTGTTGAATCATCAGCTTGTGGAAGGACATCTAGGTTGATTCCAGTTTTTGGCTATTATGAATAGATCTACTATGAACATTTATATACAGGCTTTTGTGTGAACGTAAGTTTTCATTTCTCTGGGACAAACACCCAAGAGTGCTATTGCTGGAGTTATATGGTAAATTTAGTTTAGTTTTGTTTCTGTTTGTTTTAAAGAAATTGTAGGGGCACCTGGGTGGCTCAGTTGGTCAAGCATGTGACTCTTGATTTTGGCTTAGGTCATGATCTCAGGGTCATGAAATCGAGGCCTGTGTTGGGGACTGCACTGACTGTGGAGCCTGTTTAAGATTCTCTCTCTCCCTGTGCCCCTCCCCCCACCCAGCACTTGTGCGCTCTCTCTAAAAAAAAGAAAAGAAGAGAAGCTGTAAAACTATTTTCTAGAATGAGTATACCATTTTACATTCCCACAAGCAACAAATAATTAATCTAGTTTCTTCAACTCTAAACCAGCACTTGGTGGTGTCACTATTTTTTGTATTAGTCTTTCTGATAGATGTCTAGTGATATTTCATCATAGTTTTAATTTCATTTCCCTAAAAGCTAATGAAGCTGAACATCTTTTTATGTGGTAATTTGTCATCCTTTTATACTCTTTGGTGAAATGTCTGTTCATATCTCTTACCCACTTTCTAACTGGGCTGCTTTTTTGTTTTTTGTTCTTTACTACTGAGTTTTGAGGATGGCTTCTATAATTATAAATGTAAGACCTTTGTTGGATATGTGATTTGCAGTGTCTCCAAGTCTTTAGCTTGTCTTTTCTTTCTCCTCACAGGGTCTCTTACAAAACGAATTATTTTAATTTGCTTTCCCCCTAACATTAGTAATGGCAAGAATGTTTGCTCTCACCACATGTATTAAACCCAATACTTAAAGTTCTAGGTAGCTTAACAAGGCCAGAAAAACAAATAAGAGGCACACAGGTTGGAAAGGAAGAGATAAATCTGTCCCTATTTGTAACTAGAATGATTGTCTACATAGAAAATCCCAAGGCAGCTAAAAACAGAACAAAATAGAATCCTCCCCAAAAAAAACCCTGTTAGAACTGGTAAGTGAGTTCAGTAAAATCATAGCATACAAGATCAACACACAAAAATCAATCATATTTCTACATACTAACAATGAACATGTGGAAGCTGATAGTAAAAACACAATACCATTTACAATTGCTCCAAAGAAAATGAAATAGGATAAATCTAAAAAAACACATATAGGATCTATATGCTGAAAATGACAAAATGCTGATGAATGAAATTAAAGAAGACCTAAATAAATGGAAAGACATACCATGTTCATGGATTGGAGGATTCAACATAGCAAAGATGTCATGATGTTCTCCCCAAACTGATCTGCATATTTGAAGCAATTCCTATCGAAATCCCTGCAAGCTTTTTGTAGACATAGACAAGCTAATTCTAAAATTTATGTGGGAAAGCACAGACCCTGTAAGAGTTAAAACAATTTTCAAAAAGAATAAAGGAATCACTCTTCCTGATGTTATATACAGATACAGGAATCTATAGAGTGGTACTGGCAGAAGGATAGACACACAGATCAATGGAACAGAATACAGAACCAGAAAATGGCCCATACAAACATGCCCAGTGATTTTTGGCAAAGGTGCAAAGCAATTTGGTGGAGGAAGGATAGCTTTTCAACAAATGGTGCTAGAAAATTAGACATCTATAGGCAAAAAATAAAAATAAAGGAAAAGTAACCTTGATTTAAACTTCATACCTTATACAAAAATTAACTCAAAATGGATTATGGACTTAAATATAAAACATTTTAAAACACAGGGCGCCTGGGTGGCTCAGTTGGTTAAGCGACTGCCTTCGGCTCAGGTCATGATCCTGGAGTCCCGGGATCGAGTCCCGCATCGGGCTCCCTGCTCGGCAGGGGGTCTGCTTCTCCCTCTGACCCTCTCCCCTCTCATGTGCTCTCTCTCTCTCATTCTCTATCTCTCAAATAAATAAAATAAAATCTTGAAAAAAAAAAAAAAACATTTTAAAACACAGAATGTTTAGAAAACAATATAGCAAAAATTATTTGGGACCTAGGCTAGGCGAGGAGTTCTTAGACTTGAAACCAAAAGCATGATCCATAAGAGGAAATATTAATGAAATGAAATCTCACTGAATTTAAAGACTGTTACTTCTTTGAAAGCCTGTTTTTTAATTTATAATTTAAGATTAGGCAACTTATTGAAATGAATTTTGTATTATTCATTTTTCATCTTAATTTAATGATGGCAAAACAAGTTTCAGTGGACTGTCTTGTCAAGAAAAACACAGCTTTCTGAAGGTAGCTATAGTGGTTAACCCAATGATGATAATGGAAATAACTGCAAAGAAATGAAGGCAAAAAGAGTTCATGTTCATTTTACTTGGAACTATGATTCCTTATGTGTTGTATCTTATAGCCATTATTGATTGTGAATTGCTAAAGCCACACCTGTTTTAATTGCAAAGATGTACTGGCTAATAAAGCAAAGGAACTATTAAAATTTACTTGTCATTTACAAAAAGAAGAAATAAGTTCAAAGACAAAAGAATTATTTAAAAGAATATTAAATTTAAAAACAGAAGCTGATGTTCATTATTTTTCACATGTAACAATGTTCTGCAGACTTACAAAATAGCACTTGAATTGCTAAGACTAAAAACCCATATACGGGCGCCTGGGTGGCTCAGCCGTTAAGCGTCTGCCTTCGGCTCAGGTCATGATCCAGGGTCCTGGGATCGAGCCCTGCATCGGGCTCCCTGCTCGGCGGGAAGCCTGCTTCTCCCTCTCCCACTCCCCCTGCTTGTGTTCCTGCTCTCGCTATCTCTTTCTCTCTGTCAAATAAATAAATAAAATCTTTAAAAAAAAAAAACAAAAAAACCCATATACAATTACCAGGACAACGATGAAAGACTACTGAAGATGTTTTGGAAAATTTGGGTAAATATGTGGCAAAAAGGACAGTTAAAGTACCGTTTTCTTTTCTTTTTCCCCCCCCACACTGTACAGCCCCCTTCAGTGCTCACAGCCCACCTGCGAGAAGGCTGGGCAATGGTTCAGGGCTGCATGCTCCTATGGCAGGTTCACTAGGAGAGGCCCACAGAAAGTACCGTTTTCTAATGACACAACAGCTTGACAAATTCAGGGACTGGCTAATGATATGAAGTGGTGCCAACTTATGAAGCAAATAAAAGTATCAATGCATTCACCACTGCAACTTAATGAATACGGAGATATTGCTAACAGTGATTCAGGATGTGTGTTATTTGAACATGATATGTCAAGAAGGAAGAATTCTTCCTTTTTTCTGCTTGATTACTGACAAACAACTAGCTCTAAACTGTGCAGAAATGCAAGTATTACATTGTCACCAAATGTGATTTGGAGCTTGGGCTTTGTGTAGGATTATGTTCTGGTAGCAGAGCAGCAAGGACAAGAAAGCTGTCTGAGGTATTACACCGATCAAGGAATTTGTGCCCAAAGATAAATCACACTGCTTCATCAAGAGAATCTTACTACAGGGGCGCCTGGGTGGCTCAGTCAGTTAAGCATTTGCCTTCGGCTCAGGTCATGATCCCGGGGTCCTGGGATCGAGCCCCACGTCAGGCTCCTGGCTCGGCGGGGAGCCTGCTTCTCCCTCTCCCTCTGCCTCTCCCCCTGCTCGTGCTCTCTCTCTCTCTGTATCTCTGTGTCTCAAATGAATAAATAACATCTTAAAAAAAAAAGAGAGAATCTTACTACAAAGAACAAAAACAAAAACAAACAAAAAGACAAAACCCTGCCAGGTAAACTTGACAGTGTGCATAGTGGTGTAGTAAGAATTTTTAATTATGTAAAGGCTAATGTGTTAATTCTGGATTATTCACTTTAATATGTGATAATATGATTAACTGATAATGAACAGCCCTTCTTGTGCACCAAAGACTTAGAGGAGAAAGGTCAATTGAGAATGTCTGAAGTACAGAGCAATCTCAGTTCTTCTGCAAGATAAGAGCCAGTTTGCTCCCAACATTTTACGGATTTTTAAGCAGGAGTGATTAAAAATGAAAATGACTATAAAAATAACAATTAAAAAAGAAATAAATGGTTACATATTCTCAGCTTTTCATACCCTTTAGAGTTATAATTGATCAAGGAATCTTACAGCATTGCAGGTCACAACTGTCCAGTCTCACATAGCTGGCATGCAGCTTGCTGCATGTACAACTCCCCATGTGAGTTCCACAACACACAAACTGGTCTACACCCTGTTCGTCAAGACCAATCCACTCACTGGTCATGCTCTTGGGTGTCACAGCAATACAGCAAACTGCTCTGGAAGTTTCTAAATGCTTACTCTCAATTTCTAGGAAATTCTCTTACTGTAGATGACAGACATCCACAGATTGGGGCTGGTTTAAGACCACATTTAGTAGCTCTGGTGGACAAAATTTCTGAAAAGAGTAGAAAGGGGCATCAGGAGGAACATTTGACAGTTCAAGGTTCTGTGGAAAGCCAATAAGGAAACAATGGATGTGTTTTCTATTTTTGAATTACTCTCTCAAATCTAAGCATCCTTAATTGCAAAATGCATCATTATTTTATGTACACTAAGAAAAACACTGTCAACTAAACGTGACTCATTATAAAACACATTCCGAGTTTAAAGAAGGAATAATGTGGGAGAAAACAGTGCTCCTTAGGATCATGAAGTATAATATTTACAGTTTTTACAGTTTCTACAAGGAAAATAAAATAAGGACAAACATAAACCAATTATTTAAGAAATTATGATGGGGAATATATAAAAGAAAGTTATACTAACAAATTTCTGCTAAAAGGATCAAACAACATTAGTTATGGGAATGGGTAATATCAGACTTATACTACTTAAATTTTCAGCCCTTTTCAGCACATTGGTCTTTTTTGGGAGGATGGGGGGCACTCTCCAGTTTATATTCATTCTCTGAGTTTGCTTTGGAAAACCATTCCTCTCTCACTCTCAGCCTTATGCCCTGGAATAGTCCTGACTGGCCTAAAAAGACCAGCATCTCCCACAGTGATTTGTTCAGGGAAGGGGCTACAACTCAGAAGCAGTTGAAATGCTGGGAGATACTGGCTCAAGTTTCTGACAAAAAGAAATTTCCTCTGTCCTCCAAGGAGTTATGGGGAGAAGCCATTTTCCCACCCTCCCATATAATATGGCCTGAGGATGCTGAGTTCTGGAACCAAAACAGCCATTCTGCTGCCATGGGAGAGAGCCTCCCACTGTTAGGGTTTAACTAGGGAAGGCCCAAGAGAGCAGAGATTTAGTTGTTGTGATGATAATCTAACTGCAGAATTTGCCTGGTAAGGCAAATGCCTGGTAGCAGGCTTTCTCATGGGGGGGGTGTGGTTTTTTGCATTCCTTGTGGTCATGGCACGGTGGTAAGAGTCACACCCCCCCCCCGCCAGAACCCCCTCGTGCCTGCTAATAAACAGATGTCTTCCCCTTTGCACTTCCACAGCACAGGAAAAACAGTTCAGTGAGTCAGCCTTTCTGGCCACAAATCTCAGGTTATGTTCTCTAAGCAGTTTAATCAACAGTAAAGGTAATAGTATAATTAATATGTGTCTAATTCTTGGGTCTATCTCTCAGCTGGTTCCAATTTTAGAAGGAAAGCAAACAATTGTTAATGACGGACTCAAACCCAACAATATTATTATCCTTATTTTACACAAGAGAAAACTGGGTTTCAGAGAGGATGAGCAATGTGCACAAAGTCACCAAAATCTAAAGTATGAGGCAAAACTGGCAGTCCAAGCTAGGGACCTCTCATTAAAACTCTAAAGTCTACATGTTTTCCAATGTGCTCATGTGCATGCATTTCTGTTCATTAAAAACAGGCATACTTCATCAACATTCTTTAACCAGATTTAAAAACCTCTATGTGTGGGTAGAGGGGAGGAAAGGGAAATGAAGTCGCATCCACTGTGCATCTACTGTGTCCCCAACACTGTCCCATATCCTTCGTGTGCTTTCTGTGCTGTGAGCATCATGGCCACCTCCAGGAACCTGCGGCACTGAATTTAGAAGCAGGTCCCCAAAGTTCACAGGCTTTCTCTTTACTGAGTTCTCCTGAAGGCCAAATCTTAGTCTCCAGGCCCTAGAAGGCTGTTACGAGTAGAGTGTTCACTAACAGCATCAGTTATCTGTTTAATTCACACACTTACTGGAAAGTTCTTTTCAATGGCACAGAACACAACATCCACACATAGGAACACCCCCGTCCGGCCCACGCCAGCACTGCAGTGAACAAGCATAGGTCCTGTAAGGTGGCTCTTCCTCACATAACGCACGTACTTTATGAAGCCATCTACCGAGGCAGGAGTGCCATGGTCTGGCCAGCTGGTGAACTGCAAGTGTTTTACAAAGTGACTACTTCCTGTCTGTGGAGAGAGAAGGGGAGGAAGAGAAGAGGAGGGAGAGGAAGGGAGGGAGGAGGAAGGAGGGGAAGAGAGAGATTTATCAACTTCTTATATTAAAGATCTAAATTGAATTTCTAATATAGTACTACTACTACTAATAATAATAATGGCTCTATGGTCATACAATAATGAAAATCACAATACAAAGAGGTAGCATGATTTAAGCCCTCACGATGTGCCAGGTACTATGCTAGAAAGTTCACATGCATTCTTTCCATTTAATCCTCACGTCAACTCTGGGAGGTAGGTACTGTTTCATCCCCATCTTACAGATGAAAAAGTAAGGATTTGGGTGATTGGGAGATGCATGCTAGGTCAGAAGGCTCGCATGTTCAGAGCTGGAACTATAATGTAGGCCTCCTGAATTCAAATCTATCATCTTTCTTCTGGACCATGGTACTGCAGAAAAACCAAGAACCCAAAAAACTCAGAGTGAAAGATGGGCTAACACATTAAGAAAAGCATTCTATCTTAGCTTAAATACTATGATACAAATTTAAAACAGGTAGGTGCTGCCAAGTTGCTTGACCAGTGGGGCCCCAACCTCTTCTGGTGATGAGGACAGGGTAGGTGATGACCAAGTGAGTGGACTGTGCCCCCACTCTCGTGCTGAGCCCCCTGAAAATACAGTCATGAAACTCTCCTCAGAGTTGACAGATAAAGCACTTTGAGTTTACACATTGTCCCTTCCAAAGTGGGAGCCTTTCCCAGTGTGAAGCCCTCATTTTACTTCACTGGGAACCCTTGTGGGAAAACTCAGGATGGGTTTCTTACTCCTCCCCTGCTTCTCCCTAATGCACCCATTTTTCCTGAGTTCCAAACAGAAATAAGTTTTCCTAAGTCCCAAATAGAAAACTCAAGTTTGAATCACTGGTACATGAAATTGAATGATGCCAACAACCCTTGCAAAGTTTGTGAAGGCACCAAGTTGAGGACAGCTCTAACCCTACCACGTATTTTAGGGGTTAAATCTCTCCTGCCACTGGTGACCACTAAGCATCTTCGTAAAGGGGGACCTCACCACTTTCCTGACCTAATACCATTCAGACAGAAATCCTGATGCAGATTCTTCAAACATGAACCCCATGGTTCTGAAGCTTGTGGGCCTCAACCCCTTGCCAAGGCTCCACAGGTGGACCCCAGCCTTTGAGTCCCTGCAAACAGATCATTCCTCTGTACCTCCCACCTGCCTATACTCTTCAAGCAGGCTGTCTTTCTTTTGCCATAACATGTGCCTCACAAGTCAGTTGGAATTTCCTTTCCCACTAGACTATAAGCACTCTAAGAGCTGAGAATGTGTATGCGTTTTGTCTTAGCACCTGGCACAACACCTGGTTAATACAGGAGGGAATCAACAAGTATAAGGGGAGTGAGGGCTGAGGCGAGTCCCCAAGTGCACAACCAAGTGCAAGGCCTAGCACACAGCTAGCAAGTGTCAGCCATCATTCTTGGCCTCCCTGGTCACCACCCATGCGCCGATCCTCCTCATACTTTTCAATTCCAGCTTTCCCTCCGATCCTACTCCTTTAACTCATCAACTTCTCCCTTTGCAAGCAGGTGCCCCATCCCATAGTAAACTCTTCGAAACCCTCATCATTTCCCTAAATGCTCCTTCCATTTCCTTCCTTGCCTTCTACAGCACTTCACTCTCTGCAGCCCCTCCCTCCCATGAAGGCCACCTACTCTCCCGTTCTCCAGGTCCCACAGAGCATAGAGATTAGGTTGTGTACTCCTTGCTGCCCAGTCCTGTTTCCAATCCATCATTTCTTCTTGTGTAAAAACCCTTTCCCTTTTGAGTTTCATACCTCTTAGCTTCATACCTTCACCCTCTCATTACTATTACCAAGTGGCTTTAGCCTCCAGTCAATCTGCCACATTCACTGAAGACCCTGACCTTCCTTCTCCCACAGACTCTGACATCATCCAGGGCAAACCTGGGTCTCAACAGCCCAACAGACACTCTAACCTCACAGCATTTGTATTTCTCTCTTGCAGAAGAGACTACTTCTTTCTTCTAGTCCTCACAGTGATGGTCACTCCTTGAACTTAGCATTACCTATAATGTCCAGTATTAAAAATCTTCCAGTTCTTAAATTCCAACATCACTTTCTGACCAGAAGTTCATATGCTACCATCTCATTTGTGCCCCACTTCTACTCCAACAACAATGTGACCAAATGGAGCCCCTCTGTCCTTTACGCCCTCCCCTTACTCCTACTTGACTGGTTCCTGGTTCCATTTGTCCCCCTAAATTTAGACTTCATGGCTGACTATCTGAATCATTTTCTTACCAAACTGTTACGACCTTTCATCCTTTGAATTTTACCACACATAGTCTTACCCTGGGTCAGTCCCATAACCTGTGTTCAGGAATCCCATAGTTAGGATGCTGGGAAGAAAATAATCTGTAGGTACATATTTTATTGCTATTGAAAATTTATGGGTTCCAACTTCAGCGCTTCCAGCAACCCTTTTCCTAGTTACTGTTTGGACTCCAATCAACTTCTTTGGTGATGACTCGTCACTCTTGTCAGGCTTCCTGTTTAACACCCATCCCCTTCATTCCTGTTGAACACATGTATCACCTACTTGCTAATCAAATCCACTTAGAGCAATGTAACTCATCACTTTTTTTCCTATAAACCATTCCTTTTCTATTTTTGAATCTATTAAAGCATGAAATCTAGGAGTTATTCTAGATCAACACTTCCCAACAGAACTTTCTACAATGATGCAAATGTTCTACCTCTGTGCTGGCCAGTATGATAGCCATTAGTGACATGTAACTAAACACCAGATATGTGGCTACTGCAAGTGAGACACTGAATTTGTTGTTTCATATAAGTTTAAATAATTTAAATTTAAGCTTAAATAGCCACATGTGGCTATTGTATTGAATAGTTTAATTCTGACCACTCCTTCTGGTCACTTGTAAGCCACAAGTCATAAGTCACATATAAAGTCTGCCAATTTTATATGAAAAAACACCAAAGTCTCTGCATTCCATCTCAATGCCAACTGCCCTGGTTAATCATGGCACCTGCTTATTGAAATTCTTCATCTCCCAATTATCTTCATAATGAAGTTCATGCTCCTTAGTCAACATCCAAGATATTTCATGTTCTGACTGGTCCCTGCTTACTTTATATAGCTTCATCTCACCTCTCATTATTCCCTGGCATTAAACTTTTACATTCCAGAAACACTTAACTACCTACAATTCTCTATATATACCCCATGCTATTTTAGATCTTGATTACCTACTTTTTCTTTCCATCTTTGTCATTTGGGTAGTTCTCAATCCAGATGTTCCCTCCTCCAGCAAACCTTCCCCTAAGCCCTACATGAAGCTACGTACTTCCCTTCCAGACCCTCAAAGCATCCCATATTATCATGGAGCACAGTAACTGGAAGTATCAGTAAGCATACCCAAATCTCCAATAAGTAAGGTGGTGATAGTGCCTGGCACAGTGGTTAGCAATATACTTTAAAGACTCAATACATCTCTGTCACACTCAGCAGAAGCAGCCAAAGGATATTCCAGGATTAGGCAACTTCCAATACTGTCACTCCCTGCCCCACCTCCCCTGTTTAGGTTTTTCATCTCTCCAGTCAGAGTTTGGTTAAGCAGAAGCAGATACAGTGGTGTCTTAGTTTCTGATACCAGTGAGAATTAAAAACAAATTACTCAAAAAAGTATCCCCAGTCTGTAACACATCCTAATCCTAACTTCTCATCCTGACATGTGGCTTATCTAAGCAAATATATATCTCATGCTGATTTTTTAAAACTTACAGACTTCTTCACAACGTGAAATATTCGGATGATAAAATATTGAAGTATCTGGTAGTTTTCCAGGAAGATATGACAGTTTTTCAATTCCAAAGGCTTCTTCATAGAAATGGGCCAGTAATGGTGGCATTTGATAATTCCACCTTCTATCTCTCTGGTTATCATGACAATAACATTAGAGTTATTCTCTAAAACCATTTGCCAAAAGTCATCTGTGGTACTTGGCAGTGGTCCTTGAGAAGCAATATAAAAATACTCTTCTCCAGAATTGACTATTCTAATATAGCTAGCATTGATGTAGTCCTTGTTTTCTCCAAGAGGAACACGTGTTGAATCATCTATCATAAAAACAGAAATATCTGGTAGATAAAGGAAAAGTAGGAGATACAATATACCCTGGATTCATGAATGTATTTCACACTGGTAAATCCATTTCTCTCTTTGACCAGGAGGAATCACATGAGTCCATGAATTTCAATTCTTCCCTCCTCCAAAACTATTGGCATGACCTACAAAATACACAATGAGGAGTGTTTTTTGTTTTCATCTGTTTCTATTAAACAGAGAAGGATGCCATCAGTGTCCAGACACTTTGGGAGATTTCTATTAGATATGGCACAGGTAGGATTAGGCCAAGGGAGTTACCTACTAGTCTGCAACTGAACACAGCAAAGGAGGAACCCTCTGAGGGAGTAAGTGAATGCCATTCTCCTACAAATCCAGAGAACTTGCAAGCCCAGAGCAGTAGGGGCCAGGAAAAAAAAAAATTTGACTGTGATAGCTGATCAGTTACAAACCCAAGGATTAATGGAATTCTACCAATGCCCCAAATACATGCCAGCCAATTTTTATGTCCATCCTCAGCATTCACTGGGTAAAACAGCATGCTAATCAAAGCAAAGATATTGTGGCAAATGATGCTATGAAGGGATTTGGTCCAAGTAACATGGAACTCATCTAACATGGACTCTTGCAACAAATATGAAAGAGGAAGCCCGCTACTTGGCCCCGGAGCTCTTTATTCATTTTACATAGACAGCTGGACCTCTGGTTCAACCACTGCTCCCACACAGACAATAAATGCCCTCAGTAAAGGATGGACCTTCCCTGACATGCAGCGGTCTCACCAATAGCTCCTCTCTACTACTCAAGAGTCCTGTGGACCACTTATTTGGCCAATAGGGTATGACCAAGATAACTGAACAGGGCCTTACACAGTTTCTGACAGAACCATTTTCAGATTCCAACACAGCAAATGTAAACTTCCCCTTGTAAATATGAATAAATTGGAAAAACAATCACTAGATATATAAAGATAGCCAGTTCTTCACAAAAGGAGACAATTTTTAAAAATCACAGCAAATGTTTTCCTTTCTATAAGAGAGAAGAATACTTTGAAACTCCTATTTTTATTTAAAACAAAATCTGAAAGGACATTATTTAAAAGAATAACATACATCTATGGTTACTGACATATTGTTAAATTATAAAGGAGGTAACAAAAGCGTTACAGTGAGATCTTTCATCATGTATGTACATATATATATATACACACATATATACAAATACATCATATATAAACATGTAATAATAATAAACCTGGCAAGTATTCACCAAAATGTTAGCAGGGGCTATTTTGTTATCTAAATTTTTATAGTGAACATATACTATTTTATAGCAGAAAAGCATTTATTTATTTATTTATTTATTTATTTATTTTAAGATTTTATTTATTTGACAGAGAGAGACACAACGAGAGAGGGAACACAAGCAGGGGGAGTGGGAGAGGGAGAAGCAGGCTTCCCGCCGAGCAGGGAGCCCGATGCGGGGCTTGATCCCAGGACCCTGGGATCATGACCTGAGCCGAAGGCAGACGCTTAAGGACTGAGCCACCGAGATGCCCCCGCATTTTTTTATTTTTAAAAGGGAGGTTAAATGTGTGAAAGTTAAACAATTTAAAATAATAAAAGCTTGCTTTCTTTTTTTTTAAATTTTTTTATTGTTATGTTAATCCCCATCCATTACATCATTAGTTTTAGATGTAGTGTTCCATGATTCATTGTGCATAACACCCATTGCTCCATGCAGAATGTGCCCTCCTCAATACCCATCACCAGGCTAACCCATCCTCCCACCCCCCTCCCCTCTAGAACCCTCAGTTTGTTTTTCAGAGTCCATCATCTCTCATGGTTCATCTACCCCTCTGATTTTCCCCCCTTCATTCTTCCCCTCCTGCTACCTTCTTCTTCTTTTTTTTTTTCCTTAACATATATTGCATTATTTGTTTCAGAGGTACAGTTCTGAGATTCAACAGTCTTGCACAATTCACAGCATTTACCAGAGCACATACCCTCCCCAGTGTCTATCACCCAGTCACCCCATCCCTCCCACCCCACCCCCCACTCCAGCAACCCTCAGTTTGTTTCCTGAGATTAAGAATTCCTCATATCAGTGAGGTCATATGATACAGGTCTTTCTCTGTTTGACTTATTTCACTCAGCATAACACCCTCCAGTTCCATCCATGTCGTTGCAAATGGCAAGATTTCATTCCTTTTGATGGCTGCATAATATTCCATTGTATATATATACCACTTTTTCTTTATCCATTCATCTGTCGATGGACATCTTGGCTCTTTCCACAGTTTGGCTATTGTGGACATTGCTGCTATAAACATCGGGGTGCACATACCCTTTCAGATCCCTACTTTTGTATCTTTGGGGTAAATACCCAGTAGTGCAATTGCTGGGTCATATGGTAGCTCTATTTTCAACTTTTTGAGGAACCTCCATACTGTTTTCCAGAGTGGCTGCACCAGCTTGCATTCCCATCAACAGTGTAGGAGGGTTCCCCTTTCTCTGCCAACATCTGTCATTTCCTGACTTGTTAATTTTAGCCATTCTGACTGGTGTGAGGTGGTATCTCATTGAGGTTTTGATTTGGATTTCCCTGATGCTGAGCGATATTGAGCACTTTTTCATGTGTCTGTTGGCCATTTGGATGTCTTCTTTGGAAAAAGGTCTGTTCATGTCTTCTGCCCATTTCTTGATTGGATTCTTTGTTCTTTGGGTATTGAGTTTGATGAGTTCTTTATAGATTTTGGATACTAGCCCTTTATCTGATATGTCATTTGCAAATATCTTCTCCCATTCTGTCGGTTGTCTTTTGGTTTTGTTGACTGTTTCCTTTGCTTTGCAAAAGCTTTTTATCTTGATGAAGTCCCAATAGTTCATTTTTGCCCTTGCTTCCCTTGCCTTTGGCGATGTTTCTAGGAAGAAGTTGCTGCGGCTGAGGTCGAAGAGGTTGCTGCCTGTGTTCTCCTTTAGGATTTTGATGGACTCCTGTCTCACATTGAGGTCTTTCAACCATTTGGAGTCTATTTTTGTGTGTGGTGTAAGGAAATGCTCCAGTTTCATTCTTCTGCATGTGGCTGTCCAATTTTCCCAACACCATTTGTTGAAGAGACTGCCTTTTTCCCATTGGACATTCTTTCCTGCTTTGTCAAAGATTAGTTGACCATACAGTTGAGGGTCCATTTCTGGGCTCTCTATTCTGTTCCATTGATCTATGTGTCTGTTTTTGTGCCAGTACCATACTGTCTTGATGATGACAGCTTTGTAATAGAGCTGGAAGTCCGGAATTGTGATGCCACCGGCTTTGCTTTTCTTTTTCAACATTCCTCTGGCTATGCAGGGTCTTTTCTGGTTCCATACAAATTTTAGGATTATTTGTTCCATTTCTTTGAAAAAAGTGGATGGTATTTTGATGGGGATTGCATTGAATGTGTAGATTGCTTTAGGTAGCATTGACATCTTCACAATATTTGTTCTTCCAATCCATAAGCATGGAACATTTTTCCATTTCTTTGTGTCTTCCTCAATTTCTTTCATGAGTATTTTATAGATTTCTGAGTACAGATCCTTTGCCTCTTTGGTTAGATTTAGTCCTAGATATCTTATGGTTTTGGGGGCAATTGTAAATGGGATCGACTCCTTAATTTCTCTTTCTTCTGTCTTGTTGTTGGTGTATAGGAATGCCACTGACTTCTGTGCACTGATTTTATATCCTACCACTTTACTGAATTCCTGTATGAGTTCTAGCAGTTTTGGGGTGGAGTCTTTGGGGTTTTCCACATAAAGTATCATATCATCTGCAAAGAGTGAGAGTTTCACTTCTTCTTTGCCTACTTGGATGCCTTTGATTTCTTTTTGTTGTCTGATTGCTGTGGCTAGGACTTCCAATACTATGTTGAATAGCAGTGGTGATAGTGGACATCCCTGCCGCATTCCTGACCTTAGGGGGAAAGCTCTCAGTTTTTCCCCATTGAGAATGATATTCGCTGTAGGTTTTTCATAGATGGCTTTTATAATATTGAGGTATGTACCCTCTATCCCTATACTCTGAAGAGTTTTGATCAAGAAAGGATGCTGTACTTTGTCAAATGCTTTTTCTGCATCTATTGAGAGGATCATATGATTCTTGTTCTTTCTTTTGTTAATGTATTGTATCACGTTGATTGATTTGTGGATGTTGAACCAACCTTGCAGCCCAGGGATAAATCCCACTTGGTCGTGGTGAATAATCCTTTTAATGTACTGTTGGATCCTATTGGCTAGTATTTTGGTGAGAATTTTTGCATCCATGTTCATCAGGGATATTGGTCTGTGATTCTCCTTTTTGATGGGGTCTTTGTCTGGTTTTGGGATCAAGGTAATGCTGGCCTCATAAAATGAGTTTGGAAGTTTTCCTTCCATTTCTATTTTTTTGGAACAGTTTCAGAAGAATAGGTATTAATTCTTCTTGAAATGTTTGGTAGAATTCCCCTGGGGAGCCATCTGGCCCTGGGCTTTTGTTTTTTGGGAGATTTTTGATGACTGCTTCAATTTCCTTAGTGGTTATAGGTCTGTTCAGGTTTCCTATTTCTTCCTGGTTCAGTTTTGGTAGTTGATACATCTCTTGGAATGCATCCATTTCTTCCAGGTTATCTAATTTGCTGGCATAGAGTTGTTCATAAAATGTTCCTATAATTGTTTGTATTTCTTTGGTGTTGGTTGTGATTTCTCCTCTTTCATTCATGATTTTATTTATTTGGGTCATTTCTCTTTTCTTTTTGTTAAGTCTGGACAGGGGTTTATCAATCTTGTTAATTCTTTCAAAGAACCAGCTCCTAGTTTCATTGATCTGTTCTACTGTTCTTTTGGTTTCTATTTCATTGATCTCTGCTCTGATCTTTATTATTTATCTTCTCCTGCTGGGTTTAGGCTTTATTTGCTGTTCTTTCTCCAGCTCCTCTAGGTGTAGGGTTAGGTTGTGTACTTGAGACCTTTCTTGTTTCTTGAGAAAGGCTTGTATTGCTATATACTTTCCTCTTAGGACTGCCTTTGCTGCATCCCAAAGATTTTGAACAATTGTGTTTTCATTTTCATTTGTTTCCATGAATTTTAAAAAATTCTTCTTTAATTTCCTGGTTGACCCATTCATTCTTTAGTAGGATGCTCTTTAGCCTCCATGTATTTGAGTTCTTTCTGACTTTCCTCTTGTGATTGAGTTCTAGTTTCAAAGCATTGTGGTCTGAAAATAGGCAGGGAATAATCCCAATCTTTTGGTACTGGTTGAGACCTGATTTGTGACCTAGGATGTGTTCTATTCTGGAGAATTTTCCATGGGCACTAGAGAAGAATGTGTATTCTGCTGCTTTGGATGGAATGTTCTGAATATGTCTGTGAAGTCCATTTGGTCCAGTGTGTCATTTAAAGTCTTTATTTCCTTGTTGATCTTTTGCTTAGACGATCTGTCCATTTCAGTGAGGGGTGTGTTAAAGTCCCCCACTATTATCGTATTGTTGTCGATGTGTTTCTTTGCTTTTGTTATTAATTGCCTTATATAATTGGTTGCTCCCATGTTCGGGGCATAGATATTTACAATTGCTAGATCTTCTTCTTGGATAGACCTTTTAAGTAGGATATAGTGTCCTTCCTCATCTCTTATTACAGTCTTTGGTTTAAAATCTAATTTGTCTGATATAAGGATTGCCACCCCAGCTTTCTTTTGGTGTCCATTGGCATGGTAAATGGTTTTCCACCCCCTCACTTTCAATCTGGGGGTGTCTTTGGGTCTAAAATGAGTCTCTTGCAAACAGCATATCGATGGGTCTTGTTTTTTAATCCAATCCGATAGCCTGTGTCTTTTGATTGGGCATTTAGCCCATTTACATTCAGGGTAACTATTCAAAGATAGGAATTTAGTGCCACTGTATTGCCTGTAAGGTGACTGTTACTGTATATTGTCTGTGTTCCTTTCTGGTCTATGTTGCTTTTAGGCTCTCTCTTTGCTTAGAGGACCCCTTTCAAGATTTCTTGTAGGGCTGGTTTCGTGTTTGCAAATTCCTTTAGTTTTTGTTTGTCCTGGAAGCTTTTTATCCCTCCTTCTATTTTCAATGACAGCCTAGCTGGATATAGTATTCTTGGCTGCATATTTTTCTCATTTAGTGCTCTGAATATATCATGCTAGTCCTTTCTGGCCTGCCAGGTCTCTGTGGATAGGTCTGTTGCCAATCTAATGTTTCTACCATTGTAGGTTACGTATCTCTTGACCCAAGCTGCTTTCAGGATTTTCTCTTTGTCTCTGAGACTTGTAAGTTTTACTATTAGATGTCGGGGTGTTGACCTATTTTTATTGATTTTGAGAGGCATTCTCTGTGCCTCCTGGATTTTGATGCCTGTTTCTTTCCCCAAATTAGGGAAGTTCTCTGCTATAATTTGCTCCATTATACCTTCTGCCCCCCTCTCTCTTTCTTCTTCTTCTGGGATCCCAATTATTCTAACGTTGTTTTGTCTTATGGTATCGCTTATCTCTCGAATTCTGCCCTTGTGATCCAGTAGTTGTTTAGCTCTCTTTTTCTCAGCTTCTTTATTTTCCATCATTTGGTCTTCTATATCACTGATTCTCTCTTCTGCCTCATTTATCCTAGCAGTTAACGCCCCCATATTTGATTGCACCTCATTAATAGCCTTTTTGATTTCTACTTGGTTGGATTTTAGTTCTTTTACTTCTCCAGAAAGGGTTTCTCTAATAACTTCCATGCTTTTTTCAAGCCCAGCTAGTATCTTTAAAGTGATGATTCTGAACTCTAGATCTGACATCGTACTAATGTCTGTATTGAGTAGGTCCCTGGCAGTCGGTACTACCTCTTGTTCTTTTTGTTGAGGTGATTTTTTCCGTCTTGGCATTTTGTTCAGAGGAGAATAGATTAATGAGAGAACAAAATGCTAGCAGGGTAACAACGTCCCCAGAAAATATACTCTAAACAAATCAGAAAAGACCTGAAGCAGTGGGAAAAGAAAGGGAAAGAGAGAAAAAAGAAAAAGAAAAAAAAAGAAAAAGAAAAAGATAAGATAAAAACAGAACAAAACAAAACAAAAAAAACAGAATGTGATCAAATATGATCAGGCTGGTATATAGATCAGTGCCACACACTAGATTTTGGGTGTATTTTGGTCTGTTAGAAGAAAGTGCCTCCCAAAATTTTAAAGAAAGAAAAACTTATATATGTACAAAAATAAGGGTTGATATGATGAAGGGATGGAATATGCTGTATAGATGGAAGTTATAAAAAATTTTATAAAAGGAATTGATAAGAAGTTGTTTGAAAAAAGAAAGAAGAGGATTTAAAAAAAAAAAGAAAAAAAGGGAGAGAATGTGATCAGGCAGGGGAGTAGAAAAAAACCATACACTAGAGATTTAGGGTATATTTTGATCTGTTAAAAGAAACTATCTCAAAATTTTAAAGAGAGAACAACTTATATATATATATATGCCAAAAATACGGGTAACTACTATGAAGGGATAGAATATGACTCTAAAAATGAAAAATAAAAATGTTTTTTAAAAAAGGGATTGATAAGATGTTGGTTGAAAAAGGGAAAAAGAAAAATTCAAAAAAAAAAAAAAGAAAAAAGACAGTTAAAAAAAATTAACTTTGAAAGACTAAAGAATCATGGTAAAAAAGCCATGGATTCTATGTCCAGTATTCCCCTAGCGCTGGAGTTCTGCCGTTCTCATTGATCGGTAAACTTGGTCTTGGCTGGCTGTTCTCGCTGATCTTCTGGGGGAGGGGCCTGTTGCCGTGGTTTCCAAAAGTCTTTGCCGGAGGCGGAATTCCCCCGCCCTTGCCGGGTCCGGGCTAAGTAATCTGCTCGGGTTTGCTCTCCGGAGCTTTTGTTCCCTGCGAGCTTTCCGTACAGCTTTGGAGGCGGAGAGTGAAAATGGCGACCTCCCAATCTCCGCCCCAGAGGAGCCGAGAACTCAGGGCCCCGCTCCTCAGTGAGCCCCCAGAGAAAAGCCGTCAGTCACTCCTGTCTCCCCGGTCTCCGTCCGCTCTCCATGCTCACCCAGCCTGTGACCGCGCGTTTCTATCTCTGGCACCTGACCCCGTGTGGAGTCTCCAAACCCAGCAGATCCCTGCGGTGCACTCCCGCACCTCTCCTCCCAGGGGAAGAAGGTGAGCCTCCCGGATCTGCCGTTTGTTGGGTCCCTCCTGGAAGAGCAGTGGCCCGACTCTGCCACGGATCACGGTTTATGGCAACGCCGAGCTGAGAGCCCGCGCCTGGGGCTCTGTCTCTGCAGCCGGCTTCCCCGCTCTGGTACCTGGGAGCTCTGCCACACTCAGGCACCCCTGGTCTTTCTGTGACCCCGAGGGTCCTGAGACCACACTGTCCCATGAGGGTTCCACCCCACGCTTAGCCACCAGAGTGACGTCCCTCAGCGGAGCCAACTTCTAAAAGTTCCGATTTTGTGTTCCGTGGTTCTATCACTTGCCAGAAGCGGCCGACGGAGGCCCCTTCCCCACCGTCTATCCTCCCGAATATTGCCTCGGATTCACTTCTCCGCACGTCCTACCTTCCAGAAAGTGGTCGCTTTTCTGTTCAGAGAGTTGTTGCTATTCTTTTCTTCGATCTCCTGTTGAGTTTGTAGGTCTTCAGAATGGTTTGATCCCTATCCAGCTGAATTCCTGAGAGGAGACGAAATCCAGGTCTCCTACTCCTCCGCCATCTTGCTCCCTGTCTAAAAGCTTGCTTTCAAATAAAAACCACAATTACTCATTTAAAACCCCTAAAGTGAGAAGTGAATGGGGAAAAAAAAATCAGTGATTTATAAAACCAGCTTAAGGAATTTTCCCAGAACTCAGGAAAAAAGATGAAAAACATGATGATAATATTAAAATGTTAAAGGGTACAGAGCATGTAAAGAAAATACATAGAAGGAATTTCAGAAGCAAACTATGGAATACACAGCAGGAAAGAAATAACTCAAGTGATCACAGGAGAAATGTTCCCCCGAGAGAAGAGATAATTGTACAATTTAGTGCAAATATGCACGGATCCAGGCAATGTACGTACTCTGTATGTATGTACTCTGTATGTACTCTGCATACATCACCTCATTGGAACTTCAAAACAACCATTTGAATGAAGCACATTATTCATTCTTTTCAGATGAGAAACCCTTACTCAAAGTGGCTAAGTAATTTGTTCCGTATTATGTAGCAATTCTTCTAGACGCCACAGTCCACAAATAAGTCCATGATTTGCTGCCCCTCAAGGAAGACCAAGTTTGCAGATGGAAAGACCACATCAAAAGCCAGACAAAATTACTGAAGACAGCCACTAAGACCTCAAGACTAGCAGAGCATAAGGTCCCAGACACAGGAAGCAAAACTTTGCTACTGGATCACTAGAGGTCTCAATGAGTTGTACCACTCCCATTTCCAGTCTTCAATTCCTGAATCCTGGCTATGGCAGAAATAGCAACGTACACTGGATGCTAATTTGGAGCATATACAACCTCCGAGAGAACACTGTCCCAGCCCTTTGAGGTAGTGCCACCTAGCTGGCACTGTAAAAAGCCACTTCATTGCTCTATCAAGCCAGCTGCTTCAGAAGGATGAGGAATATGTTAAGACCAGTGAACTCCATGAGCATGAGCCCACTGCCACAAACCACTTGCCTTAAGGTGAGCTCCTTGGACAGAAGCAATGCTGTGTGGACTACCATGATGTTAGATAAGGCATTCTGTGGGTCCATGAATGGCAGATTTGGTAGGAGTACTGCATGCAGGGAAGGCAAATCCATATAGTGTCTATTCTGTAAGAGAAGCGCTGAAAAAAAAACTGTTTCTTCTATGATAGAAGTAGTTCAATATAATCAACCTGTCATCAGGTATTGGCTGAACACCCTGGGAAGCAGTGCCATGTTGGGGCCTCAGTGTTGAGATCTGCAGTGGGCACGCTGGACACTCAGCAGTGACCATAACAAGGTCAGCCTTGGTGCCTAGAAGTTCATATTGCTGACCCTATTTATTCATAACTTCTATTCCCACCAGCATGTCCATTTTGTTCATGAATCCACTGGGTAATGACAGGATTGGCTGGGAAAGAGACTGACTGGTATGCACAGAATAGGTCATTCTATACACCTGATTATTAAAATTTTCTCCTTAAGTCACCTTTCAGTGAACATTCCCATATGACACAAATACGTTCATGTTTTTTGCCCATTCAGAGAGGTCTACCCACACACCTCTTCCTCAGACCTCCTTGTAACCAACTTTCCAATCATGTTCCTTCCAAGTCCCTGACCATCCAGTGAAGCCATTGGCCACAGCCCCTGAACTGGTACAGATTTATACCTCTGGCCATTGCTCCTTCTAAGCAAAATGGTCAACCAAGTATACTGCTAAAAGTTCTACCAACTGGGAGGATTTCCGTTATTCACTGTCCTTCAGGGATGTCCCCTCCAAAAAGGCTGTAATGTTGCTGCTGTCTACTTCCAGGTGGTGCTTCCATATGGTGCAGAAGCATCTGTAAACCACATCCTAGTTTTCTCTTCCTTGGTCAACTAATTATAGGGAACTCCTTATGAGGCCACAGATGTAGGCTGGAAGAGAATAGGTAATGTAGCAGGAAAGGGGACCTCAGACATTTTGCTTTCTTCATCTAACTTACTCATGCCTTCAAGGCCTGCTCAAACCCAACCTTGTATATACCACTTCCATTTGATGATGGAATGCTGCTGTGCACACTCTACTTTCCATTTTGATGGCCTATGGTTAAGTGTCCAGTCTCTACTAATACCCCATAGCAGGGCAAAAATTGTTCCTTAAAACAACAGTAGTTATACACAGAGATTGGCAGGGCTTTGTTCTAAAAGCCCATGGCATGAGCTGAGATTCACTTGTAGGGGCCTGTCACAAGCTCCAAACAGTATCCCTGGCTGCCACTGACACTGCATCTACCAGATCATATGGCCCAAGTGGCAGAGCAACTTGCACAGCCTGGACTTGTTGTAGGGCTTTCTCTTATTCTGGGAATCACTCAAAATGAGTCTTAGTAAAATGAGCCAGGGCAGCACACCAAAATGAGGAATATGTTGTCTACAAAGTCCAAAGAGGTCATTAGGCATTTTACCTCTTTGGACTATAGGAGGGACCAGATGCAACATCTTATCCTTCTCCTTAGGAGGGATTATTTTGGCATTCCCCACACCACTGGACCTCTAGAAATTTCAATGAGGTAGAATTTTTATTGGACTCATTTTCCCCACTGTGACTCACAAATGTCTTATGGATAAGTCTGGAGTAGTTAATTGCTACTTCGTATTCCCTAGACTCAATCAGCATAATGTCATCAATATAATGGACCAGTGTGATGTCTTAAGTAAGGGAAATGTAATCAAGATCCCTGGGAATTATGACATAAAGGGCTGGAGAATGGATCTATTCCTGAGATAGGGCAGTGGAGGTGTACTGTGGGCCTTGCCAGCTGAAAGCAAACTGCTTCTGGTGGTCTTTACCAAGAGGTATGGAGAAAAACACTTGCCAGATCAATAGGTATACACTAGCTACTAGGGGATGTGTTAATTTTCTAAAGCAACGAAATCACATCTGGTACAACAGTTGCAGTTGGAGTCACCACCTGCTTATGTTTATAATAATCTACTGTCATCCTGAGACCATCCTTTTCTTTCCCTACTTTGCCCAGCACAATTAGAAGCAACCAGCCAATCTCATTACACTTGTTAGTTTGACAAAAACATTCTAAGGTATGGAATGCACAGTCATCCAGACCTTGCTTCTTATACGTATTTGAGAAGGAATACCCAGTGATGAGATTCTGTGTATCTCTACTGCCATTATTGCACCATGGATTATCACTGCTCTCTTTATTACTGGAAATAGAGTCACTAATGCCTTTAAATTTTATCAGAGTACAAAACCAATTCATAAAACTCATCCTTAAGATTCTGTTCCTCTAGAATCACTCTTGGTATCAAAATTTGTATTAGTCAGTGTTCTCAGAGAAACAGAATCTATAGGCTATGTATGTACACACACACACACACACACACACACAAATAAGAGAGATTTATTTTAAGGAATTGGCTCACACGACTGTGAGGACTAGCCAGTCTGAAATTTTCAGGGCAGGCTGTCAGGCTGGAGATCCAGAAAAGAGTTGATGCTGCAGTCTTAAATCCAAAGGCAATCTGGAGGCAAAATGGCTTTTTTCTTGGGGTACCTTAATCTTTTTCTCTTAAAGCCTTCAACTGATTGGATGAAGCTCATCCATATTATAGAGGGTAATCTGAATTACTCAAAGTCCACTGATTTAAATACTAATTACATCTACAAATACCTTTACAACAACATCTAGACCAGTGTTTGACCAAGTAACTGGGTAGTATGGCCTAGCCAAGTTGACACATAGGACTAAGCATCACACAAGCTAAAAATTTTAGTGGATGATTTGAAGGAGGAAGGGCTCTCTTGAAACTTAAATTAGTTCCCTAGAAGACCAAGTGAAAGAAAGTTAACAATAAAAATGGGGGTGGGGGGAGCATGTGCCAAACTACCAAGAGGCAAAAGTAATGAAATAAATAGGGAAAAGATGAAAGCCTTAGAAGACAGATCCAAGAGACCTGCCCTATAAATCATAGGAGCTCCAGAAGAAGAAAAACAGAGTAGAGAGAGGAAGAGCAATTACTAAATAACTGAAGAAGCTCTCCTATAGCTAAAGGAAGACTGAATCTGAAGATTAAAAGGCTCTATGGATTCTAGGTAAGACCAATGAAATGAAACATACATGGTAATGTTCCCAAACTTCAAGAAAAAATTAAAATGTTATAAGGTTTCAGAATGAAAGAATATGTTTTTTATAGAATAAGGTCACATTACCATTGTATTTATCACCTAAAACACTGGAAGCTGGAGGACAATGAAGTAACACTCAGAAGAACTTAAGACAAAAGGACTGGAATCCCACAATTCTAAAATCAACAAAGATATTCATTTATTGGGGGGGAAGGGAGACAGAGCTGCAGATAGAGTCTGAGGCAACTATATCAACTACATAGCCTATCTCTAACCAAACAACTAATGAATCAGAACAGAGACCTCAAATTAAGGGAAGATGGAAAGAAAGGGAAATAATAGAGAGCAACAAGCTTTGCAAAATATAGTTTTATATCTATATAAAGAATGACTGAGAATCTATTGTTAAGTGCTAAAAATCGTTCTTGAAATAGAAAATAACATATAGCACAAGAAAATCTTTTAATAGTCTAGAAAAAGAACAAAGAGAAGCACTATTGCATAGTGGTTAAACCTAGGTTTGAATCCTAGATCTGCCTCCTATTTGCAGTGTTGACTGGGGGGAAGGTAATTAATTTATTTTAGACTTTTTTGTAAAGCAAAGATACTAAGAGTACCAACATCATAGGTTTGTGGTGAGGATTAAATGAGCTACTACCTATGAAGGACTTAGATCGGCACTGAGAACATACAAACATATTACTGCTACTACTACTGCTGTTATTGGTGGCGGTGGTGGTGGTAATAATAGAAACAAATATACTGGGGTGCCTGGTGGCTCAGTTGGTTGGATGTCTGACTTGATTTCGGCTCAGGTCATGATCTTGGGGTCGTGGGATTGAGCCCCACTTGGGCTCTGAGCTCTGTGGGGAGTCTGCTGGAAGTTCTCTCTCATTTCCTCTACCTCTGGCCCTCCCCTGCTCTCTCTCTCTCAAATAAATAAATCTAAAAAAAAAAAAAGAAACAAACAAACATATAGTGACCTCACCTAATGTATGCGTGTGGATGCTTGTTAAATCTCTCCCTTAGAGAGCTGTATTTTCCCAGCTGTCTATATATTATAATGGTAAACTATACAAAATATTAAAAGTGTGATATATCTTTTATACTCACTCATGAACCATTTTTAAAAGTGTATTGTGGTATAACTGTTATACACGCACACCCATGAAACCAATACTACAAGAGAGATCATTGAACCTCTCCAGCACTGCTAAAATTTTCTCATGCTCTTTGGTGATCTATCCTGCTTGCTCCACTCCTGCCCTCAAGGTAACCACTGATAAACTTTATGAATTACTTTGAATTTTCTAGAATTTTATGTAAATGGAGTAATACGGTGTATTAGTCTGCTCAGGTTGCCATAACAAAATACCACAGACTGGATAGCTTCAAGAACAGACATTTATTTTCATAGTTCTGGTGGCTAGAGGCTAGAAGTCCAAGATCCAGGCATCAGAAGGGTTGGTTTCTTTTAAGGCCTCCCCTTGGCTTGAACAGGCCTGCCTTTTGTCATGTTCTCATGTGGCCCCACATTCCTCTGTGTCCATATATCCCTGGTGTCTTCTGAGTGTCCTAACTCCTCTTCTTACAAGAAAAAAAGTCAGATTGGATCAGGGAACACCTGAAGGGCCTTATTTTGTTTTTTGTTTTTTTAATCTTTTTTTTCTTTAAGATTTTATTTATTTTTTGACAGAGAGAGAGATACAAATGAGGGAGATACAAGGGAGGGAGAGAGAGGGAACACAAGCAGGGGGAGTGGGAGAGGGAGAAGCAGGCTTCCCGCCGAGCAGGGAGCCCGATGCGGGGCTCGATCCCAGGACCCTGGGATCATGACCTGAGCTGAAGGCAGACACTTAATGACTGAGCCACCCAGGCGCCCTCCTCATTTTGTTTTAATTACCTCCTTAAAGGCCCTATCTCCAAGAACAGTCACATTCTGAGGTACTGGGTGTTAAGACTTTAACATAGGAATTTTGAGGGAACACAATTCAGTAGATAATGTACAGTATATATTCTTTCAATTGCTTTTTTTCATTCCACATAATTATTTTGGGATTCATCCATGTTGCTGCCTATATCATTAGTTTACTATGATATGGGCATATCAAATTTGTCTATCCACTCTCCCGTTGATGGATATTGGGTTGTTTTCAGGTTTTTGCTTTTGCAAAGAAAACTGATATGAACATTCATATACATGTCTATATGCAGATACAAGTTTCAATTTCTCTTAGGTAAATACACAGGAGTAGAAATGCTGACTCATGTTGTAGATATATGCTTAATACTATAAGAAACTTAAACTCTCTTCCATCGTAGCAGGTGTGAAGTGTATCTTATTATAGTTTTAATTTGTGTTTTCCTAATGATTAATGATGTTGAACATCTTTTCACATATTTGTCACCCATATATCTTCTTTGAAGTGGCCACTCAAGTCTTTTGCTCACTTATTTTTGGGTTATTTGTCCTCTTACTGAGTTGTAGAAATTCTTTATATATTCTAAATGCAAGTCCTTTGTCAAATAAATGTTTTGAATGTATTTTTCTCCCAGCCTGTTGCTTGCCTTTTCATTTTCCTAACAGTGTACTTTGAAGGGCAATATATATTTTTTTAAATCACAGAAGTCTAATTTGTTTTTTTCTTTTATAGTTTGGGGGTTTTTTGTCCTATTAAGAAAAACTCTTCCAAACTCAAGGACACTAAATTTTTCTCAAGTATTCTTCAGAAGTTTTATGGTTTTAACTCAAATTAGGCCTATGATCTATTTTGAGTTAATTTTTATATAAGGTGTGAGGTAACGGTATGGTTCATTTTTTAATATAGGAATATGCAGTTGTCCAGAACCATTTGTTGAAATTCTCCTTTCCTCATTGCTTACATCCTTAAATTCAGACATTATCATCTACGCTGCCTTCCTTGAATGACTGTAGACAGCACTCAATGAGATATCTGTAAGCATGCTCTGTGAAGTGGAAAACTACTAGAAATCTAAGTCACTATTGTTATTAGTTAGTTCTGAGTAGATCCTAACCCAAAGATGAGTAACAGAAAAAGTATTAGGCCAGAAGTCAGAGAGCATGACCTGTGGTTTGTCCCTACTCCTTTATTAGCCTTCAAAACACCTTTTATCCCAGAACTTATTCCCTCTTCTGTGAAGTAGGAATTATGGTATCCAATGGTTTACTTCAGAGATATTTTATGAAGATTATATAAGATTATGCATTTTAAAATGCTTTGCAAATTATAAAGCATTATAGAAATCCAAGATGTTGTCTTTATATCTAAAAATCCCTGGACTACATAATGAGGCCCATTCCTGCCTTGCATAGTAGTATAGGGCCATAAATATGACCGTGCAAGCTGAAGCTGTACAAAAGATCTTAATAATCAATAGGACAAATTATGATTGTTCCATAATCTTTTCCAGGGCAGCTATTTATTCTATAACTATTCACATTCTATTAGAATCTCACTCCTAGTATTACTACTTTTCCTTTCTTTGCTTCAATTTCATCTTTGTTGACCAATCAACTTTTGATAATCCATTTTTATAAAATGTAATGTGGGGCTTATCACCGAAAAATAAGGAGGCAACACAACTACATGCTTTGCTATCTGTGCGTGAGCTGAATAACAGACACAGAGTGACCAACTGTAGACCTATTTTAAAAGGAGTAAAAAAAAAGAAGAAAAGAAGTGACATGATTAGTCAGTGATCATGATGAGCACCTGTTATTTACATAGTAATTTGCAGACTGAAGAGTTAGACGTGACATTTGTACTTTATGCAATTACTCTCACTTAATATCTTGTGATTACTGAAATTTGAATTGTATTGTTGAGGGACTGGTGTTCTTTAAACCACACTAACTGAAATTTTTGCATACCGGAGCCATGGAAAGTGAGGACCACATACACTTGCAATGTCCTAAGATGTATGAATCCTCCAGTTAGTCTTCTCAGCATTTAAAAAGAGGGAAAAATTAACTATTTCTCTGGCTTTCTTGATGTGATTCCTTAGGAAACTTCTCTATTAATTCAAGAAATGTGTGGTAAAGAAATCAAAGAAACTTTCTATGATTGTCACTTAAGGAGGCTTATTGAGATTAAATTACACTGTGGTATAAGGTAGATAAATCAGTGGACTTTAAAACAGAATTTGGCTTAATAACTGTTGATTTTAACAGAAAAGTAAAAAGGTTTACATGATTTTCCCCAGTTTTAATCATTGAACTTTATTGTTCATATCTTTGCATCTCTTTTCTCTATAGTTATTATTCTTCTTGTACCCAGAGTAAAGAGTTCAAGCCAGATCAAATGTTAAATGTACCCCATATCCTAAAACAAGCTTCTTACAATCCCCGGAGCCTCATTTTTTAAATGATTTTTATTTTATTTTGAGAGAGAGAGAGAGAGCACGAGCAGAAAGGGCGGAGGGAGAAGGAGATAGAATCTCAAGCAGACTCCACCCTGAGCGTAGAGCCCGATGTGGGGTTCTATCTCACAACCCTGAGATCAGGACCTGAGCTGAAACCAAGAGTCGGACTCTTAACTGACTGTGCCAACCAGGTGCACCCCCGGAGCCTCATTTTAAAGGCTTGTTTGCATTCGGTTTCTTGGGGGCTAATTGCACATGCAGGGATGGGAATTATATAATTGGGAACTTTGACTCTCAGAGTAGCACCAAATTGTTGGCATTATCTCTTAAAATGTCTAATAGTGGTTCATTACCATGATTTCAGAAATATTCATCAATGTATTTCGGTACATTCTCCCCACAGAAGGTAGTAGAATAAATTATTTTAATTATCTGGGAAGGTATTCATTACTTTTATAATCATAAAGTTGTCTTAGGGACGCCTGGGTGGCTCAGTTGGTTAAGCGACTGCCTTCGGCTCAGGTCATGATCCTGGAGTCCTGGGATCGAGTCCCACATCGGGCTCCCGGCTCGGCGGGGAGCCTGCTTCTCCCTCTGACCCTATCCCTTCTCATGCTGTTTCTCTCTCTCTCTCTCTCAAATAAATAAATAAATAAAATCTTTAAAAAAATAAAGTTGTCTTAGATTTGAATGAACCAACTAAACATAAAGGTATTGATCCAATTATGGCAGTCACTGTCTTACCCTAATTTCTATCATAACCACCTCAAGTCTAGTGCAAGAAACGAACACAAATAGATAATTAAAATATAATTTGTTAAGTTGGGAAGAGCAGTCACAAGACAGTATGAGGCTATCGGAGAAACAGTCAAACCTAGCTTTGAGGAAAACAAGAAAGGTCTGGCTGAGCTAGCTCTGAAAGACAGCAGGAATTACCTCAGCAAAAAAGGGAGAATGTATGGTTCTTGCAAGAACTGCAGGTTCAGAGGCTTGGAGACAGGAGAAAGAGAATGAATTCCAGAAACAAAAAGAAGTCTGTGAAAGAGCTGAGACAAGAAAGATGAAATTTATGCCATGATGCTAAAGAGCTTTACCATGATCATTACAGAGAGCCAAAGAAGAGTTTTAAAGGGATTTGTGTTTTAGGAAAATCATTTCAGTAGCCACTGTGAGTAGATGGGCATGGAGGCAGTGAAGACAGACCAGCTGAGAGATGAAACAGGCAGATTCAATCTAAGTTAGCAGCAGTGGGAACTGAGAGATGGGGGAGGATTCTGGAGGTATTAAGGAAGTAGAATCAAAAGGACTTTATGACCACTTTTAAATATCACTGGTGACTCAAAGTTTTCTGGCTTGGACAATGGGGTGGTTACATTAAATAAGATAGAGAATAAAGGAGGAAAGGTCAAGATGGAGGAGGAAAAATGGTAAAGTAACTTGGAAAATTTTTTACTTTGAAAGGAACGTGAGGCATAAAATGAGATTTCCTACCTAAGATTAAAAATGCGGTGTATTTTGTTTCTGCTCTTTGGATGGCCTGGGATAGAGAAATCCTGTAAGTAACTGGCTGGGGAGGAGAGGGGCACTAGCTTCACCCAGCACAGGGAAGCAATGTGGAGGGCCCTTAGAGACAAACAAAGAGCAGCCTCCTGTTGGGAGGGTAGATTGGCAGTTTTATTGTCCAGGAGAAAGGATATAAATAGCCCCATTGCCTCTGTATGTCTAAACAAAACAGCCAAGAAAGGTGATCAGGGGTTGGGTTACCAAAAGTGACAATGTCTTAGGCTACTAGACTTTATATTTTAGATGGCTCATGCTCTGAGAAGTAGCACGTGCATAAGGACAAGGTTGAGGGACTTCTATAAATAACCCTATGATAGTTGCTTGAATGTAAGACTTGAAATTCACCATGTATTCTAGCATATTCAAGAATATGCCCAGGCTACCCACTGCTAGCTATCAGAGCTCTTCATCATGGTCACAGGTCAAAATGCCTAGTACTGAAAGCCATACAACCCATCTTTTCCCAAATGCAAACAGGAAAATAATCAAAACCATTTTTAGCTTACATGGAAGAATATCCCGATATCTGTTTTTTTCTCTGTTGCGTAGTTCATTCCCAGAGTTGAACGCATCCGGTATGTTCTTATAATCTAAAGTCTTTAAAAGGTAAGAAATATAAGTCATGTATTTACTATAACAAAAAGATAAAGAAAAAAAATCTGCTCTTGCTTAGTGTTCATGATCCTTAAACCTCTATATGGCATGACCTGGTGTTAAATGTGTTGTATGATAAGTGAAGTCAGAATCCCATTAAAAATACTATATACTGAGGGTTTCAGAGGGGACGGGGGTAGGGATGGATTAGACCGGTGATGGGTATTAAGGAGGGCACATACTGCATGGAGCACTGGGTGTTGTACGAAAACAATGAATCGTGGATCACCACATCGAAAACTAATGATGTATTGTATGGTGACTAACACAACATAATAAAATAAAATTAAAAAAAATAAAGAAAGAAAAAAATAATAAAATATCTCAAATTTGAGATGTCAATCAACAAGTTGCTTGATATGAAAATACTAATCTTGGGATGCCTGGGTGGCTCAGTTGTTAAGCATCTGCCTTCAGCTCAGGTCATGATTCCAGGGTCCTGGGACCAGGTCCCGCATCAGGCTCCTGCATCAGGCTCCTTGCTCAGCAGGGAGCCTGCTTCTCCCTCTGCCTGCCGCTCCCCCCCCGCACTTGTGCTCTTTCTCTCTCTGTATCTCTCTCTCTCTGACAAATAAATAAATAAAATCTTTAAAAAAAAAAAGAAAATACTAATCTCTCTGGACATACTTTTTCCCTTGAACTTCAGTATTTTCCTTTTCATTAAAAAAAAACAATAAAGAACATTCACCTCTTAGGACCTACTCATTAATCTATCATTTTATAAACAAAAATAATAAAATAACAGCAAGAAAAATATATAAATATATAAACCAAAAAGAAAAAAAAGTCTCATAATTTACTCCTTGCCCCATGAAGGAATTATAGCCAGGATACCAATTAAAGATTTCTTCCTTTCAAAAAAAATTCATTACCAAGTATGAATTCAATAAACATGACTGAACATTTAATACATACTTAGCACTCTTCTAGATATTGGAATAAAGAGATGAATCTGAAAATGGCCCCCTCCTTAAGGAGCTATCAGAGCAGTCTGAGGGGTAATCAATGCCACAGAGATGTTAGTACAATGGTAGTGCTGATGACTGCCATCAGAAGTTAGTCATATGAAAGTCTGTATGTGTGGAAGGAAAGGAGAGCTGAGGTGAGCAGGTTATCACACCAGGTGGAAAGGACAGGAATAAAGGCAGGGGGGCATACATCTCCTCTTGGGGAAACAGTGAATAGCATGGTAACAAGAGCAGAGAGAACATGATCTAGCCCAGAGGGAAACTAAAACTACCTAGGAAGGCCTTGTTTCATATACAAAAGAAGTGGAGATGTATCCAGCCCTAGTCTATTAGAATATTTGTGGATAAAGCCGAGAATCCGTACTTTTCAAAAGCTCTTCAGTAACCCTTGGGTAGCCAACTTGGCACCACCAGTCTTTAAATAAGTGTTGGCAACTACTGGCGTGGCAAATGAGAAGCTAGTGAAGGTTTTAAGTAGGATAATATGATCAGATTTTTACCTTTCTTATCTTTATGCAAGCCAATTATAAAATTAATTTGGAAAAATATCTGTAGGAAAAACTAGAACAATTTTGTAAAAGAAGAGAACTGAGGGAAGACTAGTATTAACAAACAGTAAAAGATAACATAAAGCTACACTAATTAAGAGAGCTTGGTACTAGTACATGAATAAACAAATCAATGGAAGAAGTCCAAGAATAAATTAAAATTTATGTAGAACTTCAGTATGTAATAAAAGTGGCCTTTTACATCACTGAAGAACAATTTCAAGAGGATCTGGGGACAACAGGATAGCTATATAATGCTGAGTCCCTACCAAATACCTTAAATTCTAGCTGGATCCATTTTAAAAAATCACAAAAATATTAGAAAAAGACATGAAGTAATTATTATGATCCTAGAGTGAAAAGGGCACCTACAGGATACAGAAAACCCTGAAGTCCCAATAGATTGTCATATCTGGCCACTACAAATTAGCTATTTCTTCTTACTAAATGTGTATATGTGCACATGCACACTTCTGTGTAGCACAAACAAGGGGGAAATTTTACCATATATAGCACATGCAAAAGAGACAGTTTCTTCATTATATAAAACTATTAATAAGAAAAAGAATAAACAGAAAATTGGGCAAAGAATCAGAACAGTTCACCAAAAATAAATATAAAAAGCTTAAAAACATATGGAAAGCTATTCCTTTGTTCTCAAATAAGTGTCAATATAAATCAACAAGGAATCATTTGTCATATAAGACATAAGCAAAGATCCAAAAATTTGACAGCACAAAATACTGGTTGTGTTTCTAGTAACTTGTTATAAGAATACTCATACATATGCACAGCCATATGAAGAGGGGTAATTGCTGCTCATAAATAACAAAGACTAGAAAAATCTAAATGTTCAACACAGGGGCCTACTTAAAGAAAAAAAGTCTTTATCTATATAATTAACTATACTATGAAATACTTAAAAATAATGAGATAAAAAAATGAGATAGAGCTATATGTACCAATAATATATTTGGAAATTATTTCCTATGTGAAATATTTTTCTAAAAAAAAAAAAGGAAAGAAAGGGTAGAATAGTTACCAAAGTACATGCTGATAGTTTTCTAGACACTTATATGACAAACTTAAATAGTGGAAAGGGGGCCTAGGAACTCAAGAGAGAAAAACAAAGAGACTATCCTTTTATAACCTTTTATGCTATTTAACTTTTCTTTTACTATATAAACCTATTACTTTAAAAACAAACAATATTTAAAAACAAAAAACAAAGTACTCAACCTAAAAGAAAAGATTAAAAAGGAAAAAGAAAAAACCCCTCTGTTAGTAATGTGGAAAATCACATACAGACTTTTGTTAAGACCAAAATATTTACCATAAATTCCTGGAGGATTTCATATTCTGCTACTTTTTTCTCAAGCATTTTAAAACAATCCTTGATGACTGATTGCTCATGAAAATTGAATAGTAATGGTCGAACCTGAGCCAACTGAGCTAGCTCCCTTTCAGAAACAATTTGTATACCTAAGAAAAAGAAAAATTCACATTTTTAAGCTACTCATATGTATGTGAAGGAAGATTTTATTTTGTTGTGTTTTCTCTTAAGTGAAGGCACAGCCACTTAAGGATTAATGGAAATTTATTTTTCCAGAAGTGAAGAGTCTATTACCTTGAAAGAAAGAATCCTTGTTTTAGAAAAATCATGACTATGTACCTTGAAATTACACAAAACCCACTATTCTTAGAAAAAACTGTTAAGTGCTATAAATATAAAAGATGCTATAGACTGAGAAGTATTCTGCTTTATAGTGTGAATTAAGTATATGTACTGACAATTGTGCCAAGGCAAGCATATACAAACAAGACTTGGATGGGAAAAAGTGAGAACTTTTGCCCTCCCTCAGACCAAGTATTTGAAAGCCCCTGGAGCCTTAGATGAGAGGATGTGGACAGTCTAACACACCTCTTACTCTAAAACAGATCAAGCACACATATGCACATACAGACACACACACAACACACATACACATATCCGCCAAGGATAGAGAGGCTCTATATAATTAATAAGACTAAAAATATATATAATATGCAACATAATTATATATAATAAATATTTTGATATACATTATATAGTTACACATGTATAACCAATAATAATAGAAGAGAATACATGCTATTTAATAGTACACATGGAGGTTTTTTATTTTAAAGATGATTTTTTAGGCCATGTTGACAGTCTAGATTCCAAATATCTGAAATTTTACAGATCATGTCCACTGACCAAAATGCAATAAATCTAGAAGTCAATATTAAAAGAATATTTTTCAAATTTCAGAATTTTGAGGTAATGTGCTCAAGTGAAGCCAGTTCTCAAAATCTCTTTCCAAAGCCAACTAATATGAACAAAAATCAAGTTAATATTAGCAAAAAAAATATATACAAGAAGCAATTCCACAAAAGAATGGGCATAAAAAAGATAAAAGCTTCTAAAAATATGCACAGTGCTGTAAAACTCTTCTTGTCTTGGAACCCTATTTAACCAAAAGCTCTCTACAGGGGTGGGAGTAAGGGACTGTTGGGTTGGGAAAGACAGTCACAGAAATCCTAAAATTTCTCACAAATATCTCTAACCTTTGTATGAGAGGAGGTCTAGGAAGCCCAGAGGGGGAAATAAAATTCCACGAGAGTAGAAGCCATTTTGATCATCTTTGATCCCAAACAGAAAAATCCTTAGAGCTCTCCCCATGTATTCCAGCACTGCTGGAACAGAAGCTGAGAGCAGGGAAGGAGAAGAGGAATAAAAACGTAAAATGACGGTAATGGACCCTGTCATTGCTTTCCCAACACTGATTCTACCCTGATGGTTAGTTAGAGCCATATGTGATCATTCCACAATAATTCCCTTGCCAGTGAATAATTCAGCAATATATAGGTGATTTGAGCCAATGGGAAGTAAGGAGAAGTTTACTCAGGGCTTATGGGCAAAAGAAGCAAGCCTTTCTCCCATCTCCATCCATTGTCCAGACATAAGTCCAGAGTATAATTATGGCCCTGATTATTACAAGCAGCCTTGCTGTGACATAAAAAGAATGAACTGAGTACAGCAAATATGAAAAAAAGAAAACATAAAAAACCTATGGTGTTAACGACATCACTGAGCGATGTGATCATATTGAACTTGGAATACTGCCTACCTTTGTACTTCCATTATGGGAGAAAATATGTTTCTTTATCGTTAACATCATTTTCAATTTGGTTTCTTTTTATTGCAGCCTGGCCCAAGAATTCCAATCAAGGTTAATAAGTCAGGCCTCAGCTACAGATCATGGCAATCATCGCAGGAGGGGAGTTTTTGCAGAAAGGCAGTTTACAGGAAGGGATTTATCTAGCTGTTTGGTGCTGACATCATTGGACAGGTTAGAAGAGCAGGTTCTTCCCCATATCATGGTCCAAAAATAACACCACAAAATGGTCTTCCACAAGAGGAGCTAGCTCTGCTGTAATGAGGAATCTGAGGGAGCTGGACACCACTGCTGGAACCACTAGCTCCTGGATGCGACTACTTTAGCAACCATGGAGGAATTAGAAAGTCACCACTACACCTGCTGGCTCATAATGTACCACTTTAGTTATAATGAGACACTAGGAATGCCACGCCTGTTATGGTGTGTATCAGCAACACGGATGCTTCTCTTCACATTTCAGTCTTGGCTAAGTGCATATGATTGGCCAAACCCATACTAACTACCAGGATTTCTGGGAAATGTAATTTTCAGTTTTCTTGCCTGGACCCTACAGAAAGACACACTAGGAGGAGAATGTGATTAATGTTGAGTAAACTAGTCTTTAACATCTGCAACACAACTCATCCATACCCATTGAGTTTTCTGCTCTTTTCCCCCAACCCTTCTAAACACTTGTCATTATCCTCTCAGGCAAAATCCAGCCCTCAAAGCGTAGTTTATAATAGAAGATAACTAATCAAACCAAATCAAATAGAATGGGAATCAACAAGAATTCATTAATGACGGGGCGCCTGGGTGGCTCAGTGGGTTAAGCGTCTGCCTTCAGCTCAGGTCATGATCCCAGGGTCCTGGGATGGAGTCCCACATCCGGCTCCTTGCTCAGCAGGGAGTCTGCTTCTCCCTCTGCCTACCACTCCCCCTGCTTGTGTACACACACTCTCTCTCTCTGTCAAATAAATAAATAAAATCTTAAAAAAAAAAAAGCATTCATGCTCAAACAGCAAAATCAAAGAGATGCAGAACTATATATGTTAGTGAACAAGCTGGAAATAAAACACAAAATGAAGAAAAAAATGAGTAATGCAATATGGTATGCAAATAATTTCAATCCATTCTGAATGGATTACCTAAATTGTAGATCTATCATCTGTAGGAAGAAGTAATAAGAGTATAAATTATTTTATTTTATTATTTTTTTTGTAGGTTCCACACCCAGATGGAGCCCAATGTAGGGCTTGAACTCAGGACCCTGTGATCAAGACCTGAGCTGAGATCAAGAGTCAGATGCTTAACTGACTGAGCCACCGAGGCACCTTCAGAATATAAATTATTTTAAATGAGTTTAAAAGTAAGATTAAAAAAACAGAATGACCTTTTACATGAGGTTCCTAGAGTAGTCAAATTTGTAGATACAGAAAGTAGAATAGTGGTTGTCAGGTGCTGGGGGGAGGGAGAATGGGGAGTTAGTATTTAATGGGTACAGAGTTTCAGGTGAGGAAGAGGAAAAAGTTCCAGAGATGGATGGTGGTGTTGGTTGCACAACAATAAAGATGTACTTAATACCACTGAACTGTACACTGAAAAATGGTGAAGATTGTAAATTTTATGTTCTGTATATTTTACCACAATTTTTTAAGATGCCACTAACAAGCGAGATTCTTTGCATCACTGCAGTCTGTTACCCAGAGATCAGCTGCTATTATAAGATTAGATTCTCCTCACGCTCATGAGAAAATTGTCAACAGCTATATCAGAGCCACACATTTTCTTACTTACAAGCTCTCTCTTAATAAAGCAAGGACTAAGTTTCCCAAAAGATTCCAACAAACCTTTACTTGAATTTCAGGCAAGTTGGGTATCTGAACTATACCCGGTAAAAGGGATAGGTTTATCCTCAGACCAGTCAGGGTCATACCTTGAGTTGAGAGCAATTCCCCAACTTGCCTTGCTGTAACTCGATGGAAATGAGACAACAGGAGTGCTGAAGAATCAGCCACGGTGGTCACTACTGCCTCTACACAACATCCACAGCAACCTTGACTCAAGTGCACAGACTAGGGTGTAAAATCTGTGTGCAAAATTCAAGCCATTCTTCCAGCCCTTCCCCAGCTGTCCGCTCCCAGTGCTAGTGACACTTCCCTACATCTCAGTTCTGATGCCTTCTCCATCTACTCCCCTGTCCCCCCAAAAATGTGACCTCCCTGACTACTGTCGGGTAAGACATGGGGAGGCATCAGAAAAGAGGCCACATTTACATTTGTATCAATATCATCTAGGAAGTGCCTTGAAAATAGGGGTTCCTGGCTCTAAGCCAAGAAAGGCTGAATCAGAACCTTAAATAAAAATTAAATTAAAAAACAACAACAACAGGGTGCCTGGGTGGCTCAGATGGTTAAGCGTCTGCCTTCGGCTCAGGTCATGATCCCGGAGTCCTGGGATCGAGTCCCACATCGGGCTCCCCACTCTGCGGGAAGTCTGCTTCTCCCTCTGCCTCTCTCTCTCTCTCTCTCATGAATAAGTAAATAAAATCTTTAAAAAACAACAACAACAAAAACAACAGAATGAGGTGAAAAATAAGTTTATAGACCTAAGAAAACAAAGGTCAAAAGTACATGATTATAGAATTAATAATTAAATCAAAAACTACAAGAAACAAAGTAGACAGCTGAAAATGAGCTTATTCATAGGACAAAGACGTGTACATAAATTAATGAAGAGAAGAAAAGACAAAAATACAAAAGATAGTGCATGTAAGGGCCTCATTAGAAGTTCAGAAGAAAAACTTAAGATAGGATGAGGAACTCAAGAAATCTTCCCCTCATGGTACAAGCTTGGAGAGGGAAGCAGCAGCTTCCAGGTAGGAAAAGTACGATGCCTCATTCTGTTCCTTTTTCTCTATCTCCCCTAAGGATCAAAAGCATAAGAAGTTGGGAAAGGGGCAGCAAACCCTATTATCCACAAAGTACAGGTTAAGACACAATAACATTGGGAATTAGGAGGGGAGAAAAGCATCCTCTGCTCAGCCCATATCCTCTACCCCTAAAGAAAGGACAGGTAATTAAGAAGGCACCATCCCTGACCAGGGATGAACCAGAGACAATGCACCTGCCTGCAACTGATGCTGAACAAGGACAACAGAGAATCAACTCCCACACCCAATTAGGTGAGCAAGTAACATAGTTACCAATAAGAGCACTCTATTGCTGGGGAATAAACAAGGTCATGGACAGGAACCTTCTCTGAGGTGCAGGTGTATTGGGGACATTTAAGCAAAGGGTAGACATTGAAATAAACCCTCTGGCATTTTCCATTCTAAGCACAAAGTAACAATACAGGAATTTGAAGACAGTGATACACTAAGAGTAAGCACAGCAACATCAAAACCCAAACCCTGCTCAATTCCTGACTAAATTGACTCAACTCATCAAACTGAAGGCCTACAAAAGGAAGAGGTATGTCTATTCCTGTTTACCTCAGTCTCTAAAACACAAGACATCCAGATTTCAACAAAGAAATTATATGCACACTAAGAAGCAAGTAAAAGAAGAAAAAAAAAAAAAAGGTCAAGAGATAAAGCAATCAAAAGAACCAGAAAGAGATATGACATAAATGTTAAAACTATCAGACAATTAATTTTAAATAACTAAGATCAAAGCTAAAGGCTTCAGTGGAAAAGTGGACAACACACATAAACAAATGGGGAATTTCATCAGAGATACGGAAACCACAAAAAATCAAGCAGAAACCCTAAAAATGAAAAATACTATAATAGAAATAAAGAATGCTATCAATAGGCTTATCTATATAGGCTTGATACAGACAAGAAAAGAATCAACAAACTTAAAAATAGGTGAATAGGCATTATTCAAACTGAAAGACAAAAAAGAGCCAGGGAAGGCACAGAAGAGACCATCCAAGAGCTACAGCCCAATATCACACAGACCAATATTCCTACAACTGGATTCCCAAAATAGAACCAAGAGAAGGTGAGGATGGGGGGGGTGGAATTGGGCAGAAAAAAATATCTGAAATGACAATAGTTGGCAATTTTCCAAAATGAATGAAAGACACCAAGCATCAGATACAAAAGCTCATCATAAACAATACAAGTCAGAAGACAACCCAGAATCCTATAACCAACAAAAATGTCTTTCAGAAAAAATGAAGGAGAAATAAACACTTTTACAGACAAATACTGAGAGTTCTTTAGCAGCACACTTACACCATAAGAAATGTTCAAGAAAGATCTTTAGGCAGGGTGAATATATTATAGAACAGGAAACTGGATCTACACAAAGAAATGAAGAGTTCTAAAGATTCCATAAATGTAGTTAAATATAAGATTCATCTTTTTCCTTAATTTTCACTTCTCTGGAGTGTAACTGGCTATCTAAAACAAAAGCAGTAAATATGTATTTCATGATTATTGTTATGTAAAATTAAAACATTTGACAACAGTTGCACAAAAAATGAATGGGAGAAAAAAATGAGTGGGAGAAATTAGAGAGACACTATTGAAAGGTCCTTATACCACCTGTGAAGTGATAAAATGTTATTTGAAGATAGAAAAAACAGACTGTGAGAAATTAAAGATGTATATTATAAATCCTAGGGTGACCAAGAGAACATTTTAAAAAGAGGTATAACTAATAAGCCAATTGGGAAAATAAAATGTAATTACAAAATAATCCAAAAGAAGGCAAAAAATTAGGAAAAAAGATAAAGAATAGAAGAATAAATAGAAAACAATTAGCATGATGGTAGAGTTAAATGATGGTAGATATAAATGCAAACAGTCTACATATACCCCAATTAAAAAACAGAAATTGTGAGATTGGGTGAAAAAGCAAGACCCAACCATACAATGCCCACAAGAAACTACTTTAAATACAAAAGTGTAGGCAAGTTAAAAGTAAAGGGATGGAAAAATAAATACAATGGGAGCACTAATCAAAAGAAGCTGGAGTGGCTATATTGATAGCATAAAATGTATCAACAACAAAGTAGACTTCAGACCAAGAACATTACCACGTTTAAAAAGGTCATTACTGGGGAGAAGAGGGATGAATAAGGGGAACAAAGAGAATTTTTAGAGCAGTAAAACTATTCTGTTTGACACTATAATGGTGGATACATGTCATTACACATTTGTCCCAACCCACAAAATTTACAACACCAACAGTGAACTCTAATGTAAATTATGGATTTGGGGTGATAATATGTCAATGCAGATTCATCAACTGTCACAAATATACCACTCTGATGGGGAAGACTGATAGTGGGGGAGGCTACACATATGTGAAGGCAGTGAGGATATGGGAAATCTCTGTACCTTCTGCTCAATTTTGCTACAAACTTAAAACTGCTCTAAAAACTAAACCTATTTTTTAAAAAGATGATTACTAATGATAAAGGGGTCAAAAATCACAGAGAAGACATAACAATGCTAAATGTGTATGCACCTAAAAGAATTTCAAAATACATGAAGAACTGATAGTGCTAAAATTAGAAAGAAAATTCACGATTATCACTGAAGACTTCACTCACAAATCAATGGAACAAATACACAGAAATTCAGTAAGGACAGAAAAGAACTGAACAACTTGATTTAATTGATGTTTATAAAACATTCTGTCCAACATTATAAAAATTCTTCTCAAGTGCACATGGAACCTTCACCAGATATACCATATTCTAGGTCAAAAATCAAACCTTAACAAATTAAAAAGAATTAATATAAACTATGCCCTTGGACCATAATGAGATTAAACTAAAAATCAGTGACATATCTGGAAAATCTTCAAATATTAAGAAAATTCAAAGCAGAGCTGCAAGCGAGCGAGCAGAAGACAGTTCGGCTGCTAGAGTGGAACAATGCCTAAATCAAAGGAATTTGTTTCTTCAAGCTCTTCTGGCAGCGATTCTCACAGTGAGGTTGACAAAAAGTTAAAGAGGAAAAGGCAAGTTGCTCCAGAAAAACCTGTGAAGAAGCCAAAGACTGGTGACACTTCAAGAGCCCAGTCATCCTCTGAGCAGAGCAGGGATGAGAACATGTCCCAGATCGGGAAAATGAGGTACGTCAGTGTTCGGGACTTTAAAGGGAAAGTCCTAACTGATATTAGAGAATATTGGATGGATCCAGAAGGTGAAAGGAAACCTGGAAGAAAAGGTAGATCTTTAAATCCTGAGCAATGGAGCCAGCTGAAGGAACAGATTTCAGACACTGATGGATGGATGATACAGTAAGAAAACTGTAAAATCAGAGCTATATGAAACTTGTACTATCCTAGTTGTTTTAATCTGTCTTTTTACACTGGCTTTTGTTTTCTAAATGTTGTTTTCCAAGCTACTGTATATTTGGGTTGCAGAACAATTTGTAAGATGAATACTTTTTTTATGTGCATTATTAAAAGTGTTCTGAGTGAAGCTAATTGTCAACTTTATTAAGGAAGATTGCTTTGTGCCCACCACCTAGTGTAAAATAAAATCAAGTAATACCACAAAAAAAAAAAAGAAAGAAAGAAAGAAAGAGAGTTCAAAGCATATTTCTACATAACCCATGGATCAAAGAAGTCACAAGAGAAATTAGAGAATACTTAAAAAAAACAACAACCAGACTTTAGAATAGATTTATGTTTACCAAAAAAAAAAAACAGTAGGAAGTACAGAGGGTTCCCATATATCCCCTGCTATAGTTTCCCCTATTATTAACATTTTATATTAGGATAGTACATTTGTTAGAATTAACAAACCAATATTAATACTTTATTGTTAACTGAAGTTCATAGTTCATTCAGATTTCCTTAGGTTTTCCTTAATATCCTTTTACTGTTCCAGGATCCCATCTAGGAGTCCTTATTACCTTTAGTTCTCATGTTTCCTTAGGCTCCTCTTGGCTCTGATGCTTTCTCAGACTTTTCCTGTGTTTGATGACCTTGGCGGTTTGAGAAGTAATAATCAGATATATTCTAGGATGCCCCTCTATTGGAATTTGTTTGATGTTTTCTCATGATTAGCCTAGGGTTATCAGTTTTGGGGAAGATCGCGGAGGTAAAGTGCCATATTCATTACAATATATCAAGGGTACCTACTATCAACATGATTATTATTGATGTTGACCTTAATCACCTGCTGTAGCTGTGTATTATGTTTCTCTACTATAAAGTTACTCTTTTTATCCCCCTTTCCACACTGTACTCTTTAGAAAAAAAATCACTATGTACAACCCACACTTAAGGGGTGGGGAGTTTGGCTCCATCTACTTTAGAGTGGAATATCAACACAATTTATTTGGAATTCTTCTTCATGGGAGGTTTGTTTCTTCTCCCCACTTATTTACATATTCAATTATTTGTTTGTATTAGTATGGACTCACAGATACTTATTTTATACTTTGAGTTATAATCCAACACTACAGTGTATTGGTGCTCAAATTTTTCCAGCTGTCACCAATGGGAATGAGAAAGCATTCTGAATTGAATGTAAATAAAAGCACATCAAAATTTTAGGGATATTGCTAAAGCAGTATTCACAGGGAGATCTGTTATATTAAATGCTTATATTAGATCAGAAGAAAGAACTTATATCAATGAAGAAATCAACCAAATCAATAGGAATAATACTAAAAATACTAGTGAAACTAAAAGCTAGTTCATGGAAAAGATCAATAAAAAGACAAATACCATATGGTTTCACTCATATGTGGAATTTAAGAAACAAAACAAAGAAAAAAACAGACTGTTGAATAGAAAGCACAAACTGGTGGTTGCCAGATGGTGGATGGTGAAATAGATAAAGGTGCTTAAGAAGGACAAACTTCCAGTTACAAAATAAGTAAGTTTTGGAGAGAAAAAGTAAGCATAAGGCATATCGTACATTAAGTTGGTAATAACGTTGTATGGAGACAGATAGTGACTATACTTATTGTTGTGAGCACTGAGTAATATATAGAACTGTTGAATTGTACATCTGGAACTAATATAACATTGTATGTTAAGTATACTTCAATTAAAAATAATAAAAATAAAATTGCATTGAATTTAAAAAATTAATAAATTTCTAACCAAACTGATCAAAAAATAAAAGAGAAAAAACACATTTTTCCAAATCAAGAATAAAAGAGAGGGCATCAATTCAGATATTACAGACATTACAAAGTTAATAAGGGAACATTATGAACAATTCTAATTCCATAAATTAGATAACTTATATGAATGAGACAAACTGCCAAAGCTCATTAAAGAGAGAGATGATCTAATAGTCCTTTATCAATTAAAAACATTGAAGATTGCTATAGGCTGAGTTGTGTCCCCCCCTAGAATTTTATGTTGAAGTTCTAACCTCTAATAACTCAAAATATGACTGTATTTGGAGATGGGATATTTAAAGAGATAATTAAATTAATGAGATTATTTGGGTATACCCCAGTCCAATATGACTAGTGTCCTTATGAAAAATGAAAATAGGACCCAGATACCACACAGGGAGAAGATGGCCATCTGCAAGCCAAGAAGAGAGGCCTTAGAAGAAATCAAAACTGCCAACACCTTGATCTTGGACTCTAGCCTCCAGGGTAAGAAAATAAATTTCTGTTGTGTAAGGCAATCAGTCACCAGTTTGACTAGCCAATCAGTCACTTTGTTATGAAAGCCCTAAAAAATGAATACAAATATGTATTTTAAAATTTTACAAACAAACACATTCCAAGACCAGATGGTTTCACTGAATTCTACCAAACATTTAAGAGAGCAATAATAACAATTTTGTATAAACTCTTCCAGAATATAAAATAGGAGGGAACACTTCCAAACCAATTTTATGAGGGCAGCTTTACCCGGATACTCAAACCAGAAAAAGGCATCACAAAAAAGAAAACCACAGATCAATATCTACCATGAACATAAATGTAAAAATCCTCAGTAAAATACTAGCAAATCAAATTAAACAACATATAAAAAGGATAATACACAAAGTTGGGCTTATCCCAGGAATACAAAGCAGGTTGAACATTTGAAAATCAACCACATCAACAGACCATAACTCACCATATCAACAGACAAAAGAAGAAAAACTATGTGATCATCTTGGTAGATACAGAGAAAGCATTGGAAAAAAAAATTCAACATGCATTCATAATGAAAACTTTCAGGAAACTAAAACCAGAAAGAATGTCCTTAATATGATAAAAGATGTCCACAAAAATCCTACAACTAACATTATACTTAATGATGAAAAACAGAATGTTTTTCCCCTAAAATGGAGTCTACTCTCTCTATTCTTATGCAGCATTGTACCAAAGGTCCCAGCTAGTGCAGTAAGAAAAAGAAATGAAAAGCATATACATTAGAAAAGTTGAAAAATAAAACTATGTCTATTCACAGATAACATGAGAGTCTTCATAGGCAAATTCCAAAAAAGAATATACAAAAACAGAATTAAGAGTGAATTTAATAAGGTAAAAGGATACAAGGGCAATATAAAAAAATGAATCATATTTCTATATACCAGCAATGAATGAAGTTAAGGTATTTATTTTTTTTAAGATTTTATTTATTTATTTGAGAGAAAAAGTGAGAGCAAGAGACAGCAAGAAAGCACAGAAGGAGAGGGAGAAGCAGACTCCCGCCTGAGCATAAAGCCAGAATCAGGGCCTGATCCCAGGACCCTGAGATCATGACCTGAGCCAAAGGCAGCCGCTTAACAGACTGAGCCACCCAGGCGCCCCAAAGTATTTTTTAAAGTCCCCTTTATAATAGCACCAAAACACAGAAGATACTTAGATAAAAACCTAACAAAATATGTACAAGATCTGTATGTTTAAAACTATGAAACACTAATTACTGATGAAAGAAATCAAAGCAGACCTAAAGAGAGTGAGAAATGCTTCCACCAGGGAACACAACAATGATGCCATTACATTAGAAGTTGAGAATGCCACCAGGCCATTTTAGGTTCCTCATGCTTACTGAATTGACAGGCAAAGATGGGTTACTATATTGCTTGATACAACTAATTCTTTTTTTTTTAATTTTATTATGTTATGTTAATCACCATACATTACATCATTAGTTTTTGATGTAGTGTTCCATGATTGTTTGCATATAACACCCAGTGCTCCATTCAGTACATGCCCTCTTTAATACCCATCACCAGGCTAACCCATCCCCCCACCCCCAACCCCTCTAGAACCCTCAGTTTGTTTCAGAATCCATCGTCTCTCATGGTTCGTCTCCCCCTTCAATTTCCCCCCTTCATTTTTCCCTTCCTACTATCTTCTTTTTTTAACACATAATGTATTATTTGTTTCAGAGGTACAGGTCTGTGATTCAACAGTCTTACACAATGCATAGCACTCACCAGGGCACATACCCTCCCCAATGTCTATCACCCAGCCACCCCATCCCTCCCACCCCCCACCACTCCAGCAACCCTCAGTTTGTTTCCTGAGATTAAGAATTCCTCATATCAGTGATGTCATATGATACAGGTCTTTCTCTGATTGACTTATTTCACTCAGCATAATACCCTTCAGTTCCATCCACGTCATTGCAAATGGCAAGATTTCATTCCTTTTGATGGCTGCATAATATTCCATTGTATGTATATACCACATCTTCTTTATCCATTCATCTGTCGATGGACATCTTGGCACTTTCCATAGTTTGGCTATTGTGGACACTGCTGCTATAAACATCAGGCTGCACAGACCCCTTTGGATCACTACATTTGTATCTTTGGGGTAAATATCCAGTAGTACAATTGCTGGGTCATAGGGTAGCTCTGTTTTCAACTTTTTGAGGAACTTCCATACCTATTCCAGAGTGGCTGCACCAGCTTGCATTCCCATCAACAGTGTAGGAGGGTTCCCCTTTCTCTGCATCCCTGCCAACATAGGTCGTTTCCTGACTTGTTAATTTTAGCCATTCTGACTGGTGTGAGGTGGTATCTCATTGAGGTTTTGATTTGGATTTCCCTGATGCCGAGTGATGTTGAGCACTTTTTCATGTCTTTTGGTCATTTGGATGCCTTCCTTTGGAAAAATGTCTGTTCATGTCTTCTGCCCATTTCTTGATTGGATTATTTGTTCTTTGGGTGCTGAGTTTGATAAATTCTTTATAAATTTTAGATACTAGCCCTTTATCTGATATGTCATTTGCAAATATCTTCTCCCATTCTGTCAGTTGTCTTTTGGTTTTGTTGACTATTTCCTTTGCTGTGCAAAAGCTTTTTATCTTGATGAAGTCCCAATAGTTCATTTTTGCCCTTGCTTCCTTTGCCTTTGGCGATGTTTCTAGGAAGAAGTTGCTGCGGCTGAGGTCGAAGAGGTTGCTGCCTGTGTTCTCCTTTAGGATTTTGATGGACTCCTGTCTCACATTGAGGTCTTTTAACCATTTGGAGTCTATTTTTGTGTGTGGTGTAAGGAAATGGTCTGGTCTGATTCTTCTGCATGTGGCTGTCCAATTTTCCCAACACCATTTGTTGAAGAGACTGTCTTTTTTCCATTGGACATTCTTTCCTGCTTTGTCGAAGACTGGTTGACCATAGAGTTGAGGGTCCATTTCTGGGCTCTCTATTCTGTTCCATTGATCTCTGTGTCTGTTTTTGTGCCAGTATCATACTGTCTTGATGATGACAGCTTTGTAATAGAGCATGAAATCTGGAATTGTGATGCCGCCAGCTTTGCTTTTCTTTTTCAACATTCCTCTGGCTATGCGGGGTCTTTTCTGGTTCCATACAAATTTTAGGATTATTTGTTCCATTTCCTTGAAAAAAGTGGATGGTATTTTGATGGGGATTGCATTGAATGTGTA
>NC_058408.1:113656360-113693112 GCF_002201575.2 Neomonachus schauinslandi
AGTGTGTCATTTAAAGTCTTTATTTCCTTGTTGATCTTTTGCTTAGATGATCTGTCCATTTCAGTGAGGGGGGTGTTAAAGTCCCCCACTATTATCGTATTGTTGTCGATGTGTTTCTTTGCTTTTGTTATTAATTGGCTTATGTAATTGGCTGCTCCCATGTTAGGGGCATAGATATTTACAATTGTTAGATCTTCTTGTTGGATAGATCCTTTAAGTAGGATGTAGTGTCCTTCCTCATCTCTTATTATAGTCTTTGGTTTAAAATCTAATTTGTCTGATATAAGGATTGCCACCCCAGCTTTCTTTTGGTGTCCATTAGCATGGTAAATGATTTTCCACCCCTCACTTTCCCAATCTGAAGGTGTCTTTGGTTCTAAAATGAGTCTCTTGCAGACAGCATATCAATGAGTCTTGTTTTTTTACCCAATTTGATAGCCTGTGTCTTTTCATTGGGGCATTTGCCCATTTACATTCAGGGTAATTATTGAAAGATATGAATTTAGTGCCATTGTATTGCCTGTAAGGTGACTGTTACTGTATATTGTCTGTGTTCCTTTCCAGTCTATGTTACTTTTAGGCTCTTTCTTTGCTTAGAGGACCCCTTTCAAGATTTCTTGTAGGGCTGGTTTCGTGTTTGCAAATTCCTTTAGTTTTTGTTTGTCCTGGAAGCTTTTTATCTCTCCTTCTATTTTCAATGACAGCCTAGCTGGATATAGTATTCTTGGCTGCATATTTTTCTCATTTAGTGCTCTGAATATATCATGCCAGTCTTTTCTGGCCTGCCAGGTCTCTGTAGATAGGTCTGTTGCCAATCTAATGTTTCTACCATTGTAGGTTACATATCTCTTGTCCCGAGATGCTTTCAGGATTTTCTCTTTGTCTCTGAGACTCGTAAGTTTTACTATTAGATGTCGGGGTGTTGACCTATTTTTATTGATTTTGAGAGGGGTTCTCTGTGCTTCCTGGATTTTGATGCCTGTTTCCTTCCCCAAATTGGGGAAGTTCTCTGCTATAATTTGCTCCAATATACCTTCTGCCCCTCTCTCTCTTTCTTCTTCTTCTGGGATCCCAATTATTCTAATGTTGTTTCGTCTTATGGTATCGCTTATCTCTCGAATTCTGCCCTTGTGATCCAGTAGTTGTTTATCTCTTTTTCTCAGCTTCTTTATTTTCCATCATTTGGTCTTCTATATCACTGATTCTCTCTTCTGCCTCATTTATCCTAGCAGTTAGCACCCCCATTTTTTATTGCACTTCATTAACAGCCTTTTTGGTTTTGACTTGGTTAGATTTTAGTTCTTTTATTTCCCCAGAAAGGGTTTCTCTAATAACTTCCATGCTTTTTTCAAGCCCAGCTAGTATCTTTAAAATCATGATTCTGAACTCTAGTTCCGATATCTTACTAATGTCCATATTGATTAGGTCCCTGGCAGTCAGTACTGCCTCTTGTTCTTTTTGCTGAAGTGATTTTTTCCATCTTGTCATTTTGTCCAGAGGAGAATAGATGAATGAGAGAACAAAATGCCAACAGGGTAAAAATGTCCCCAGGAAATATACACTAAACAAATCAGAAAAGACCTGAAACTGGGGGAAAAGAAAGGGAAAGAAAGAAAAAAGGAAAAGGAAAAGATAAAAACAAACAAAACAAAACAAAAAAAACAGAATATGATCAAATATGATGCATAGATCAGTCCACACACTAGATTTTGGGTGCATTTGGTCTGTGCATTTTGCCTCCCAAAATTTTAAAGAAAGAAAACTTATATATGTACAAAAATAAGGGTAAATACGATGAAGGGATGGAATATGACTGTACAGATGAAAATTATAAAAGATTTTATAAAAGAAATTGATAAGAAGTTGGTTGAAAAAAGAAAGAAGAGGAATTAAGAAAAAAAAAAGGAGAGAATGTGATCAGGCAGGAGACTGGAACAAAGACATACACTAGAGATTTAGGGTATATTTTGGTCTGTTAGAAGAAACTGTATCCCAAAATTTTAAAGAGAGAACAATTTATATATATACCAAAACTAAGGTTAACTACTATGAAGGGATAGAATATGACTCTAAAAATGAAAAATAAAAATGTTTTTTATAAAAGGGATTGATAAGATGTTGGTTGAAAAAGGGAAAAAGAAAAATTTTTAAAAAAAAGAAAATTTAAAAAATTAACTTTGGAAATACTAAAGAATCAGGGGTAAAAAGCCATGAATTCTATGTGCAGTATTCCCCTAGCGCTGGAGTTCTGCCGTTCTCATTGATCAGTAAACTTGGTCTTGGCTGGCTGTTCTCGCTGATCTTCTGGGGGAGGGGCCTGTTGCCATGGTTCCCAAATGTCTTTGCCGAGGCAGAATTGCCCCGCCCTTGCCGGGTCCGGGCTAAGTAATCTGCTCGGGTTTGCTCTCGGGGGCTTTTGTTCCCTGCAAGCTGTCCTTACAGCTTTGGAGGACAAGAGTGAAAATGGTGGCCTCCCAATCTCCGCCCCAGAGGAGCCGAGAACTCGGGGCCCCACTCCTCAGTGTGCCCCCAGAGAAAAGCAGTCAATCACTCCCATCTCCCCGGTCTCCGGCCACACTCCGTGCTCACCTGGCCTATGACTGCTCGTTTCTATCTCTGGCGCCCGACCCTGTGTGGAGTCTCCAAACCCAGCAGATCCCTGCAGTGCACTCCCGCGCTGCTCCTCCCGGGGTAGGAAGGGGAGTCTCCTCAGATCTGCCGCTTGTTGGGTCCCTGCTGGAGGAGCAGTGGCCCGACTGTGCCGTGGATCACAGTTTATGGCAACCCTGAGCTGAGAGCCCACGCCTCGGCTCCGTCTCTGCAGCCGGCTTCCCCGTTCCGATACCTGGGAGCGCTGCTGCACTCAGGCACCCCCGGTCTTTCTGTGACCCCGAAGGTCCTGAGACCACACTGTCCCAGCGAGAGTTCCACCCCCGCTTAGCCACTGGAGCGACGTCCCTCAGCATAGCCGACTTCTAAAAGTTCCGATTTTGTGCTCCATGGCTCTATCACTTGCCAGAAGCGGCCGATGGAGGCCCCTCCCCCGCCATCTATCCTCCCAAATATCGCCTCGGATTCACTTCTCCGCACGTCCTACCTTCCAGAAAGTGGTCGCTTTTCTGTTCAGAGAGTTGTTGCTATTCTTTTCTTCGATCTCCTGTTGAGTTCATAGGTGTTCAGAATGGTTTGATCTCTATCCAGCTGAATTCCTGAGAGGAGACGAAATCCAGGTCTCCTACTCCTCTGCCATCTTGCTCCTCCCCTCGATACAACTAATTCTAATTATCAAGGCGAAATTGGGTTTCTACTAAATAGTAGGGGTAAGAAGGAGTATGTCTAGAATGTAGGTGATCTTATAGAGTGCCTTTACAGTGATTAAAGTCAATAGAAAACTATAACAATTAAATTTAGACTGACTGCTACTAGCTTAGACTTTTCAGGGATGTCTGTTTGTGTCACCCTACCAGACAAGGAACCACAACCAACTGAGGTGCTTGCTGAGGTCAAAGAGAATATGGAATGGGTAGAAGAAAGCATCTACCAGCTACAACCTTGCAACAAGTTGCACAAATGAGGATGTAATAGTTACAGGTAAATCTTTTTCAATATAAATATTTGATATACATATATTAATATATATACCTATAGAAATATAGGTCATATACATTCAAATATATAATTTAGCCAAATATTTTTGTTTTCTTTTACAGGATATTAAGGGGGAGTGTTAATTAGCTGAAGAAGAAAGACATCACTCAAAGACCAAAAAGGAGATTTTTATATCCTCTTTTGACAACAGGGTGAGAGCGTGTTTTCAGTTGCCCACAGGTTAACTGTATCATCATAGATGGAATAATAATGTTTTTATTTGGAGATTAGGTATGGCTTAAAGAGATGTGTATGGGTGCCAAGTTGACAAAACATGGACTGTGGTCATTTTGCAATATGTCAACATGGCTAGGCTGAACTACTTCTCCAAGAATTCTATTTCCCAAATGTTTTCAGTTAAGATGGTTGACAAGAGAGGTTCTTATGTGAGATTTTGGAAGGTGAACCTGAAGCAATAGCCATTTTGTAGTTCACACACACAATAGCTGATCTCCTGACACACCTCATTCTTTACTTAGAAGGAAAAACTTAATATCATAAAATGCCAATATTTCCCAAATGAATATAAATGTCATGCCACTCTAATCTGAATTTCAAAAGGGTTTACGTGGGTATACATGTACCCTAGCAGCATTAAACTGATAAGAACAGATACTACACTTGATCTTAGCCAAAAGGCCGAGAAGCGATCCCCCCCAGCAGCATTATCAACAACAGCCAAATTATGGAATGAGCGCAAATTTATATCGACTGATGAATGGATAAAGAAGATGTGATGTGTATATATATACACAATGGAATATTACTTGGCCATATTAAAAAGAATGAAATCTTGCCATTTGCAATGAAGTGGATGGAGCTAGAGAGTATGATGCTAAGAGAAATAAGTCAGTGAGAGAAAGACAAATACCATATGATTTCACTCACGTATGGAATTTAAGAAACAAGACAAAAGAACATGGGGCAGGAAAGGAGAGGCAAACCAAGAAATAGACTCTTAACTATGTAAAACAAACTGAGGGTTACTGGAGGGGAGGTGGGTGCAGGGATGGGTTAAATAGGTGATGGGTATTAAGGAGAGCATTTCTTGTGATGAGCGCTGGGTGTTATATGTAATTGATGAATCACTAAATTCTACAACTGAAATTAATATTACACTGTATGTTAACTAACTAGAATTTAAATAAAAATTTGGGGAAAGAAAAAAAAAACAAAAAACAAAAGGGTTTACATGGGAATGAACAAAATAATTTAAAACACCATATGTAGCAATAGCCCAAATAGCCTGTAAAATTTTTTGATTGAAATATAATTGATATACAATATCCTATTAGTTTCAAGAGCATAGTGATTTGATATCTTTATATATTATGAGATGATCCCCCATAATAAGTCTATTTACCATCTGTCACCAAAGTTATTACAATATTATTGCCTATATTCCCCATACTTTATATTACATCCCCATGACTTGTTTATTACTGGAAGTCTGTACCTCTTAATCCCCTTTACATTTATTTTTTAAAAATTAAGGGGAAGATATGCCTTTCTAGCTATGACTTACAACTACTATAATCAAAACAGAATAATATATCCACAGGAACAAACAAGACAATCAGTGGAAAAGTTTGGAGAACAGAAAAGGATACAAACATTTTGGGGAACTTAATATGTGATAAATGTATATTTAAATTTAATTGGGAAAAGTGGCTTAGTGAATAGTGCTGGTATAATTGTCTAGTCCATTTTCTACAGGTCTACCATACTTAGCAATTAACAGCAGACAGATTAGTGATCTAAGTAAAAATGAATGAATGAAGGAAGGAAGGAATGGAAATTCTGGGAGAAATTTGAGTATTTGTACATTCTTCCAGTAAAGAACTTTCTAAACATTCTAGAAACCACAGTGGTTATGAAGTCTCCCTTCTTAGGTATGGGGCAGGAAAAGAATTTGTATTTGTCAGACAGACAAGATGTTAGGATTTCCAAAATGTAAAGAGTTCCTACAAAATAATAAGAAAAAAATGGCAAAGGATACAAATATGCAAATGAAAGAGGCTAATAAACAAACAATAAGATACTCGTTCTCATTAGCCATCAGGATAATGTGAATTACAGTAACGAGAAACTGCTATTTTTCATGCATCAGATTGGCAAAAGTTAGGAAAAGGCTTATCTAGTGATGATAAAAATATGGGAAATTGAACCCTTCAAAACAGCTAGAGCAAGAATAAATTGCTCTAACCTTTGGAAAGGAGTCTGATATTATCTATTAAAATACAAAATGAATATATACCTTGACTTACCAAGGGAATCTAACAACAAAAAAAGCACTAGTACATAGGAAATATGTAAAGAATACATGTTGCAGATTAGTAAAGGGAAAAAAGTCAACAGGGGAATGGGTTAATTTACAGTATTTCCAAAAGATGGAAAAGAAGAATTCAGATAAAAAAAAAACCTTAATATCTTGCTGAAGGCTGAATGTGGCCTAGTGTGAGAGCATAGAATTCTGGGAAGCCACAGATACTAGAGAGTTTACAACACCCTTGCAGACTCAACAGGCCTCCAATAGGTGCTCATAAAACAAAAAAGAAAAAAAAAAGTGGACACAGAGCTGGAAATGGAAGGAATTCTTCCCTCAGTGGCACAGGCTTAGAGAAGAGTTACTGCCACTGTGGAAAATGTATAAAGCCCTATTTGGACCTGCCCCCTCCCCAGAGAACAAAAGTCTTCAACTGAAGGAGGACTAGCAGCAAACCCTGTTGTGCACAGGTAGAGAACCAATCCAGTTAGAAAAGGCTAAAGAAAAACACTCTACTCCTGGAGGAAAGGCAGAAAATGGTCCTGAGCTCAGGATCCTATACGATGCTATCACCAGTCTCCTACCACTAAGCAAGGAACAGGAAACCTTCTCCCACAGTAAACCTGCCAAAAATACAAAGCAGAATTTGAATGCCATAGTGAGGAGAGACGGCATCACTAACAAAGCCTCTCCCCTGACAACCAGGAACAGAGAACCTGCCAAAGGGAGAGACTGGACTATGACCACAAAGAAGTCTGCCCTCCTGTCCAGGCCAACCAGCACCAGGCTACCCCTAGAGCAGGGGCATGAGGGTGGGGAAGAGCCCTTCTGAACCACAGGTACACAGGGAAGGCTTCAAGTTCCATTCCTGTTCCATTGACAGGAATGTGAAGAGAAACTCTCTAGCATTGTGGTTGCCACAGTAAGCACAATTTAAATCGTGAGAAATTCTAAATCAATAGTTCACTGTAGGTAATGACAAGCAACACAAAACCAAAATCCAGCTCATGTCCCAAACACACTAAATCAAGAACCTACACTAATGGCCTAGCAGAAGAACAGGCATGATATTTCCAGGCATAAATTCTACTTACCTCAATCTCTACTCTTTTACACCCAACATCAACACCCTATCAAAATTTACAAGACATACAAGAAACAGCAGCAGCAATGACAAAATCACTGTCAAAAAAAAAAAAAAAAAAAAACCAAGGCAATTCTAAAGAAAAAAACTTAGAAATGACCCATGTGTTAAAATCATGAGAGAGGGAATTCTAAATAACTATGATTAATATGTTTAAGCTCTTATGGAAAAGGTGGACAAAATGCATGAACAGATAGGGAATTTGAACAGAGATGGAAATTATAAGATAAAGTCAAATGGAAGTTTTCTCAATAAAAAACTTTGTAGGATGGGTACCTGCATGGCTCAGTCTGCCTTCAGCTCAGGTCATGATCTCAGGGTCCTGGGATCAAGCCCCACACAGGGCTCCCTGCTGAGCCAGGAGCCTGCTTCTCCCTCTCCCTCTTCCCCTAACCCACACTCATGCTGGCTTGCGAGTACACTCTCTGTCTCTCAAATAAATAAATACATACATACATGCATACATACATACATACCTACATACATACATACATACTTTGTAAGAAAGCTAAAGACTGTTTTCAAATGGGCTTATTTGTTAGTAGACTAACAAAGCTGAGGAAAGAGTCAATAAATTTGCAGATGAGTTGATAAAAATTACCTTAAACTGAAACAAAAAGAGAAAAGAGTAGGAGGAAAAAAGATAAAATGCATACAGGTACAGCCTTTTTGGAAAACAGTCTATCAGTTATATACTTATGACTCAGAAATCCCACTCCTAGATATATTTACCTTAAAGAAATGGAAACATAGATTTACACAAAACCAGTATGTGAATGTTTGTAGTGCTTTTATTCATAATTGTCAAAATGTGGAAACACCCAAATGTCCCTCCACTGCTGAATGGATAAACAAACTGGTACAGCCATACAATGGAATACTATTCAGAAAAAAAAAATTAAATACCAACAAAAGCAATTACTCTAAGTGAAAGAAGTGGCACTCAAAAGGCAACATATTTATGATTCTATTTATATGACACTTTGGAAAAGACAAGACTAACAAGAACAAACAAAATCAGATTACTGGTTGCCAGGTGCTGGTGGTGGGATGAGGGGATGACCAACTACAAAAGAGCATACTAGAAATATGAAGTGTGAAGGAAATGCACTGTATCTCGATGGTGGTGGTAGACCTTTGTCTAATCTCACAGAACTGTATGCTAAAAGGATGAATTTTACCATATGTAGATTATACTTCAGTATTTAAAAAGTATTTTCTTGTAATCTATTTTTGTGTCAGACCTGTATTTTAATAATTACACAGTTTGAGATTGCCTTAATTAGATTTGACATTTTCCAAATTTAAAAAAGTCATTAGAGAAGATGATTCTGGCACTTGATCTAAGGTTGAAATGCATGATCTCTATAATCCTCTCTAGCTCCAAGGTTTTTTGAGGTATGGGATTCCCCAACCTCACACACACAAACTTTACATATATAGAAATTTATATGTTTTTATATTTATAATTTTTATAATTTATATATGTATAAATCTAGATATGTTCATGGTTATATTTATGTTTACACTATATACAAATATAAATATACACACATAATTTTGAATATTCTTCAGTATTATGATTTTTTATACATATTTGTATTTTCTTTTTTCCTTACAACATATGTGTAATCAAAAAAAACGTTCCTATTTTACTTATAAAATATATACTGTGCAAGAAATTAAGAAAATGAGGAAGGAGGTCATATGCTAGTCTATACAAATCTGTAATTCCTAGTATAAGAAAATATAAATAGCTCATTTTATTAAATTAACATGTTTGATGTATTAAAATATTTAAAGAAAGGGAGAAATTTGCCCTTATGAAGGTGGGGTGTGGAGCATTTTCTTCATTCTTAAAAAAAAAACCCTAGGAAACCCTGCTTTCCCCATCTAAAAAAGTTTCTCTTAGCTCTTTCCTGCATTCATATTAGAAATTTCTTTGTTCATACCTCTGAAATATAGCCTCTTCAAGAATATGCTAATAGAAAGAGGATGAAGTCTTACCAGGAAGCTGAGGAGGGACGGTCTGGGATGGCCCTGCAAGCTCTTCATCTTCACTGCTCCACTTTTCTCTTAGAAAGGAGCCACCGGGGGCCAATAGGCTCTCACTCTCACTAGAAAAGAAATTTATGTATTTGTTCATGGTTTCAAAGAATATATACATTCATGAAAGAATCTCTGATAATCTATATTAATTATTCAGTTGACATTCATCTCCATTTTAGCTCAGCTACGTACTTCTGTTGTCAGCCCTTGGAGTTGGCCCACTTCCAGAGATCATTCCCAAGTCCCAACGTCTGATCACAAACTCCATCTCTTCCCACATTTGCCTGGCTTGCAAACTAGCCATCTTGGATCAACTAGCCTCCTTTACCTCAGCTGTGGGGAAAAAGTACTGAGGTCACTGGGGTTTCCAATATCAACAGAAAGCCATCTGGAAAACACTGGTATGTCCCTGTTGAGTTTCCTCTACCTTCCTTCCACGGCAGCTAATTCTGAACCACCATCCTCATGTAGACCCTATCTTAATTCTCTGCCTTTGTAAAAATGTAGCCCCTTCTAGAAAATCTAAGTTAGAAAGCAAGAACACGTTCAACTTACTTTTTTAAAATGTGTACTTAGATACATCAACATTTTCAATTATTCCTTACTTTCTCCCTGATCAGAATTAATCCTTCCATATTCAACTCTGTGCCTTCTGTCTCCTAGACATTTTTTCTAAAATTATCTTTTCTTATATATATAATTAATCTCCCCATGTACAAATTCTTCCATAACATAAGAATACTTGATTCTCCCTGATCTTAAAAATAGACACCCTTTTCAACTTTCTCTTAGCAGATTTTTCTTTCAAATACTAGCCACACTCTCTGTCTGTTCCTTTCCAGCTTCTCACTATTCCGTTTACTTGTTGCACTTTCATCTGCACCCCTACTTAACAGAAGCCTCCTAATGTGATTTCTGGTTCTAATCTCCAATGTCTAGAGAAAACTCTCCCTAAATTCAAATTTAATTCTACCTGCACACCAACTTCAGGAAAAACCCAGGTCCCTCACAGAAGTTTAAGTTACTGGCAATCTGGCCCCTTCCTACTTTTTCATCGTCAGCCCTACTAATCTCTTTTGTGCATCTTATGCTTTAACCTTAACAAAATAAATGCCTTTTTCTTTTGCTTCCATGAGTCATTTCAAGTTTCTTATTCTTTCTCCTTCTCATCTTTTTTTGGATTACTATAAATATCTAATTGTTCCCCATTTCTTGCCAGATATCATCCACCTTGCTACCCGCCATCCTCTTCCTAGACGGGTAGATAGATATATGCATTAATACAAGAAAAATTCCATCTGTACTTCCTTTTAATTCTAACAAACTGACTAAAATATGCACTCCTTGGTTTCACGTATAGCAAGTTCCTTCACACTCTGGCCCACATTATATTTTTGGCTCTACCTCTTATCTTCTCAAGCTTCCTGGCATTCCAATTCACAGGTACCCTACAGCTCTTAACACATAACATTTCTCACCATTAATAAGATATTTTCACAACTTCTTATCTTTGTTCAAACTTCTTCCCCAAGCTTGACATTTTCTCCCCTCCCTTTTCCCCTGCTAGATTTCTACTTATTTAAGATCCTAAATCCAACCTAAATATTTTTTATTCAAAGAAGCTGGTGAGAAACTCTCCCCATGCATATTTCTGTCTTCTGTATTCACAATCCTTGGACTTTGGCTCTATAATACTTACTACATTGTATTTAAATTTGTCTTTTACATATATGTTTCCCTAATTAAACTATAAACTAAAGGGCAAGAACTGTGTAATATTTTGCATTTGTATACAGTGCTTAGTATATAATTAGCATCTAATAATTGGTCTATACTATTAGCATATAATAGGATCTGAAAATGCCTTTTGAATTATTTTTTGTTCACTTAATGCACTTTTGAAAGTTGTATATGCAAGTTTTATACTATATACATTATTATGCGGTGCTATTCCAGTGACTACAGCTAATATTACTTGTAAATCTCTATGGAAATATGGCTCATTAAAATGTTCTCTTCTTTGATATGATTTTGCATATAACACCTAAATTTGAACATTTTATAAGCACGAATGTTATTGTTTTTGTTTTTCTAATGGAAATTTATTTTCTCTTGGTTCTTTAAATGTTTTCATATATAGTGCCAAGAATTCACCATGCTAACAGTTCTACTGTTTCTAGCACATTATTTTCTTTCTTGGAAACCTATATAATTTCTAGTAGAATTAATTGTGTCCTGTGCTTTACCTTACCTCAAGTATACTGCCCTCTCCATAGCTCCCAACACATTTACAAAGACTCTGGAACTGTATAATTCTTGAGATGACAGAGACATTAAATTCTTTAGGAGTATCTTCTTCTTGTGTTAATACCATATTTATGAGATCATAAATACATCCAATTTCCAGCCAAATCAGGTTGTACTTACTACAAAGAGTTATCTCTTGAGAAACTAATCAAACATTTGAGGGCCATTATTCACTGTCTCCACTGACAGAGCTATGAGCATGAATAGACAGAAAGCTCACTAAATAAGCATATTGGTTATACCTTTCTGTAGCATCTTTAAAAAGATCATCGTAATTACTGCGTTGGAAATTCTGAACAGAGCGGTTTACTTTCCCTGAGCTATCTGCATTTTCCAAAACCTACGGGAATAAGAAAGAAAAGAAAATTATGGCTATGATTTTAAGAATGTATAGTTTAAAAGAAATATGATTTCTATAGCTTCTTAAAAAGAGTAATAAAGTCTTCAATAATAGAATTAAAACCACAATCACAGTCAGTGTGATTTTCACTTCTAGAAAATCACCTGAAATGTATTGCTCCCCATTAAATATTTTACAATCTGTCAAAACAGAGTATAAAGTACTATGCACACACAAGTGAATTTTTATTGAATCACTCAAGTTATTTTCCAAAAGTTGATAAAAATAAGCTTCATTTTCAATTAAAAAAAAACTTATCATTGTAGCCCAGAGAAGACTCTTATAATGAGTACTTATCACATTTGGTTTACTGTAAATACAAAATTCTTAGCACTATCTTTATTTTAGTTCTTATATAATCTAAGCACTAAGACAGTAATTCTGTCTCTGCCATGAGATTTTGTACTGCCCCATAGACTTCAGTCCATTCTGTTGCATTCAGAGTCCTGCATAATTAAAAAAAAAAAATTGAGTGTAGAGGGGGAAAAAAATCACATTAAAATAAAGATTCAGTAATTCTGCTTCAATTAATCCATTCATTTGACAATTCTTTTCTGAGGACCTAGTATGCACAGATAGTGCCCTAAGTGCTATGGATAAAACAATGAACAAGAGAGGTGTGTGTTCTGCCCTTGCAGAGCACATATATTCTCATGAGGAGAAAGAAAATACACAAGCAAACATACAAATTACACCTGGTGGTGTTAATGCAGTAACAGAGTATGGTGATACGTAACTGCCCTGTACCTAAAAGACAAAAGGAAAAGCTAAGCAAAGAGAAAGGGAAGCATACTGAGCAAAAGAAACAGCAGATCTGAAGTCCAGGCAGCCTTCCATGGTCTGGCGTCTGCCTAACTGACCACCCTCATCTCATACCTATTTCTCCTCTCAAGCCATAGCCTATACCATGTCTTTTCATCTTTTCTGAAGTGTCTTTTGGCGATTCTGACTGTGTAGAACTTCTTAATCTTTCCCCTCTTGCTAATATGTTTACACGCGCACATGTGTGTGTGTTTTGTTTATTCCATGAAACTTCTTAGACCTGGAATACCTCCTGTGGGAATACATACAGCCATCATTTCAGAACATGGACCCAAACACAATCAGTTTTAGAAACAAGCATGTTAATGGAAAGATGTAAACAACTACCCAGCACTCTTACCAAGCGTATTCATTTGGCTGAACAAGTCAAAACATAACTTACTAAGTTTTTAACCTAACATGAATAAGGATTACTTGAAATATAAAGTTAACATATTTTAGTAGTAGTTTGCTAAATATATTAAATTCTAGTGGATTAGCTAATTGCCATTTTGAGCAATATATAAAACATAAAAAGTCCTTCCTTGTGGTGAGCATACCCTAACATACAGAGCTGCTGCATCACTATGCTGGACACCAGAAACTAATGTAACATTGTGTCTCAACTATACTCAAATGAAAAGAAGTAGAAAAATAATAATTCAAATAAAAAATAATTAAAAAGTCCTTCCCTATGCGAGTAAGAAAAATACAACTCTCAAATATTTTTACAAAATTTTTTAACATTTGCTTTTAATATTTGGGGATTTAATTCACCTAGATTCAATTTCAGTGTAAAGTGTACCCTGCCCACTCTGCTCAACCACCAACAGCGATCTTGTATTCTACTGGACATTCACAAGATCCAGTAGGCCACACCTGGTATCAGATGAGCTTTGCAAAAGGATACAGGTGAAGTCACAACATGTCAGCAGGACAGCCTTAGACTTGCCCTCATCAGGAGTCCTAACAGCATTCTAGTGTAAGCTCAGGTGTGATGCAATGAGACCACATAGGTGTGTACCTAAGTCCCCCTGGCTTAGAAATCTCAAGTTACACAGGAACCAGTATCTCTTATAATAATTCATGAACCTAACCTCAGGCTCACAGCAAGGGAATTCCCACATTCACCCCATTTGTACTCTCAACAAGACATTATTGTCATGGTCATAATCCTCCCTGTCCAGGGGTCATTTTTACCATAACCAATGCACCTGGTAACACAGCTGATAGTCCACCTTTATCAGGTTTTCAGAGAAACAGGGTCCTGGAAGGCTAACACAAGATCATTTCCTCAGTGGGAAGAAGAAAAGGTTCTGTTCATCTTTACTCACAGGTAGTAATGCATTTTATTTGTCCTATTGAAATAACCAATTGTACCACACCATTAACTGAGCAGACCACTGTAGAAATCTACAATGTCACCTGTCACATAAAAAGTTCCCATATGTATATGGGTCTTTTTCTGGCATTTCTATGTAGTTTCATTGGTCTTATTTGCCACTTCCTATTGTATTACCACATTTCTTTAATTCCTATATAGCTTTATCATAAGCCTGGACAACCTGCAGCGCCAGTGGCCCCTCCACCACATATATATTCTTGCTTCCTTTCCTAATACTGTCTTGCCTATTTTTTTTAAATTTTATTATGTTATGTTAGTCACCATACAATACATCATTAGTTTTTGATGTAGTGATCCACGATGTATTGTTTTCGTATAACACCCAGTGCTCCATGCAGTACAAGCCCTCCTTAATACCCATCACCGGGCTAACCAACCCCCCTCCCCCCTCCCCTCTAAAACCCTGTTTGTTTCTCAGAGTCCATAGCCTCTCATGGTTCATCTCTCCCTCCCATTCCCCCTGCCCATTTTTCCCTTCCTTCTCTTAATGTCCTCCATGTTATTCCTTATGTTCCACAAATAAGTGAAACCATATGATAATTGACTTTCTCTGCTTGACTTATTTCACTTAGCATAATCTCCTCCAGTCCCATCCATGTTGATGTAAAAGTTGGTATTCATCTTTTCTGATGGCTGAGTAATATTCCATTGTATATATGGACCACATCTTCTTTATCCATTTATCCGTTCAAGGGCATCTCGTCTCTTTCCACAGTTTGGCTATTGCAGACATTGCTGCTATGAACATTGGGGTGCATATGGCCCTTCTTTTCACTACATCTGTGTCTTTGGGGTAAATACCCAGCAGTGCAATTGCTGGGTCATAGGATAGCTCTATTTTTAAATTTTTGAGGAACCTCCACACTGTTTTCCAAAGTGGCTGTACCAACTTGCATTCCCACCAACAGTGTAAGAGGGGTCCCCTTTCTCCACAACCTCTCCAACATTTGTTGTTTCTTTCCCTGTCCATTTTTGCCATTCTAACTGGTATAAGGTGGTATCTCAGTGTGGTTTTGATTTGGATTTCCCTGATGGCTAATGATGATGAACATTTTTTAATGTGTCTGTTAGCCATCTGTATGTATTCTTCAGAGAAGTGTCTGTTCATCTCTTCTGCCCGCTTTTTGACTTGATTATTTGTTTTTTGGGTGTTGAGTTTGAGAAGTTCTTTATAGATTTTGGATACCAGCCCTTTATCTGTAGTGTAATTTGCAAATATCTTCTCCCATTCTGTGGGTTGCCTCTTGTTTTGTTGACTGTTTCCTTTGCTGTGCAAAAGCTTTTTATCTTGATGAAGTCCCAAAAGTTCATTTTTGCTTTTGTTTCACTAGCTTTTGGAGATGTATCTTGAAAGAAGTTCCTGTGGGCGATGTCAAAGAGGTTACTGCCTATGTTCTCCTCTAGGATTTGGATGGATTCCTGTCTCACATTGAGGTCTTTCATCCACTTTGAGTTTATCTTTGTGAATGGTGTTAGAGAATGGTCGAGTTTCATTCTTCTGCATGTGGCTGTCCAATTTTCCCAGCACCATTTATTGAAGAGACTGTCTTTTTTCCATTGCATGTTTTTTCCTGCTTTGTCAAAGATTTGACCATAGAGTTGAGGGTCCATATCTGGGTTCTCTATTCTGTTCCATTGGTCTGTATGTCTGTTTTTGTGCCAGTACCATGCTGTCTTGGTGATCACTGATTTGTAATATAGCTTGAAATCGGGCAATGTGATGCCCCCAGCTTTGTTTTTCTTTTTCAACATCTCCTTGGCGATTCGGGGTCTTTTCTGATTCTATACAAATTTTAGGATTGTTTGTTCCAGCACTTTGAAAAATGTCATTGGAATTTTGATCGGGATGGCATTGAAGGTATAGATTGCTCTGGGTAGCATAGACATTTTAACAATGTTTATTCTTCTGATCCATGAGCATGGAATATTTTTCCATCTTTTTGTGTCTTCTTCAATTTCTTTCATGAGTGTTTTGTAGTTCGTAGAGTATAGATCCTTTACCTCTTTGGTTAGGTTTATTCCGAAGTATCTTATGGTTTTTGGTGCTGTTGTAAATGGAATCGTTTCTTTAATTTCTCTTTCAACAGTTGCGTTGTTAGTGTATAAGAAAGCAACTGATTTCTGTGCATTGATTTTGTATCCTGCCACATTACTGAATTGCTGGATGAGTTCTAGTAATTTGGGGGTGGAGTCTTTTGGGTTTTCCACATAAAGTATCATGTCGTCTGCAAAAAGAGAGAGTTTGACTTCTTTGCCAATTTGACTACCTTTTATTTCTTTTTGTTGTCTGATTGCTGTTGCTAGGACTTCTAGTACTATGTTGAACAACAGTGGTGAGAGTGGGCACGCTTGATGTGTTCCTGATCTTAAGGGAAAGGCTCTCAGCTTTTCCCCATTGAGGATGATATTCGCTGTGGGTTTTTCATAGATGGATTTTATGAGCTTGAGGAATGTTCCCTCTACCCCAATACTCTGGGGAATTTTAATCAGGAAAGGATGTTGTATTTTGTCAAATGCTTTTTCTGCATCAATTGAGAGGACCATATGGTTCTTCTCCCTCCTCTTATTAACGTGTTCTATCACATTGATTGATTTGCGAATGTTGAGCCACCCTTGCATCCCGGGGATAAATCCCACTTGGTTGTGGTGGATGATCCTTTTAATGTATTGTTGGATCCTATTAGCTAGGATTTTGTTGAGGATTTTGGAATCCATATTCATCAGGGATATCGGTCTGAAATTCTCCTTTTTGATGGGGTCTTTGCCTGGTTTGGGGATTAAGGTAATGCTGGCCTCATAGAATGAGTTTGGAAGTTTTCCTTCTGTTTCTATTTTTTGAAACAGCTTCAGTAGAATAGGTATTATTTCTTCTTTGAATGTTTGGTAGAATTCCCCAGGGAATCCATCAGGCCCTGGACTCTTGTTTTTTGGGAGGTTTTTGATCACTGCTTCAATCTCGCTACTGGTTATTGGCCTATTCAGGCCTATTGTCAATTTCTTCCTGTTTCAGTCTTGGCAGCTTATCGGTTTCCAGGAAGGCCTCCATTTCATCCATATTGCTCAGTTTACTGGCATATAGTTGTTGATAATAATTTCTAATAATTGTTTCTATTTCCTTGGTGTTGGCCGTGATCTCTCCCCTTTCATTCATAATTTTATTAATTTGGGTCCTTTCTCTCTTCTTTTGGATAAGTCTGGCCAGTGGTTTATCAATCTTATTAATTCTTTCAAAGAATCAACTTCTAGTTTCATTGATCTGATCTACTGTGTTTCTGGTTTCTAATTCATTGATTTCTGTTCTAATTTTAATTATTTCTCTTCTAATGCATGGCTTAGGCGTCGTTTGTTGCTTTTTCTCTAGTTCTTTAAGGTGTAGAGTTAGTTGGTGAATTCATGATTTTTCTATTTTTTTGAGTGAGGCTTGGATGGCTATGTATTTCCCCCTTAGGACCGCCTTTGCAGTATCCCATAGGTTTTGGACCGATGTGTTTTCGTTCTCATTGATTTCCATGAATTGTTTAAGTTCTTCTTTGATTTCTTGGTTGACCCAAACATTCTTGAGCAGAGTGGTCTTTAGCTTCCAAGTGTTTGAATTTCTGCCAAATTTTTTCTTGTGATTGAGTTCCAGTTTTAGAGCATTGTGGTCTGAGAATATGCAGGGAATAATCTCAATCTTTTGGTATCAGTTGAGACCTGATTTGTGACCCAGTATATGGTCTATTCTGGAGAAAGTTCCATGTGCGCTTGAGAAGAATGAGTATTCTGTTGTTTTAGGGTGGAATGTTCTGTAAATATCTATGAGGTCCATCTGGCCCAATGTATCATTCAAAGCTCTTGTTTCCTTGTTGATTTTCTGCTTAGATGATCTGTCCATTGCTGAGAGTGGAGTATTGAGGTCTCCTACAATTAACGTATTGTTATCAATAGGACTCTTTATTTTGGTTAACAGTTGGCTTATGTAGATGGCTGCTCCCATGTTGGGGGCATAGATATTTACAACTGTTAGATCTTGTTGGAGAGACCCTTTAAGAATGATATAGTGTCCTTCTGTGTCTCTTATTACAGACTTTAGTTTAAAATCTAATTTGTCTGATATAAGAATTGCTACCCCAGCTTTCTTTTGAGGTCCGCTGGCATGGAAGATAGATCTCCATCCCTTCACTTTCAGTCTGGATGTATCTTTAGGTTCAAAATGAGTCTCTTGTAGACAGCATATGGATGGGTCCTGTCTTTTTATCCAATCTGCAACCCTGTGCCGTTTTATGGGAGCGTTTAGGCCATTCACGTTGAGAGTGATTATTGAAAGATATGAATTAATTGTCATCATGTTGCCTGTGAAGACATTGTTTTTATAGATTGTCCCTGTAAATTTTTGTTGTAGATCACTCTTGGAGTCTTTCTCCTTTTATAGAACCCCCCTTAATATTTCTTGCAGGGCCGGCTTAGTGGTCACATATTCTTTCAACTTCTGCCAGTCGTGGAAGCTCTGCATCTCTCCATCCATTCTAAATGAAAGCCTTGCTGGATAAAGTATTCTTGGCTGCATGTTCTTCTCATTTAGTACCCTGAATATGTCTTGCCAGGCCTTTCTGGCTTGCCAGGTCTCTGTGGATAGGTCTGACGTTATTCTGATGTTCCTCCCTCTGTACGTAAGGAATCTCTTCCCCCTAACTGCCCTTAAGATGGTTTCCTTGGTTCTAAGATTTGCAAGTTTTACTATTACATGCTGGGGTGTTGGCCTGTTTTCCTTGATCTTAGGAGCGGTCCTCTCTGCCTCTAGGACTCGAATGTTTGTTTCATTCCCCAGATTAGGGAAGTTCTCAGCTACAATTTGCTCAAATACATCTTCTAGCCCTCTCTCTCTCCACTCCCTCTGGGATTCCAATGATTCTGACATTGGAACGCCTCATGGTGTCACTTATTTCTCTTATTCTATTTTCATCGATTCTGAGTTGTTTTTCCCTGGCCTCCTCTTTTCCCTTTTTATCTATTATACTGTCTTCCAGATTGCTTATTCTCTCTTCTGTCTCAGTTACCCTAGCTGTTAGATTATCTAGATTGGATTGGATCTCATTGATAGCATTTTTAAGTTCTGCCAATTCCCCTTTTATTTCTGCCCTTAGAGACTCTATGTTGCCATTAATTGATTTCTCCATTCTAGCCATTGTCTTCACAATTGCTAGCCTGAATTCCATCTCTGACATCTTGGTTATATCTGCATCCATTTGTAAATCTGCAGCATAAGTCATAATCTCTGAGTCTTTTCTGTTTTGGGGGCTCCTCCTCCTAGTCATTCTGTTCATGGGTGTTTGAGGGAATGTATAGAGTCCAAATTATTGACCAGAACCCAAGCAAGATGCACCTGTTTTCTTGGGACCTTAGGGTTGCTGGCCTCTTGTTTTCCCAGCCTGTCTTCTGGCGGAGGGGCCTGCCGCGCTGTTACTCAGGCAACCCTGTTTGGGGGGAGTTGCCCTGCGCCCCTGGTGGGGGATGGGCTCAGTGGGAATCAGTCTTTGGGGCTTTTGTTCTCTGGCGCCTTTCCCTGGCGGCTTTCCGCGTCTCTTCCGTGAGTCAGAGCAGAAGAAACCATTTCCAACCCTCTGCCTCAGAGCAGAGAGACCTCAGTCTGTTCTTCAGTGGGCTCTCCAGGCCACACCATCTCCGTTTCTGTCCATGCTGCTATAAACTGCAACGGCCTGGGTTGTGCACCCCTCCGCAGCACCCCCAGTCCTGCCTCCAGGTCGGGGCACGTCTCTGCCCTTTGTGCTTCTAAAACCGCCAGCCACTCCCAGTTCACACACACACAACTCTGCCGCTTGGGGTCCTGTCCCAGGGACTGCAGTTCGCGTGCGCGTGACTCCGCCGCTCGGGGTTTCCACCCCGGAGGTTGCAGTTCACCAGCGGGACCCTGGCGCACCGGGTTTCTGACCCAGAGGCTGCAGTACGCGTGCGTGCGACCGTCGCTCAGGGTTTCTGTCCGAGCGGCTGCGGTTCACGTGCACGCAACCCTGCCCGTCTGGTTTTCCACCCCAGGGGCTGCCCTAAAGTCCTTTCCCGATGCTACCGGTCTGCGGGTCTGTGCCCGTCCGCAGTGCGCGAGGCTGTCGCTCACCGGCTATGTAGGATCCCCACATCCAGGCACCCTCCCGCTGCCGTTTATCCTCCAATATCTGCCCGCAGAATCAGGGCTCTCCGCTTCGTACCTCACAACCAACCGCCTGCGATATTCTGTTTGTAGAGATCCAGATCTTCTTACATCTCAGGCTGGTTTCATGGGTGCTCAGAGTGGTCTGGTAGATATCCAGCTCAATTCCGGGGACCAGTTGAAATAGGGTCCCCTACTCCTCCACCATCTTTCCCCTGGAATCTGTCTTGCCCTTTTTTGCCTTATTTTCCCAAAAGATTTCTAATCAGCTGATCAAATTTCATACACACACACACATACACACACACACACATTGAAAATTTTATTGAAATTAAGTTAAACTCATTTTGTAGTTTAAATTAGGGATAACTAGGACACTGGGTGGCTCAGTTGGTTGGGCATCCGACTCTTGATTTCAACTCAGGTCATGATCTCAGGGTTGTGGTATTGAGCCCCACAACAGGCTCCATGCTCAGTGGGGAGTCTGCAGGAAATTCCCTCCCTCTGCCCCTCCTCCTGCTCTCTCTCTCTAAAATAAATAAATAAATCTCTAAAAATATAAATAAATAAATTAGGGATAACTATTTTTTTCATTCATTAAGATTTATTATCCATTAATATGATATAGATATAACAACAAAATATTTTTAAATATTCTCAAGAAAAGTAATTCATACCTTTTCTTAGATTGACTCCCACATACTTTATAGCTGGTACCATTGTAAATGTAACGGTGTAATCTATTATGGTAAATAATTTGATATTTGGTATACATGTGCTAACTACTGCATAATGAGAAAACCACACATTTTTATATATTGTAATTTTGTATTTATTCTATTATAAATATTTTAAATTTCCACTATGACCTCTTCTTTGACCCATGAGTTTTGAGTATGTCTTGAGTGTGTTTTATCTATTTGTGGTTGACTTCCAACTGAATTTCTCATGTCAGAGGCCATAGTCAGTACTATAAAGATTATTTGAAATTGGCTGAGATATATTTTGATTTACATGGTACATGGTAAATTTTTATAAATGGTCCATGTATGCTTGAAAAGAATGTATGTTCTCTAACTTTTGGATGCAAGTTCTATAGATATGTTTGTTCTATCTATCTGGATAATTTTTTTATAATTCTATACTCTTAACTATTGTCTATTCTTTTAATAAAAGGTATCTTTTTAAATGGTCCACTATCATAGTGAATTTATCAATTCCTTCTTATAATTCTGTCCAATACTGATTTACATATTCTGGTGCTTATAAATTTAGAATTTTATATCTTCCTTGTGAACTAAACCTTTTAGTATTATATAGTGACCTCTAAAGCGTAATACTTTATACTTTTAAGTCTTTTTGTCTGATATTACTATAGCTACATTAGTTCTCTTTTGTTAGTGTTGCTCTGTGTATTTTAATTCTTTTACTTTAAAACATCAAGGGAGGGCGCCTGGGTGGCTCAGTCATTAAGCATCTGCCTTCGGCTCAGGTCATGATCCCGGGGTCCTGGGATCGAGCCCCGCATCGGGCTCCCTGCTCCGTGGGAAGCCTGCTTCTCCCTCCTCCACTCCCCCTGCTTGTGTTCCCTCTCTCGCTGTCTCTCTCTCTCTCTCTCTGTCAAATAAATAAATAAAATCTTTAAAAGAAATAAAAAATAAAACATCAAGGGAAGGGACACCTGGGTGGCTCAGCTGATTAAGCGTCTGCCTTTGGCTCAGGTCCCAAGGTCCTGGAATCAAGTCCCACATCGGGCTCCTTGCTTAGCCGGGAGCCTGCTTCTCCCTCTGCCTGCCACTCCCTCTACTTGTGCTTGCTCTCTCTCTCTTTCTCTCTCTCTGACAAATAAATAAGTAAAATCTTAAAAAAAAAATTAAATCTTAAAAAAAAAAATCAAGGGTGTCCCCCAAAGATTTCTTCTCATTAAACTATACAGATGACCAACAAATTGAATGAGTTCTACAGAGTTTGCCTAGTCCTGAAAACTAGTTTATCAACACTAATTGGTAAAACAAATCCTTAAACACTAATTTCGGGAGAATTAAAAAGGAATGTGAAGATTATGAATAAAATGGGATGGAGGAAAAGAAAGAGAATAGTACTATTGCACCAGTACAATCCCTCTCATCTCCAACAAGACATGTTTAAAAAGCCCTTTTCTTATAACTCAGTTACTAAGAAAAAGTGACATCACCTGGGCGAGAATTCCTCCCATAATTTAAACCTGAGACATATTTCAAGTCACACTTCAAAATCAACTTGATTACATTTATCCAAGAAGCAAACTGCTTTAGATGGCTGCAATTCAAATTAAAGCCTCACTTAGGACTCTAATATGTCTTTGATTGAGTGAAATGTGATTTGGCTAACAACGTTAAGAAGGCGCAAGGAGAAATATACCAAATTACCAAGATGTCAGGTCTTTTTGGAGACTGCTCACTGAATCAAATTAATGTCAAATTAAAGAAAGGGCCAAATAACTTTTTCTGAGGAACTTAAGTTAGCTTTTCTGCCCTGCATATATATGCCAAGGACATATGAGGACAAAGTAGTAAATACTAGGAGTAATACTAGGAGCAGTAATACTAGGAGATAGGAGCCTGGTTTCTAGTCTTTGCTGTGATTGAAGAGCTGTATGATCACAGACAAATCATTTCAGCTCTCTGGGACTTAGTTTCTTCACCTCTAAAATGAGTGTTGGAATAAAAATGTCTTGACCTAGCTTCCAAATCTAATCATCTATAAGTCTGAGTCTAGATAATTCCTAGGGATAGCATCATAACTGAAAGGGCATCAAGTGTAGTTATAACATCAAATTAATTCATGAAATGTTAAGAAAAGCAAATCCTGGTAAAATCAGCTGGTTTTCCCAACATGCTACTCTAAAAACCATCCAGAAATGTTCTCTAAGATACTCTTTTCTAAAATGAAACTTTAAAGCATATCAAAATTCATCCTAGATAGGTCAAGCCATAAAATATAGGGGAAAACAAACAAACAATAGAATGTATTTAGTTCTAGAAGAGAGTCAAGTATGGACATTCTATGAAAGTGCTCACTTTGAAATTATCTCTCCTTCAAGTACAAAATCATTCTGATCAGAGAAAAGTATCAACAGTGGGGCTGAGAGCCCAGCAGTACATTCAGAATTAGAGACTGCCAGCCAGAGATGTGATGGTAGGTGGGCTCGATGCAGCACAGATTCCTATATGAGAGATCCCTTCAAAGCAGCAGCATGACTGTCAGTCCTGGGTGGAGAGGGCAGCCAAACTGGAAAACGGGAGAAGCGGTGTCTGTTCTTGGTACTTACTCTGATCTCTAGTAATGCTGGAACCTACAGAATAGAATGTGAGTCTGAAAACAGCAACACGATGGCAGTCCCAAAGCTCCAGTAGATAAGAGGAAAAAACGCAAGCCACCCACATGATGAAAATGCATTGCTCTTTTTGTGCTCTAATCCTGGCAGTTATCTCCACAAGGAAGGAGACACGTGTCAAGGTGAGAGTGTTTGCCCCAGATTTTCCCAACCCTCTACCTTTCCATAGTTTAGAGACACTGTACCATGCTGTCTCTATCATTTAAAAATTCCATCAATCAATATATCTAAAGGTGCTTCAAATTTTATATGAAATTCATTTTGTAGCTCTATTAGCAGCACAAAAGAAAATGATGCCAAAATAAGTAAAATTTCCAGAATAGTATCAAGAGGTTTTCTTTAGAGTTGCAAAGAGTTCCACTCTTTCTAATTGCTATTTTGGTTGTCTTCAACATCAGAAGGACAGAGAACTGAGAATTAGTGTGCTAAGGAGAACAAAATAGACCCCCCCCATGCCTTAGAGAGCTTACTCTGTGATTCCACAGTAGCCACAATCATTTAGCAGAGATCCCTCTTCTAGTTTTACCTCATGAGTCACTGATTTAGGTGTCTTTTCCTCACTTGATGAAGGCAAAGTCTCCCTGGAAATCATGTCTTCTGAATCACAGCCATGTACCTTCTTATTTTTTCCTGAAAAAGAGAAGGGAAGAATTGATCAAATGCAAAGGGTTACACAGAGAAAGGTGCCTTAATGAGAAAACCCAAGCTACACAAGGGGAATGTTCGCCTACTTTTCCTATTGTACAGTCATCTCATCTTTATCTCCTATATTAATCACTTTTCTCCCTGCTTTAAAAAAATAACATAGCAAACATGATCCTTCTTCTAGGATCATCCTCAGAAAGTTAATTTTTGAGCGGTCCCTTTGTTCCTACTTCTGTATTACTCTTCAGGTAAATCCTAAATATACACAACTTCCAGAACCTATGCACTGGCTATCACATAAGATAATTCTTCTGTTTTTCAGGGTCTACTTCTTAGATAAAGAACAGTGTGCTACAGAAATCTCACCTTAACTTCCTGAATTATTAATAATAAATAAATTAGCAATATGTTAATGTATATAGAAAGTCATTTCAGGCTTTATTGAAGAATAAAATATGAATCCTCCCTAGGAAAGTCATTGCTGGCTTTATTATAGGATCATTGCTAACCTGTTATTTTCACTGCACAGAATATTTCATATAGAAGCCAAAGGAGATATTTTTCTCTGATTTTGGAATGAGCATTCAGAGTACTGTTCCCTATATCATGGCAGCCCTATTATGGTTTAGAAATTTTGTGACATGGCATATTACAAAATCAACAATACAAATATAGTAAAAAAAATATATAGTAAACATATACTTTGGAAACAAAGAAGGTCATTCATTAATGTGTTAAAAAGGACAAAAAGAAATTGTGAACTATTATAACACGAGTTAATTTTATATGTATATATTATGAAATATCAATGAAAAAACAACATATCAAAACTAACATGAGAGTTAACTAAAGCAGTATTTAAAGTGGAAATGTATAGTTTTAAATACATTTATAACAGAAGCAGAAAAAAAGGACAAAAATGAGTTTTATATTTAATCATAAAGGCCAAGTAAAACTGAGGAAACCCCCAAAAAAGTAGAAAGTAAGACATCATAAAGAAATACAGCAAACAGAAAACAATTTAAAACAACAAATCAACAAAATCAAATATTAGTTCTTTGAAAAAGGACTTAAAAATATGCAAACGTCTTTCACTACTCAATTTAATTAACATTAAGAAGGAAAAGGGGCACGGCCATGGACCCAACTATCATTTTTAGAAGTAAGTACTTTTAGACAAATTTGATGAAATGGAAACTTTTACAGAGAATTATAAATCATCAAAATCTACCCAAGAATATGTAGAAAGCATAAATAGTATAATAAGCATTTAAAAAGTTAAACCAATAATTAAAAATCTCATCCCCAGGAGGTAACAGACATCTAGGCCCAAAGAGGCTAGATATCAAACTTTCAATGAACAAAATCTCTTTCTTATACAACCTATTTTAGAGAATTTTTTAAAATGTAAAATTATGTAATTTATACTAAAAGGTAGTAAAATCCTTACATGAAAACAAAACATGTAAAATACAAGAAAAATTATAAGCCAAACTTAAAAATGGACATCAATGCAAAAATCCTAAGTACAATATTACTAAATGGTGCAATGGAAGAAATGTGTAGACTAAGTTAGATTTATCACAAGATTTCAAATTATGGTCGGTATCATAAAAATCTATCAGTGTAAACTGGTATATAATAAATGTCAATTAAAGGACAGAAATCATATTATCATCTGAACATATAAAGAAAAATCATTTGAAAAATTCAATGGCCTTTCAAGTAGAAATAGAAAGGAACTTCTTTAACTTATAGAAAAGGTTATCTATTCAAAATATTGAGCCAACATTAAGCTTAATGCTAAAACTTTAGACATATTCTCATTGTTTAAGAAAAACATAAAAATGCCTGTTACCACTACCCTTATTTAACATTGTATAATGTATAATGTATTTGTATTATTGCCCAAGCAATAAAACAAAAGAAGAAGAAAAAAAAACCTTAAGAATTGGAAACAAAGCAAGTAAATCATATTTGCAAATACACAAAAAATTAAAGAGACTCTATAGTCAAATTACTAGAAATCATAAAAAAGTCTGACAGGATAGCTGATACAATAAATTAGAAACATTCCATAAACCAACAATAACCAACTAGACACTGAAACAAAAGAAAATGTATCATTCACAATAGAAATAAAAATATAAGGTAACTAGAAATAAACCAAAAATATATAGTAAAAATTGCAAAATCTTACTGAAGTTTACAAAAAGTAGAAGAACCCATATTCATATAGGAGAAAACTTAGTATCATAATAATGGTAAGTAGCCTCTAAATTAATCCACAGATTCAATGCAAATCCAATCAGAATTTAAGCAGGATGCATGTGTGCGCGCGTGTGTGTGTGTGTGTGTTGTGTAGACAAACTAGAGAATATAAGTCCAAGAACAGCAAAGACAACTTGGACAAGGAAAACAGATTGGGGCATTTGCCCTATCAGGTATCAATACTGATTGTAAGTTAGAGTAATCAACAGTGTGAATTGGCAGAAGAGTAGAAAAATAGAGGACGAAAAGAGAACAGGGATTCAAAAACATGCTCAAGTACATAAAAGCATTTACTATTAGATAGTGGTGGCATTGCAGATGAGTAGGGAAAACACTAAAATAAATGGGGTTGGGACAACTGGCTTTCCTACCAGAAAAAATAAAAAATTATATCCCTATCTCAGAGTCTGATAAGATCAAAGATCAAAGTATACAAAATAAATAAACAAAAGAGGCTATTTTTATTCTCTCAGGGTAGGAATAAATTTTCTAATTACAAAAACACAACTTATAGAAGAAAATATTGATAAACTTGAATATTAATTAAAAGATACTGTCAATACGGGCGCCTGGCTGGTTCAGTTGGAAGAGCATGCAACCCTTTATTTCGGGGTTGTATGTTTGAGCCCCAGGTTGGTTGTAGAGATTACTTAGAAACAAAATCTTAAAAAAATAAAAAATGAAAAAAAGAAGATACTCTCAATAGAGTTTTTTTTTTTTTTTAAAGCATTCACCAGGAAGAAGTGATATGTATCTAGGATACATATCGAATTCCTGAAATTCAATAAGATGAGCCAATGGGGGGGGAAAAATGAGTCAAGTATATTAACCTAGCTGATACTCTTAGTTGGAAGTAACAACATCCAACTACTGCTGATTTGAGAATAAATAAAATTTATTGTATGTCCTCTGGGCAGTTCCTCTAACCACCAAAAAAGCCGAGCAAAAAGACATGGTCTCCTGAATGCTGAGGGTGCACATCTAACACTCACTCCTGTTACTGAATGCTAAAACTATACCATGTCCTCCCATAATCCTTGACATTAAATGTTACTGCCACTATTGATTCACACCAAGATTCAAAGAACCAGGAATTCTGCACTTAAAAAAGAGCTTCATATGCTAGGGAGGCAAATTAAAAGAAAAAAAAATATCTGTAAGAATTATAAACAAGCAACTCATAGAAGAAGAAAATTTACAGGCCAATAAATGTATTTTAAAAAAATCCAGTGTCACCTAATAAACAAATGAAAATTAAAGTAATCTACCACTGACTTTCACTTCTGCCTATGAGAAATTTATCACTTAATCACAACCAGAAAATAGGACAAAATACATTGAAACAACAATTTTCAGACATTGTGCAATAGATTATGATCTCAGAGAGAGGGGAAACAAATGAGGTGAGTCTTATGATTGCCCCAGATTAAGTCCTCAAAGAGTTTCCAGGCCACATCTCAAGGAGAGAAGAAAGAGTCCAGTGATCTCATTGAGTTGCAGAGAAAGAGATCAAAGCTCAGAGAGACCATGGCAAGTAGAATTTGCAGGGCAGAATATCAAGAGAGGAGATAGTTGTACAGAACAAGAGAAGTCTGAGCATATGCAAAGAAATCCTCTCTTATCCTTTACAGAATATGGGTCTTCTTATATGTAGGACAATCCCTGATATCAAGGAAAATCAGTGGAAAGCAGCAGAGGTTAGTAAGGGTGAGGAACAGTTTGTGTTCTTACAAGCCAGAATGAGATCTCACAATACATTAGGCTCCAGGGAGAATTCACAGAACAGACACTTCTTAGCAAAACTAAATTATCCCCAGAATAAAGGCTACCCTGCACCACCTTTGAGAAGCTTAATAGCAAGCTTCAAAAAGAATCAAGTTTAATTTGAACTTCAAGTAATATAACTGCAAGGCAGAAAATACCAAACACTTTCTTAAAGGAATAAAAAAAACCCCAGCACCCAAAAATCATATAATTTGCAGCATCCAGCATCCAGTAAACAATTAACAAGGATGCAGAGAAATAAGAAAATATATCCTATGACTAGAAAAGTCAGTCAATAGAAATATACTTAGAAATAATAGATGATGAAATTTGTAAACAAGAACCTTGAACAAGCTGTTACAAATTTTATGAAGGTGCTCAAGGAAATAAAATAATACATTATATGTTTAAGAAAAAGAAAAAGAAGATAGTAGGAAGGGAAAAATGAAGGGGGGGAAATCGGAGGGGGAGACGAACCATGAGAGACTATGGACTCTGAGAAACAAATTGAGGGTTCTATAGGGGAGAGGGGGAGGGGTTAGCCTGGTGGTGGGTATTAAAGAGGGCACGTATTGAATGGAGCACTGGGTGTTATGCAAACAATAAATCATGGAACACTACATCAAAAACTAATGGTGTAATGTATGGTGATTAACATAACATAATAAAATAAAATTTAAAAAAGAAAACATAGAAGAGAAATAAAAAATGTAAAAATGAAACCCAAATGGAATTTCTAGAGATGAAATACATAATATATGAACTGGATAGAACTAACAGCAGACGAGAGAGTAGAGAAGAAAAGACCAGTGTATGTCAACATACAGCAATAGAAATGATCCAAAATGAAGCAGAGTGGGGGAAAAAGGACTGAACAGAAATTCAGCAAACTTTAAAAGAAAAAAGAGGGAAAGAGATACCATGCTAACACTAGTCAAGAAAAAGTTAGAATGGCTAGATTAGCATTAGATGAAGTAGACTTCAGACTAAAGAGCATTACCAGTGATAAAGATGACATTACATAATGGTAGATGTTAATTTATTAGAAAAATAGCAATTCAAAATCTGTATTCAACTCATAGCAAAAACCCAGATTAATATGAAATAAAAACTAACAGAACTGAAAGGAGAAAGACACATATCCACAAAACTCTCTTTCAGCAACTGACATAAAAGAAAAAAAACAGGGGTACCTGAGTGGCTCAGTCAATTAAGCAGCTGCCTTCGGCTCAGGTCATGATCTCAGGGTCCTGGGATCGAGTCCCACATCAGGCTCCCTGCTCAGCAGAGAGCCTGCTTCTCCCTCTCTCTCTGCCTGCCTCTCTGCCTACTTGTGCTATCTCTCTGTCAAATAAATAAAATCTTTAAAAAAAGAAAAGAAAAAAATCAGTAAAGACATGGAAGATTTGAAACACACTATAATTCATACTGTCCTAATTTAAAAGTACAAAACACTTCACCTAAAAACAACAGAATACACATTGAAGTATGCATGGAACATTTTCAAAGATTATACACTGGGACATAAAACAATTCTCAAAAAATTAACAAGCTATGAAATCATATAGAGTTTATCACATAAATTATAAAGATCAGATCACAATGTAATTAAATTAGAAATTAATAATAATAAGGTATATGGGAAATCTCCAAATATCTGGAAACTCAACAACAAATTTTTTTAACCTGTGAGTCAAAAAATAAATCACAAGAGAATCTAGAAAATATCTTAAACTTCATGAGGGTAAATAAAAACACCACATTGAAATTTTAAGGATGAAGCAAAGTAACGTTTTATAGAAATGTAGAGCATTGGATACTTGTATGAGGAAAGTAGAAAAGCCTAAAATCCAATTATCTAAACTCCTACCTTAAGAAATTAGAAAAGAAGAGCAAATTAAATTCAAAGAAGTAGAAGAATGGAAATGGTGGTAAAAACAGAAATCATTGAAGGAGAAAAACAATAAAATGCAACCAACATTGGGTTCATTGAAAAGATCAATAAAATTGGTGAATTTTCAGATGCATCAAAAAATAAAAGAGAGAAGAAACAAACTAACAACCTCAGAAATGGAAGGGAGGACCTCACCATATTTTCTATAAAAATGTAAAGTGTGTTAAAAGAATAATAAGGATAACTTTGTCAGTAAGTTTGACAACTTAGATGAAATGAACAAATAATTTGAAAGACTGAAATTGAAAATCTACCATAGCTCATCCAAGAAGAACTAGATAATATGAATAGCTCTATATCTCTTAAAGAATTTGAATTCAACATGGTTGGAACTGGAGGGGATTATGTCAAGTGAAGTAAGTCAAGCAGATAAAGACAATTATCATATGGTTTCACTCATATGTGGAACATAAGCAATAGCATGGAGGACCATAGGGGAAGGGAAGGAAATCCAAAGGGTGAGAAATCAGAGAGGGAGATGAACCATGAGAGACTATGGAGCCCGAGAAACAATCTGGGGGTTTGAGAGGGGAGGACAATGGGGGGAGGGGGTAACAGGGTGATGGGTATTGAGGAGGGCACATGCTGTGATGAGCACTGGGTGTTATACTTAACTAATGAATCAGTGAACACTACATCAAAAACTAAATATGTACTATACAGCGGCTAACTGAACATAAAAAAAATGTGACTACTAGATTTTTTTTTAAATGCCATTGGAATCTTACAGAGATTACATTGAATCTATAGATGGCTTTTGGTAGTATTAAAATTTTAACAATATTAACTCTTCTAATCATTAAACACAAGATACAAAAAAAAAAAAAAAGAAATTGAATTCATAATTTAAAATCCTCCCCCAAAGAAACATCAGATCTGAATAGCTTCACAGGCAAATTCTATAAAACATTTAAGGAAAAACACCAGTTCTACACCAACTTGTCATAAAACTGAAGAGAAGGAGACATTTGCCACCTCATTTCATGAGGTAAACACTACTGTATTTGTCTACTACAGCTGTGATAATAAAATAGCACAGAGTGACTCGAAAAACAGAAATTCAATTTTCCCACAGCTCTGGAGGTCAGAAGTCCAAGATCAAGGTGCCAGCAGTTTAGGTTTCTCCTAAGTCATCTCTCCTTGACCAGCTTCTTCTTGTGTCCTCACATGCCTTTTCCCTGCACATGCATATCCCTGGTGTCTTTTCCTCTTCTTATAAGGACACTAGTCCGATTTGATTATGGCCCCACCTGTATGATGTTATTTAACCTTAATAAGCTCTTGCAGGGCGGAGCAAGATGGCGGAGGAGTAGGAGACCTGGATTTCATCTGGTCCCAGGAATTCAGCTGGATGGGGATCAAACCATTCTGAACACTTACAAACTCAACAGGAGATCGAAGAAAAGAATAGCAACAACTCTCTGAACAGAAAAGCGACCACTTTCTGGAAGGTAGGACATGCGGAGAAGTGAATCCGAGGCGATATTCGGGAGGATATATGGTGGGGGAGGGGGCCTCCGTCAGCCGCTTCTGGCAAGTGATAGAGCAGCAGAGCACAAAATTGGAACTTTTAGAAGTCTGCTATGCTGAGGGACGTCACTCCAGTGGCTAAGTTGGGGGTGGAACCCTCGTGCGATGGTGTGGTCTCAGGACCCTCGGGGTCACAGAAAGACCAGGGGTGCCTGAGTGCGGCAGAGCTCCCAGGTATCGGAGCGGGGAAGCCGGCTGCAGAGGCGGAGCCCAGGCGCGGGCTCTCAGCTCGGGGTTGCCATAAACTGTGATCCACGGCACAGTCGGGCCACTGCTCCTCCAGCAGGGACCCAACAAGCGGCAGATCCGGGGAGACTCCCCTTCCTCCCCCGGGAGGAGCGGCACGAGAGTGCACCGCAGGAATCTGCTGGGTTTGGAGACTCCACCTGGGGTCGGATGCCAGAGTTAGAAACGTGCGGTCACAGGCCGGGTGAGCACGGAGTGCGGCCGGAGACCGGGGAGACAGGAGTGACTGACGGCTTTTCTCTGGGGGCTCACTGAGGAGCGGGGCCCCGAGTTCTTGGCTCCTCCAGGTGGAGATTGGGAGGCCGCCATTTTCACTCTCTGCCTCCAAAGCTGTACGGAAAGCTTGCGGGGGAACAAAAGCTCCGGAGAGCAAACCCGAGCAGATTACTTAGCCTGGACCCGGCAAGGGCAGGGCAATTCCGCCTCTGGCAAAGACATTTGGGAACCATGGCAACAGGCCCCTCCCCCAGAAGATCAGCGAGAACAGCCAGCCAAGACCAAGTTTACCGATCAATGAGAACGGCAGAACTCCAGTGCTAGGGGAATACTGCACATAGAATCCATGGCTGTTTTCCCATGATTCTTTAGTCTTTCAAAGTTAATTTTTTTTAACTTTTTTTTTTAATTTTTCTTTTTCCCTTTTTCAACCAACATCTTATCAATCCCTTTTATAAAAAACATTTTTATTTTTCGTTTTTAGAGTCATATTCTATCCCTTCATAGCAGTTACCCTTATTTTTGGCATATATATATATAAGCTGTTCTCTCTTTAAAATTTTGAGATACAGTTTCTTCTAACAGATCAAAATATACCCTAAATCTCTAGTGTATGGCTTTGTTCCAGTCTCCTGCCTGATCATATTCTCTCCCTTTTTTTTCTTTTTTTCTTTTTAAATCCTCTTCTTTCTTTTTTCAAACAACTTATCAATTCCTTTTACAAAAATTTTTATAATTTTCATCTTTACAGTTATAGTCCATCCCTTCATCATATCAACCCTTATTTTTGTACATAGATAAGTTTTCTTTCTTTAAATTTTTGGAGGCACTTTCTTCTAACAGACCAAAATACACCCAAAATCTACTGTGTGGCACTGATCTATACACCAGCCTGATCATATTTGATCATATTCTGTTTTTTTTGTTTTGTTCTATTTTTGTTTGTTTTTATCTTTTTCTTTTTTTTTTTTCTTTTTCTTTTTTCTCTCTTTCCCTTTCTTTTCCCACTGCTTCAGGTCTTTTCTGATTTGTTTAGAGTATATTTTCTGGGGACGTTGTTACCCTGCTAGCATTTTGTTCTCTCATTCATCTATTCTCCTCTGGACAAAATGACAAGATGTAAAAAATCACCTCAACAAAAAGAAAAAGAGGTAGTACCGACTGCCAGGGACCTACTCAATACAGACATTAGTACGTTGTCAGACCTAGAGTTCAGAATCATGTTTTTAAAGATACTAGCTGGGCTTGAAAAAAGCATGGAATTTATTAGAGACACCCTTTCTGGAGAAATAAAAGAACTAAAATCTAACGAAGTCAAAATCAAAAAGGCTATTAATGAGGTGCAATCAATAATGGGGGCGCTAACTGCTAGGATAAATGAGGCAGAAGAGAGAATCAGTGATATAGAAGACCAAATGATGGAAAATAAAGAAGCTGAGAAAAAGAGAGATAAACAACTACTGGATCACAAGGGCAGAATTCGAGAGATAAGAGATACCATAAGATGAAACAACATTAGAATAATTGGGATCCCAGAAGAAGAAGAAAGAGAGAGAGACGGGCAGAAGGTATATTGGAGCAAATTATAGCAGAGAACTTCCCTAATTTGGGGAAGGAAACAGGCATCAAAATCCAGGAGGCACAGAGTAACCCCCCTCAAAATCAATAAAAATAGGTCAACACCCCAATATCTAATAGTAAAACTTACGAGTCTCAAAGACAAAGAGAAAATCCTGAAAGCAGCTCGGGGAAGAGATCTGTAACCTACAATGGTAGAAACATTAGATTGGCAACAGACCTATCCACAGAGACCTGGCAGGCCAGAAAGGACTAGCATGATATATTCAGAGCACTAAATGAGAAAAATATGCAGCCAAGAATACTATATCCAGCTAGGCTGTCATTGAAAATAGAAGGAGGGATAAAAAGCTTCCAGGACAAACAAAAACTAAAGGAATTTGCAAACACAAAACCAGCCCTACAAGAAATCTTGAAAGGGGTCCTCTAAGCAAAGAGAGAGCCTAAAAGCAACATAGACCAGAAAGGAACACAGACAATATACAGTAACAGTCACCTTACAGGCAATACAATGGCACTAAATTCATATCTTTCAATAATTACCCTGAATGTAAATGGGCTAAATGCCCCAATCAAAAGACACAGGCTATCAGATTGGATTAAAAAATAAGACCCATTGATATGCTGTCTGCAAGAGACTCATTTTAGAACCAAAGACACCCCCAGATTGAAAGTGAGGGGGTGGAAAACAATTTACCATGCTAATGGACACCAAAAGAAAGCTGGGGTGGCAATCCTTATATCAGACAAATTAGATTTTAAACCAAAGACTATAATAAGAGATGAGGAAGGACACTATATCCTACTTAAAAGGTCTATCCAAGAAGAAGATCTAGCAATTGTAAATATCTATGCCCCGAACATGGGAGCAACCAATTATATAAGGCAATTAATAACAAAAGCAAAGAAACACATTGACAACAATACAATAATAGTGGGGGACTTTAACACACCCCTCACTGAAATGGACAGATCATCTAAACAAAAGATCAATAAGGAAATAAAGACTTTAAATGACACACTGGACCAAATGGACTTCACAGACATATTCAGAACATTCCATCCCGAAGCAACAGAATACACATTCTTCTCTAGTGCCCATGGAACATTCTCCAGAATAGATCACATCCTAGGTCACAAATCAGGTCTCAACTGGTATCAAAAGATTGGGATCATTCCCTGCCTATTTTCAGACCACAATGCTTTGAAACTAGAACTCAATCACAAGAGGAAAGTCGGAAAGAACTCAAATACATGGAGGCTAAAGAGCATCCTACTGAAGAATGAATGGGTCAACCAGGAAATTAAAGAAGAATTTTAAAAAACTCATGGAAACAAATGAAAATGAAAACACAACTGTTCAAAATCTTTGGGATGCAGCAAAGGCAGTCCTAAGAGGAAAGTATATAGCAATACAAGCCTTTCTCAAGAAACAAGAAAGGTCTCAAGTACACAACCTAACCCTACACCTAAAGGAGCTGGAGAAAGAACAGCAAATAAAGCCTAAACCCAGCAGGAGAAGATAAATAATAAAGATCAGAGCAGAAATCAATGAAATAGAAACCAAAAGAACAGTAGAACAGATCAACGAAACTAGGAGCTGGTTCTTTGAAAGAATTAACAAGATTGATAAACCCCTGTGCAGACTTAACAAAAAGAAAAGAGAAATGACCCAAATAAATAAAATCATGAATGAAAGAGGAGAAATCACAACCAACATCAAAGAAATACAATTATCAGAACATATTATGAGCAACTATATGCCAGCAAATGAGATAATCTGGAAGAAATGGATGCATTCCAAGAGATGTATCAACTACCAAAACTGAACCAGGAAGAAATAGGAAACCTGAACAGACCTATAACCACTAAGGAAATTGAAGCAGTCATCAAAAATCTCCCAAAAAACAAAAGCCCAGGGCCAGATGGCTTCCCAGGGGGAATTCTACCAAACATTTAAAGAAGAATTAATACCTATCCTTCTGAAACTATTCCAAAAAATAGAAATTGAAGGAAAACTTCCAAACTCGTTTTATGAGGCCACCATTACCTTGATCCCCAAACCAGACAAAGACCCCATCAAAAAGGAGAATCACAGACCAATATCCTTGATGAATATGGATGCAAAAATTCTCACCAAAATACTAGCCAATAGGATTCAACAGTCCATTAAAAGGATTATTCACCACGACCAAGTGGGATTTATCCCTGGGCTGCAAGGATGATTCAACATCTGCAAATCAATCAATGTGATACAATACATTAATACAAGAACAAGAACCATATGATCCTCTCAATAGATGCAGAAAAAGCATTTGACAAAGTACAGCATCCTTCCTTGATCAAAACTCTTCAGAGTATAGGGATAGAGGGTATATACCTCAATATCATAAAAGCCATCTATGAAAAACCCACAGTGAATATCATTCTCAATGCGGAAAAACTGAGAGCTTTCCCCCTAGGGTCAGGAACATGGCAGGGATGTCCACTATCACCAATGCTTTTCAAGATAGTACTAGAAGCACTAGCCACAGCAATCAGACAACAAAAAGAAATAAAAGGCAACCAAATTGGCAAAGAAGTCTCACTCTTTGCAGATGATATGATACTTTATGTGGAAAACCCAAAAGACTCCACCCCAAAACTGCTAGAACTCATACAGGACTTCTGTAAAGTGGCAGGATATAAAAATCAATGCACAGAAATCAGTGGCATTCCTATACACCAACAACAAGACAGAAGAAAGAGAAATTAAGGAGTCGATCCCGTTTACAATTGCACCCAAAACCATAAGATACCTAGGAATAAATCTAACCAAAGAGACAAAGGATCTGTACTCAGAAAACTATAAAATACTCATGAAAGAAATTAAGGAAGACACAAAGAAATGGAAAAACGTTCCATGCTCATGGATTGGAAGAACAAATATTGTGAAGATGTCAATGCTACCTAGAGCAATCTACACATTCAATGCAATCCCCATCAAAATACCATCCACTTTTTTCAA
>NC_058408.1:113698112-113807166 GCF_002201575.2 Neomonachus schauinslandi
TACACATTCAATGCAATCCCCATCAAAATACCATCCACTTTTTTCAAAGAAATGGAACAAATAATCCTAAAATTTGTATGGAACCAGAAAAGACCCCGCATAGCCAGAGGAATGTTGAAAAAGAAAAGCAAAGCTGGTGGCATCACAATTCCAGATTTCATGCTCTATTACAAAGCTGTCATCATCAAGACAGTATGGTACTGGCACAAAAACAGACACAGAGATCAATGGAACAGAATAGAGAGCCCAGAAATGGACCCTCAACTCTATGGTCAACCAGTCTTCGACAAAGCAGGAAAGAATGTCCAATGGAACAAAGACAGTCTCTTCAACAAATGGTGTTGGGAAAATTGGACAGCCACATGCAGAAGAATGAAACTGGACCATTTCCTTACACCACACACAAAAATAGACTCAAAATGGTTAAAAGACCTAAATGTGAGACAGGAGTCCATCAACATCCTAAAGGAGAACACAGGCAGCAACCTCTTCGACCTCAGCTGCAGCAACTTCTTCCTAGAAACATCGCCAAAGGCAAAGGAAGCAAGGGCAAAAATGAACTATTGGGACTTCATCAAGATAAAAGGCTTTTGCACAGCAAAGGAAACAGTCAACAAAACCAAAAGACAACTGACAGAATGGGAGAAGGTATTTGCAAGTGACATATCAGATAAAGGATTAGTATCCAAAATCTATAAAGAATTTCTTAAGCTCAACACCCAAAGAACAAATGATCCAATCAAGAAATGGGCAGAAGACATGAACAGACATTTTTTCAAAGAAGACATCCAAATGGCCAACAGACACATGAAAAAGTGTTCAACATCGCTTGGCATCAGGGAAATCCAAATCAAAACCTCACTGAATTATCACCTCACACCAGTCAGAATGACTAAAATTAACAAGTCTGGAAACTACAGATGTTGGCAGGGATGCGGAGAAAGGGGAACCCTCCTACACTGTTGGTGGGAATGCAAGCTGGTGCAGCCACTCTGGAAAACAGTATGGAGGTTCCTCAAAAAGTTGAAAATAGAGCTACCATATGACCCAGGAATTGCACTACTGGGCATTTACCCCAAAGATACAAATGTAGGGATCCGAAGGGGTATGTGCACCCCGATGTTTATAGCAGCAATGTCCACAATAGCCCAACTGTGGAAAGAGCCAAGATGTCCATCGACAGATGAATGGATAAAGAAAAAGTGGTATATATATACAATGGAATATTATGCAGCCATCAAAAGGAATGAAATCTTGCCATTTGCAACAATGTGGATGGAACTGGAGGGTGTTATGCTGAGCAAAATAAGTCAATCAGAGAAAGACATGTATCATATGACCTCACTGATATGAGGAATTTTTTTTAAAGATTTTTTTATTTATTTGAGAGAGAGAGAGAGAGCATGAGAGGGGGAAGGGTCGGGAGGGTCACAGGGAGAAGCAGACTCCCTGCCGAGCAGGGAGCCCGATGCGGGACTCAATCCCGGGACTCCAGGATCATGACCTGAGCCGAAGGCAGTCGCTTAACCAACTGAGCCACCCAGGCGTGTGATATGAGGAATTCTTAATCTTAGGAAACAAACTGAGGGTTGCTAGAGTGGTGGGGGGTGGGAGGGATGGGGTGGCTGGGTGATAGATATTGGGGAGGGTATGTGCTATGGTGAGCGCTGTGAATTGTGCAAGACTGTTGAATCACAGATCTGTACCTCTGAAACAAATAATACAATATATGTTAAAAAAAAAAAAAGAAGAAGAAGAAGATAGCAGGAGGGGAAGAATGAAGGGGGGGAAATTGGAGGGGGAGACAAACCATGAGAGATGAGGACTCTGAAAAACAAACTGAGGGTTCTAGAGGGGAGGGGAATGGGAGGATGGGTTAGCCTGGTGATGGGTATGCTCTGCGTGGAGTACTGGGTGTTATACACAAAGAATGAATCATGGAACACTACATCAAAAACTAATGATGTAATGTATGGTGATTAACATAACAATAAAAAATTAAAAACCTTAATAAGCTCTTTAAAGGTCTTATCTCCAAATACAATCACACTGGGGATAAGGGCTTCAACATGTGAACTTCAGAACACACTGCAGTTCCTAACAATTATCTTGATACAAATATCAAAGATATTAGAAGAAAATTATAGATCAACATCCTCTCATACAGATGCAAAAGTCCTTAACAAAATTTGCCAAATCAAATACAGAAATACATAAAATGGGTAGTATATTGTGACCACATGGAGTTCATCCAAAAATGTAAAGTAGGTTAACACTTGCAGAGTAATCAGTGTTAAGTCACTGTATGAATATACTCAAAATGAAAAAAAGACAATCATTTCAATAGATGCAGAAAAAAAATTTAACAAAGTTCAATTACTAAAAAAACCCTCAGCGGACTATGAATCGAAGGGAAACCTCTCAACCTGATAAAGAATATCTACAAAAAAACCTATGGCTAACAACATTCTTAAGAGTGAAAGACTGAACTCTGTCCCTCTAAAATCTGGAACAAGTCAAAGATGTCTGCTCTTAACACATCCTTTCAACAATGTATTAGAAGTATTAGCCAGTGCTGTTAGGCAAGAAAAAGAAGACAAAAAGATTGCTAAAGAAGATGTATGAACAAACAATGAATCATGGAACACTACATCAAAAACTAATGATGTATGGTGATTAACATAACAAAAAAATTTAAAAAAAATATATGAAACTCTTATTCAAAGATGATATGATTGTCTATACAGGAAATCACGAGGAATCTATTTTTAAAAGCTTTTAGAAATTATAAACTTAGCAAGGTTGTGGGATATGCAATCAGAATACAAAATGAGCTGTATTTCTATGTTAGCAAGGAACAATCTAAAATTAAAATTTAAAAATTTAATAATGTAAGAAACCTGAAATACTTGAAACATGCTTAAGACCTGTACACTGGAAACTACAAAGCATTGGGGCACGTGGGTGGCTCAGTCGGTTAAGTGTCTGTCTTCGGTTCAGGTCATGATCCCGGGTCCTGGGATCGAGCCCCAAGTTGGGCTCCCTGGTTAGTGGGAAGTCTGCTTCTCCTTCTCCCTCTGCTCCTCCACTCCTGCTCTCTCTCTCACTCCCATTTGCTTGCTCTCTCTCCCAAGTAAATAAATAAAATCTTTAAAAAAAAAAAAAACTACAAAGCATTGCTGAAAGAAATTAAAGAATACCTGAATAAATGGAGAAATACACGTTGCCTTTGTTAGAAGACTCGATATTGCTAAGATGTCAAATCCCCCCACAGTGATCTCAATCAAAATCCCATCAGGAGTTTTTTGTAGAACTGACAAGCTAATTCTAAAATGTATATGCAATGCCAAGAGCCTACAATAGCAACAACAATTTTGAAAAAGAACAACACCGAAAGACTTAACCACTTGATTTCTAGAATTACAGAGCTATAATAATTAAGATACTATGACACTGGAATAAGGACAGAAGTATACAGCAATGGAAGAGAATAAAAAGTCCACATATAATTCTACACACATATATTCAATGATTTTTGACAAAGAGGCCTAGGTAATGTAATGGAGAAAGGACAGATGTTTCAAAAAGTGACGCTGAAATAACATGGAAAAAAAACTCAATCCTTATAGTACCCCATTAAAAAAAGGAATAAATCAGAGACATAAATCTAATAGCTAACACTATAAAATTTTAGAAACAGGAGAAAAATGTTCACAAGTATGCAAATATGTCTTAGTGCACAAAAAACATGAAGGACAAAAAAAACCTGATAAATTGGATTTCCTCAAAATTCAGTTTGATTAATCCTAATACTTTCTCAGCACCTTTCTCTTGAATTTATCCAATCAGTAATTTCCAAGTGTTATATATCACACTTGAATTTCACCTCTTTGATCCCAGTTCTGTCATTTATGTGGCGCACGATTTTGGTCAAATTCCCTAATCTCTCTCTGTCTCAGTTTCATCATCTATAGAACAGAAATACCAACAGTGCCTGTGTCGTAAGGATGTTATGATGATCAGCTGAGGTACACCTGAAGCACTCAGCACAGTGCTTCACAAAAGGCTCAGCATTTAATGTGTTGGTTATTACTGTTAACATTTTGAGAATTCACTTTGTTCATTTACATTTTTTCAAGATTTATTCCATTAAACCATGTGATTATTTTTCAGTCTGTTAAAAAGAACTATCCCGGGGCCAGAAACAATGATACTACAGTAGCAACAAACAAGCCCAGTGTCCATTTCTTGATTCTTAAATACTATTCTCCAATAAAAGAAAACAAATCTTTTTCGAGAAATGGCTGAATCTAGGCCGGGCTAGGGGGAAACTTGAGATAAGCCTGGAGTATCCTGTAATGCAATAAAGTAGTGAAGTGCTCAAAAAACTAAAGGATGGGATATGTGAAAGGACAGGACATAGGAGTCAACCTGAAAGACCTTCCAAGGGCCAGAGCTAGAACAACTGGAACACTAAAGTAAATAATAATTGGATTATAATGAAGTATAAAATAAATATAAATGAGTCCCTATTCATATAGACAAATGATCAAATAAATAAGCAGGGGAGGAGAGACAAACCTTCTTTACAGAATAATCTCCCCAAATGTATAAATACTCCCTCCTCCAATAGGTAGAGCTTAATTCTTGCCCAATTCCCCACCCAGGAGGGCAAGCTACACTTAGTGACTCAGTTCCAAAGAGTGAGAAAAGGGAAATAGAGTAACTTTACAGCAGAGAAAACATCTCTGGCAAATACCACCTTAACTAAATGATGACCATTAACAGCATCAGTGGTGTCACGTGGATGTCATGTGCCTTCTGATACGATGTGACAAGAAGAGCACTTCACTTCTGTGGTATTCCTCCCCCAAACCCATAACTCTAGTCTAATCATTAAAAAAATATATCAGACAACTGTAAATTGGGGATACCTGGGCCACTACTCAGCCTGTCAAGGTCACAAAAAACAAGACTGAGAAACTGTCAAAGACCAGAAGAAACTGGGGAGACATACCGACTAAATGCAATGTAATATCCTGCATTGCATCCTGGAACAGAAGAGAACATGAATGGGGGGGAAATGGTGAAATTCAAATAAAGTCTGGGATTTAGTTAATTCTCATATACCAAGGCCAGTTTCTTTAAGGTCAGTTTTGACAAATGAACCCTGGTAATATAAGATGCTAACAACAAGGGCAACTGGACGAGGGGTATTGCAGATGTTTTGTACTATTATAATTTGTCTATAAATCAAAAGTTATTCTAATATAGAAGTTTTTATGCTAACAAAATTAACAATTTAGGGAAATAAATTTCTTCAAAGACACAATTTTTTTTTAAATTTTTGGACATGTGCATTTTAATAGAATATGGTCCCTCTGTTCCATTGTTTTTAACAGAATCCTCCTTATTTCACTTTTACCTGAGGTCTCCTCATGATTAAATTCAGATTATTCATTCTCAACTGGGATACCACATAGGTTAGGCTCCTTTCTCAGCGTTTCACATCTGAAAGCTTACACTGTCCATCTCTCCCTCATTAGTGATGTTAACTTTGACCACTGCTTTAAGTTCAGTTTTTCTCCTATAGAATATTTTTATTTTATCCTATCTTGCAATCAATGCACAATCTATAGGGAGACACTTTGCGACCACACACATCCTGCTCTTCATTGAAATTTTCACCTAGATTTAGCATCCATTGTTGCTTTTTGCCTGATTCAGTCTTTTGTAATGGGTACAAAATGATAAGTTTCCAAGCCTAGCACTCCCTCCACCTTTTTTTTAATTGGGGTAGAAAACAAATAACATAAAATTTACCATCTTAACCATTTTTAGGTATACAGTACAGTAGTGTTAACTATATGCATACCGTTGTGAAACAGATCTCCAGAATTTTTTCATCTTGCAAATCTTAAACTTAATACCCATTAAACAACTCCATTTTTCCCACTCCCCCCAGCACCTGGTAACCACCGTTCTACTTTCTATGAATTTGACCACTTTAAATACCTCACATAAGTGGAATCATACAGTATTTATTTTTTTGTGACTGGCTTATTTTACTTAGCATAATATCCTCAAGGTTTATTCATGTTGTAGCATGTGACAGGATTTCCCTCCTTTTCAAGGTTGAGTAATGTTCCATTGTATGAATATACCACATATTTTTTTATCCACTCATCCACTGATCAATTCCCAGTTTTATTCAGATATAATCAACATGCAGCATTGTATACATTTAAGGTGAACCACATAATGATTTGACTTATGTATATCATGAAATGATTATCAAATCAGTATAGTTACTATTCATCATCTCATATAGATTCTCTTAACAAATTTCATATATACCATACAGCAGTAATAACCAGATAGACATCATGTTGTACATGACATCCATAGCACTTATTTATCTTATAACTGGAAGTCTGTACCTTTTGACTATCTTCATCCAATCCCCCCCCAATCCATTCCCCCCTCTTCTGGTAACCACAAATCTGATCTCTTTTTCTATGATTTTGTGTTTTGTTTTTTGTTTTTTTAGATTCCACATATAAGCGAAACCATACAGTTTTGTCTTTTTCTCTCTGATTTATTTCACTTAGCATAATGCCCTCAGGATCCATCCATGTTGTTGCAAATAGCAAGATTTCCTTCTTTGTTATGGCTGAATAACACACCTGTGTATGTGTGTATGTGTGTATGTGTGTGTATAGCTTCACTTTTTTACATATGAATATTTAATTTTCTTAGTACCATTTATGGAAGAGACTGTCTTATCTCCATTGAGTATTCTTAGCTCTCATGTCAAATATTATTGACCATATACATGAGTTTATTTCTGGGCTCTCAGTTCTGTTCCATTGGTCTATATATCTGTTTTTATGCCAGTACCATACTGTTTTGATTACTACAGCTTTATAAATGAGCTTGAAATACAAAGTGTGATGGTTTTTTGTATTGCCATGTAAATTTTAGGATTGTTTTTTCTACTTCTGTAAAAAATGCCATTAAAATGTCAATTGGGATTGCATTGAATCTGTAGACAACTCTGGCTAGTAAACACATTTTTAACAATTTTAATTCTTCCAGTCCATGAACATGGGATAACTTTTCACTCATTTATGTCTTCTTTGATTTCTTTCACCAGTGTAAAGACACAAATTTTAAACAGACACAACAAGAAATAGAAAATCCAAATAAAGAAGTTGAAAATTTGGGTCAAAAATCTTGCAAAAGACATACAAACAACTTCTAAGGCTCTATGACTTCACTTATACCAAGTATTTCAGGAATAAATAATACCAATTCCACACAAAGTATTCCAGAAAATAAAGGAAGACAGAATACTTCTCAAAAACATTTTGTGACACCAGAATTACCCTGCTATCAAAAACAAACAAAAGTAGTAAAACACCAATACCCCTCATGAACATATTTTAAAAAAAAGTCTTTCAATATCTAGTACCAGTTCAATTAAATATCCGTATTCAAAACTCATTCCAGAAGGATCATAGATCTAAATTTGTTAAGTTAAATAAGTTTTTAGAGGAAAATATCTTCATGACCTTGAGAAAGTGAATATTTCTTAAACAAACACTAGCCATAAAGGAAAACATTGAAAAACTGGACTTCCTTAAAATTAAGAATTTCTCGGGCGCCTGGGTGGCTCAGTCGTTAAGTGTCTGCCTTCGGCTCAGGTCATGATCCCAGGGTCCTGGGATCGAGTCCCACATCGGGCTCCCTGCTCTGCAGGAAGCCTGCTTCTCCCTCTCCCACTCCCCCTGCTTGTGTTCCTGCTCTCGCTGTCTCTCTGTCAAATAAATAAATAAAAACTCTTTAAAAAAAAAAATTAAGAATTTCTCTTCATCAAAAGATACCATCATATAATAAAAAGGCAGTGGTGCCTGGCTAGCTCAGTTGGAAGAGCATGAGTTTTGATCTCGGGGTCATGAGTTCGAGCCCCACATGGGGTGTAGAGATTACATACATACACACATAACTTTTAAGAAAAGTTAAGTCAAAAGGCAAACCATAGAGTGGGACAAGATATTTGCAATACATATATCCTATAGTAAACTCATTTAAATGATATATAGAGAACTTCTACAAATGAATAGGAAAAAAATCAGACTACTCAATAGAAAAATGGGAAAAGTGTTTGAACAGATAAAATAGATAAAAGAACAGATAAGGGAGGATATCCAAGTGGCCAATACTCATGAAAAAGTACCCAATTTCACTAGTCAACAGGGAAATAAAAATTAAAAGCAAAATATAATGTTACTACACAGCCACTAGGCTGACAAAATGAAAAATACAAATAAGTTCTATTAAGGATGTGAAGCAACTGAAACTTCCGAACATTGCTGGTGGATTAGGCACTTTGGAAAATTGGTAGGCAACATCCACTACACCTTAACAGGTGCATATTTTATGAACCAGCAATTTCACTCCTATGTATATCCCCAACATGAACAAGTATATATATTCACCAAAAGACATTTACAGGGATGTTTATAACAGTACCATTTGTAATAAATACTAGTAACACTGTATTCACCTAAAATAGAATGGATAAATAAACTGTAGTATATTGAGTAGAATATTACTTAGCAGGAAGAATGAACAAATCAGAACTACATAGAGCAACATGTTTGAATCTCACAAATATAACATTAAGAAGTCAGACTCAAAAGAGTACATAAAATGTGCTCCCATTTACATAAAGTTCAAAAACATGGAAAATTAGGGGCGCCTGGGTGGCTCAGTTGGTTAAGCGACTGCCTTCGGCTCAGCTCATGATCCTGGAGTCCCGGGATCGAGTCCCGCATCGGGCTCCCTGCTCGGTGGGGGGTCTGCTTCTCCCTCTGCCCTCTTCCCTCTCGTGCTCTCTGTCTCTCATTCTCTCTCTCTCAAATAAATAAATAAAATCTTTAAAAAAAAAAAACATGGAAAATTAAACTATGGTATTAGAAGTAAGGGTAGTAGTTCTCCTTTGAGAAAGGGAAGTAACTGAAAGGAGACTCAAAAGATATATTAGGATTCTGATAATGTCTTGCTTCTTGATCTGAGTGCTGGTTACACAAGGTGCAGTCCATTTGTGAAAATTCATTGAGCTTTTACACTTATGAGTACTTTACTACATGTGTATAAAATAAACTATATTGGGATAGTATTTTATTGTATTTCAATAAAAATATAAGAAAATAAACGATAAGCTAGAACCTGCGAAAAGATCTTTGATTTATATATTCAAGATAACGTTACAGAACATACAAATTTTTTAAAAAAGAAGACAAGAACAGAAAATTCAGATGAAATGGAAATAGACTAATAAATAAAAAAGATAACCTTGCTAGCACTCAGGAAAGCATACATTAAAATAGTGTGATATCACTTTATCAGTTAAGAAAAATTATTAAAATGGATAAAATTCACTGTTGATGAGGGTTTAGGGAAATAGGCTAAAGGGAAAGTAAACTGAAATAGTATCAATCCCCTTTAAATGTGCACCAGAAATTCCTCCTCTATATATCTCTCATACAGAAATACTCACACATGTAAAAATTGATCAAAGGACAGGATGTTTATTGTAGTACTATTTAGGACAATAAAAATTGGGGAGAAAAACAAAATGTCCTTCAGTTTTGGGACAATTAATAAATTAAGACATTCATAAAATGGAAATCTAAGAGACTATCCTGAATTCCCTTGATTTCTATCCCTCTGCCCTTTCAAAGGCTTTCAAACTTGATAAAGCTCTACTGGGTCAAACAGTTTGTGAGGTATAACACAATTAGTTATAAATACTAATCAAATAACCAAAATTGCAGGTCATATATTTATATCAGAAGTTATTACTTTAATAATATCATTTGGTTAAGATGCCTGTCTGACTTAAAAGGTTATGGTTTCGATGCCCTATAGAATATTAATCAGTTTTATTTCTGATTCAGAAACTTATTTCAAAATGCCTTCCCTAATAGACAGTACATACCTTGTTCCTCAAAATGTTCTTTCAACCAGCACTACTCCCTGATTAATGAGTTGAATAAATTATTTGAAACAGGGTTTTTCTGTATTTGTAAGGGCTTTCCGCTAATACAATGTAGCTAAATGAAGTGACACTTGAACGCAGAGTGATTTTTCAAGAATATATGATTTTGACCTTTAGAATAAAAAGGGATTGTGTCTACTTGTCTACAATGCTTTTGAGAATTTTGTCAAATCAGAAGCTTTCAAAATTTGATTTGAATAAATGAAGAACCTTCAAGTTCACTAGACCGTACTTTTTAAATAACCTTTAAAGAAATGCAGGGCTATGTTAAGAACTTTTTAAAAATTAAAACAAAAACCTGCTAGATTTACTGACCCACTTTTTGTGCTTATACCAGACAGCTTCCTCTCTACTAATTTATTTATATAATGCCATTTATTGTCATAATCGCATCTCATGGTCTAGTTAGATTTTATACATAATAGTCTAGCAATCTCTGAAAGAGATTCCCTTATATGATTCTATTCAAACCTGTATCGGCTTGTGTCAGACAATCACGATTTAATCCTGGAATAGCACAAGCCATTAACATGTTCAGCCAGTCTTGCTGTGTAATCTTTGACTCCACTCCTGCACTCTGGAGCACCACAGAATGCGTCCCTTCACAACTGTTCTTGGCACTTTGGCTCCCTGTGTAACATCTACCGTTAGGTTCTCTTCCCCAGGGTTGACATCCCTAGTTCCTTATTTCACTCCCTTCAATTCCTTTCTTGTTCTACATTGAAAATAAATGTGATGACATTTCATGTCTGAGAAACCCTTTCTTGTGGCTTCCACTGAGATACTCTGATAAGCTCATAATAATCGAGAGCACATTTCTTTACCCGTGACCTGTTTTATTCTCCCTCACTGGAAACATATAGGATTTTCTCCCTGTGTTTGGAAATTTCACAATAATGTTCCTTGATGTGGTGTCTCTTTTGTGTTTTGTTTTGCTGGTACTTGAACTCACTCTCAAATCTAGAAATTCATGTCCTTCCATCTGGAAATTTTTCTTCAGTAAGTAGCTCCTCAGTCGCCGTTTTTTCCTTAATTCCTATTAGTTACATGCAGGCTATTGTGGATTCATCTTCTAATCTTATCTTTTTTTCTATTTTCTATCTGTTTATCCCATTTTCTGAAAAATAGATCTAACTTTATATTCAATTCTGATATTTATTTCTGCTAATAGTTGCTAAATTTCTCAGAGCTCTTTCTGCTTATTGAACGGTCCTTGTTTTGACCATCCTGTTCACATTTCTTGGTGCAGTATTGTTTCTTAGTTCTCTAAGCATATTAATTACAGTATTTACTTATTTGTTTTCTACCTGCATTGTCTCTGAATTCATTTTTTTTCCCATTCATTTATTTTACTCAAAGGCTTTCCTTAGATACCTGGTCACCTTTGGCTATTCATTCATGCATCACACTGAGCTATTAAGAAGGTAATTAGGAGCTGTGTATGTGGCTGTGTGGCTCATTGACTACTAGTAAGTAGTCCTTGTTATATGAAAATTCAAAGAGAGAGGGAGACAAAACACATTGTCCTTCAATTGAGAACTTTCCAAAGTCTGTAGATCTCTCGGGCCAGCCAATTTCCCCAGGGAGAAATCCTCTGATTTCCTGCCTGGGGAGTATAAATCTAGCTGCCAGCCTTGTTGAGAGCTGAATGGAGGAAAAAAGGCCAGTTGAGGGGAAGGAGGGAGGATGAGTCTTAACCTCGTGTTAAGTGCAGACTTTTAACTACTTCCCTGTTATCAGTCTAGCAGCCCACTCCCACTCCCAGCTCAGCCAACCTCCAATCCAAACCAACTCCTCCAACGTCATCTCTACAGAGTAAGCCTCCTGTCGTCTGCCAAGGTGAGGGAAGAACACTTATCTTGCTGCTCAGGCTAACAGAAGAAACCTAGGTGTCTAAAAAGTTCTAAGACAGACTCTAAACAATTATCCTGTTTCACTCAGCACCTTCAATTACTGAACATGTCATAGTTCCAATGCAGAAATCTGATAGTTTCTAATTGGCAGCTCTCCTACCCCATACTCCAACCCTTTCTGGCAGTTGGGTTTCTGCTCTGCTCTGCTAAAGGCATTGTCCGCCTCCTTTCCATTTTCCAGAATGGTTAGCTTTTTTCATCTGCTAATGTCTCCTCTCCTGTCAAGATGTTTTTGCGGGTTTACATCTTTTCCTCCTTCACTACCCCTTCAGTAGGATTTCCAGAGGGATCATACACTAAAGCCGGTGCTCGGTCTACCAAGTTTCTGTGCAAGGATCACTCAGGTTCTTGTCTCCTAAGTATATTTGAAGCACAGCTTACCCTGGTCATACTCAGACATAAACTTTTATAACATAATAAACAAAAAACATTAATTTTATTCTTACTATGTTTTACCTTTAGTTCCTTTTCCAAATCTGCTGAGATTACTATAGCACCTTTCTGATATGACTGTTACAGAATTACCATTTGTAATACAATTTACCTGCATACAAATTACCACAGTATATTGTAATCTCCTTGGAGAGACCATGCTTTCTCTACTTCCCTACTTCCAACCCAGAATACAGTGCCCAGGCCAGAACATGCACTAGATAAATGTCTACAGAACAGTGAATTTTGCTATCAACTGTCATTGTGTGGTCCATCTTATTACAGGTTTCTCTAGCAATAAGAGTACTTTCCCAGGTTTGGACAAATGCAAGGTGTTGGGCAACATGGAAAGCTTTTCTGTTAGGATGGTGGGGGAGTGCCCTTCCATCATGGATTCTGGATTAGTTGACTCAAATGGTATTGTCTCAAAACCATGAAAATCCCTTGGCCAGAAGAAGAGTCCAAATCAGAATCAAAGAAGGAAAGTAACAGGTAAAAACTGGAGAAGGAGTACTAGGCATCAGTTCAAGGACTGAAATATGAAGTGGAAAGCTAGAAGAACAGGAGCAAGTCATACAAGGCATATAGGGCCATAAATTAATGAGGCCCATGAAAATGAAGACACCAGAGATCCAATTTTATGTGTGCTCATGTGTGGCTTAGGGGCAGACGTGAATGTTTAAAAGTACGAGGATGGACAGAACACCCCCTTCTCCCACCCTACTCATTCCTAGATTCCCTAGCCTTGGGATAAGGTAAGCTGTCCCTTTTTTGCCTAGTCTGAGATCCCGTTCCTAAGAAAGTCTAAGCCTCAAGTTCCTATGAACTCCTTTGGTGTCCAGCCTTTCTCCTTGGTTCGGGCCCTGGAGCAGGCCTTGGAGGAGGCTGTTTGTAGAGCAGGTTCTGAAAGTTCTGGTGCATGACAATATCCATGGGCACGTGGGAATGGTCAGGAACAATAAAAGACAGGGAGAACATGAATGAATTAAATTATAGTAGTAGAGAGGTGGTCACCTTTATTCCTTCAGTGATTCAGGAAGAATCCAGAATGTGGTTTCCTAAAAGGTTCACATAATAGAGATTTCATGGGAGTTGAGCAAGTCTAGATTGCCTGTGGGATTTTCCCAATGGTGAGTAATGCTGTATCAGCTGAGGCCTAGTAGCAGCCCCTGGTGTATTTATATCCTATAAATCCCTCTTGTGGATGGAGATTCCTCGACCAATGGCCAGAGTCAGGATGGTTCTAGATAGAGGAGAACCAGGACGGAAGGACATAATTACTATAAAAGATGTGTGGACTGATTTCATAGCCTGCTGTACATAAATTCAGTATCTGGGTGTTATGCAGCCTGTCACTCTACCCACACAAGGCACAGAACCAAAAGTACTTTCCAGTGACTCCTCTAAATAGCCCATCTGGCTTCCTGATAGGTGGGCATGAACTCAAAGGCCTTAAAAACAAGATACAAATGTCACCCTTTCTCACATGGGTGGGAAGGTGAGAAAGAAATATCTCTTAAGAAAAAGTAGGGTTGACTACAAGAACTAAAAGTGAACTGGCATAAAGAACCCAGTGGTGTGTTTCGGCACGGACATTTACTATAATAAGAATTGTGCTCTCTTCCAGGATACTCAGGAACTAAGAGAGAGTAGCATAAACCCTGGGCTAGCTAGCACAGGTCCTACATGGTTCTGTATAATTCAAATTCTATTGGACCTGATGCAACAAGATGACCAGAAATTTCAGGTCACTGTGGCTAAGTTTTAAGGAGCCTAAAACATGAAGAAGGCTGAGGATCTTTACACACTTTCCCAAGAGGACATCTAAGTGACCAGTTAACTAGTTAACCTAGTAAATGAATCTCCTGAGTATTCTACCACTTTCAGAATCAAAAAGGATGACTTCTGACATCAGCAAGCACTGCTAAGTTCAAGCACCTATCTCACTGGATTCCAGGGGAGGCTTTAGGGCCATCAAGTGCTCCAAGCAAAGAATTCCCTGGGGTTTGGTGGTTTGGGTCATCTGAATCTTAGGGTGGCCAGGAAGGAGAACATTTACCCTATCAGGATGAGGAAAGCTTCTTCTTGATCCAGGGTTGCTCTAGACTACTCTATTCAGACCCATTAGCTCAAGGATCCCAATCCTGAGAATTTATCCTAAAGAAAGAATTTAGCCCAAGAATAAAAGAAGCTGGTTTAACTTTTCTTGTTCTTAGTGAAACTCTCTTCTTAAAGATCATTTCATCCTCTCCTAAGGGCTCACAAACGATCTGTTTGGAATAAAATTTGCCATAAATCAAAACTGCTAATCTGTCATTTCTTAAAGGACAATATATTGTAGAAACTACAGATCAGGGGTGCCTGGGTGGCTCAGTCGTTAAGCGTCTGCCTTCGGCTCAGGTCATGATCCCAGGGTCCTGGGATCGAGCCCCGCATCGGGCTCCCTGCTCTGTGGGAAGTCTGCTTCTCCCTCTCCCACTCCCTCTGCTTGTGTTCCCTCTCTCACTGTGTCTTTCTCTGTCAAGTAAATAAATAAAATATTAAAAAAAAAAAGAAACTACAGATCAGTAGTACCTCTTCTATTCTCTGCTTTCTTCCACCATTAAAAGCAGCTCTGAAATAATGTTTAACTCAACAAACATTATTAAACATGTACAATATACAAAGCACTAAGTGTGTTTAAGCAAAGAGGAAAAAGACTCAACCTTTATCCTCTAGAAGTTTGTCCTTCAATAGGGAAGTATAAAAATAACTATAATGTGAGACAATAAAACAAGCACTCTAATAAGGATATAAATAAAGGCTTAAGGAAGCCCAGAAAAGAAAAAAAATTCCATCTGGAATTCCATGAAAACTATAAATGCTTCTAATAAGTGACTTTGGGACTGGGTCTGTGGCTAAAGATTTTAATTCACTTAAAGTAACTTGGTTCTTGCTCTGTCTCTCTTATTGTGGACTTGAAATCCATCTATATGTTTTGCAAAGCAATTCTGCAAAGCACACTCTTTCCTTGGGAAGAGAGGCCATTCACTAGGTGGCAATAAAGAACAAAGCTATAAATTACCATATATATTTAGAATCTAAAAAGTTCTGCCAACAAAATAATGACAATTGCTACTTTCATTATAATTTCTTTTAAGGAAACCCACCCAGTTTGGTCACTTGCAGAGTATTGCAAGGGTCTTAAGTAAATGGGTGCCTCAACTATCTTTTTGTGTGCTGTTTTTGTCCTTTTCACAAAACCTAAAATAAAGGAATGATGTGTTTGGGCATAAAATAGGAAAGAAACGGATTCAAAATTATATTTAAAAAGACTCCAGTAAAAATTTACAATTTGATCAGATTCTTAAGTAGAAGGTCAGAAGATAATTGATGAAACTGTTAGTGCATAGTTATCTAAAATAGGGAAAAGCAGCAAGCAGACTTTTAAAAAATCAAGTTACACAAAATGAAATAAATAGTCCTGAACAGTAATCATAGAAATGGAAGACAAAAAGAGGCTCAAGATATATTTCATAACAACTAAATTACCTTCTTGCTGTGATAACAAAGGGAGGTTATAGTATAACTAATATACTGCTGGTAATAGGATTAACCTTTTCTGGAAAATAATGCGGCAATAGAGAGTAAAAAGCAATACAAAATTCAGACCCATTAGCTCAAGGATCCCAATCCTGAGAATTTATCCTAAAGAAAGAATTTAGCCCAAGAATAAAATCCATAAATAATAACATGCTGTCAATAGTAATGTCTATAATGGAAGGGAAAAAAAAAAAAACTGGAAACCACATATGTGCTTGGATAAGTAGTATCACAATGAGAAAGCAAGCTGCTTCTGGGTCTTTCAGGATGTAGACAGGACCCAGAAGGACTTCTGGAGTCAGAGCTGCAAGACTAGAGAAGCAGCCCAGCAAGGACGACCCTCTGTAGAGCTCTGGCTTTGCCCTCTGAGGGAAGGAACAACACTGAGGACAAGGAGGGCAGGACAGAAGAGGGTGCAGAAGATGGGCTGAACTTGGAAAGAATGACAAAAAGTATAAAAGAAATGTTGAAAAATGCTACCAATGTTGGAGACAAGACAACGACAGTATGGGTCACCGGGAAACAGTGGCGTCTCATTAGAACACTGTTCGCATTATGTATCGAAAGCCACTTTCTTTGTGTTTTTGTCCAGATTCTCTGCAATAAATATATTTATTACTATATATAATTATATATTACATGCTATATATGTAACATTATTATTTACATAATTGGAAAAAAAATGTTATTTGGAAAGAGTAAAATAAAACACAAGAATCTAATCCTCGCCACTCAACTGTCTAACAAGTGTGACAGCTTGTTAGATGTGCACAATCTTGTGTGTCCATACAGACCCAGTGAATCAGAATCTGCAGGTTAACAAATCCACAGAGGTTCCCACTTATATTTATAGTCTGAGAAGCGCTGTTCTGGTTCCTCCTGCTCCTCACACCCCCCAAAGTATGTGAGGCACGAGAATTTACCAGACTCTTTTGTGGCCTTCCTGTATGAAGACATGTCCCCATGCCCGGATGAGGTGGATAAAAGGCTTCTGGAGGTACTAAGCCTTGTGCCCTGAGAGTCAGGCAGAAGGTCTGATTGGTATCCTGGGGCCAGCACATAATTGTTGTTCACCTGGTCGAACATACAATGCAAAGGCATTTCTATTAGACAACTCGAGTTTTCACAGCTTTAACAAATTATTACTGACATTTAGTCAGTCATTGCATCTCAGTGACCTAACTCCTTTAATGCCACACTTACGCTAAATTAGGTGTTGGGGATTCAACACTGAATGGACAAGAACTAACTAAAGAGCCTGTCTTCAAGTATTTCATGTTCAATCTATCAAAAATCCTCAGATAGAATAAGCATTGTTTTTTCTTTTCTAACCTTTGCCTTAACAGGCCTATAAAATCATGTTATGTTATTCCCACTGGTTAAAACCTAGAATATTTTTTGTCTGGCAACCTCTCCATTAGCTACCTGCAAATGATAATGGGTTACTATAATCTGAATCTAAAAGTTAGTATTTTGAAACATACATATTTTAAAACTTTGAGCTATAGGATATTTTTTAAATATCTTATTTATTTATTTGACACAGAGAGAGCTAGAGAGAGAAAGGGACAGAGAGCAGAGAGCAAGCACAAGCAGGGGGAACGGCAAGCAGGGGAGAAGCAGGCTCCCCACTGAGCAAGGAGCCCGACGTGGGACTCCATCCCAGGACCCTGGGATCATGACCTGAGCCGAAGGCAGCTGCTTAACCGACTGAGCCACCAAGGCACCCCTGAGCTATAGGATGTTAAGAAAGATTATTTAAAACATGGATGGAAGGCAAAAAGGTAGGTGGCATTTCCTTTTAATGTTATATGAGGATGATATTTAACAGGCCCTCCCAAGGATTATTCAGTTATGTAGTGAATTGTACCTTCAACTCATTGTTTAAATCCTAGACTTAGTAAAATTACATGTTAACCTACAGATCTTTGACCAGTAGGGATACAAATAATTTCTGATAGGAAATATAACATCAAAGATTATCATATATTGCCCTGTCAGATATTAAACCAGACTTTCTAAATCTAACCTAGCATTCTTATTCTAACATTCATTCCAAATGCCTATAAAAATCTGGATCCTCAAATGTTCTCTGAACCACTTTTGCCATCCTCTTGCTACCTTTATTAATCAATAAATTGAAAAAATCTCTAACATGGCTTCATCTCAAATTTTAATGCATCACATTTTTTATTTTTTTAAATGCTACTTTGTCGAAGGGGAAAAAGTCTTTTCTTTTTAAAAGGACAGCAGCGGCCTCATGACTGGTGATGTGGTCATGGACTTCAGTGGTGAGCCTTCCCTGGAAGCAGAACTGAGAAGTTAAAGACCTCACTGGTAACTAAGAACCACTAAGAATAATGCCCAACTTTCTGCCTCCCAAATACATTAACAAAAATATTTAAAATGATACAATCTTAATTAAAGACAAATAAAATGAATTTTCTTTAGAAATTTTGTTAGGTAATTCCAAGATACTCCTTGATAACTGGAGAGACGCCTACTTAAATACCAGGTTTTAAATATGTTACATGCTGCATTCCACCAAATAAACATATGAATGGTTCTATACTCCAACTTGTCCTCTTTATATAAATACGCCCCCACATACACGAAAGATCTCTCTTAGCACACCGATGAGTAGACTGAAATTCATATTAATCCAAACCAACAGTCCCCAGTTTCACATCTTTCATAGAAGTCAGTAGTGCTCCCAGAGCAAACAACTTTGATCAGAAACACATGCCCATTTCTGGCATTTATTAGTGCAGTGAGTTTGAGATATGCCTATAGAAATAGAACAATCAAAATGGATGAATTTCTCTTATCTTACATTTTATCTAGTATATCTTAGGACAGATAGACAAAAGAATATCTTAATTAAGCTGATTAACATTTAATTCAGTTTTTGAGTTGCAGCTACTATAGTAAATCAGCAATAGTTTAAGATTATACAATTCAACAAGTATGTATTAAAGCCTAGGTGGTCTATAAAGTCTACAAAAGTAAATTATATAATAAAAACAGAATCTTCATTTATTATAATGCAAAAGAAAATTTTAAGGAAATATAGTGAAAACTTTTAACCATATTACCACTTCCTCCAATGCTTGACTAAGTAAGCCCCCAGCAGTGCTTCCCCTATAATTTCCTTTTTCACAATGATTTCTGGACTCATCTTTCCAAGTTGAACCATAAACACCTTGAAAGCAGGAACTTTAACTTTTTCATTTTTGTATGTTCAGTGACTAGCACATTCTAGACACTCAAGAAGTGTTTGATGGATTAACTAATTAGTTAATTCCATGAAAAATGTGTATGCACCATCATGTCAAGAATTCTGGGAAGTCCCAGAGGTCAGATCCCTAAATTAAAAGTTTCCCTCCAATTCCTAAAGAAGGTTGCTGTAGTACAGAAAATCAGAGAATTAACCCCGAGAAGGGGAAAATATAAAAAAAAAATTAGTACTTGTTTGGGATACAGCACTGAGGATAGACAAAGTTCCAATATGGCACAAAGTGGTCCCATGTGCTCATAAGAGGAAGGAAACACAAGTGTTTGGTTTGCCCAAGAAACTAAAGCAGGACATTTTTCTTCAGGAGTTAGAGTGACATAGAAGAGCCAAGGAATACTGTACATATTCTCAAAGGCCCAGTTAAGGCTCTATTTTCAGTCTGCCTCAAATGCTCTCAGAACTAAAGCGGATGCCAGCAAAGACCATTCCTGCATATTGGACTTTATGTTGGATGCAAGATGCCAAAATAGAATGTGAAATGACATGCTCATCACCTTGTTCTGGTAATTTCTAACCTCTAGGGCTGAGCACTTCTAATTCTTTTGAAAGTTCTATCATGATCCACTCTCTCTGAGACCTATGTTGGCCTAGAGAGAAGAGAATGAAAGAAACCCAAATACCCAGTACTGAGTATCCTACTGCCCTACCTGAAGTCACCTCAGGAATAAGAGTTCCTTCCTGTGGAATCTATATTTCCTGTGATCAAATTCTCAGGGCATGCTTCTTGGACTATTAGTATTTAGCATGTTTTACTCCATTTAAGAACTGGTTTTAGTTTGGTTGTGTTTTTTTTTTTTTTTTAAGGAATAAATTTTTCCAATTATGAAGATAACCAATATTCATGTAGAAAGTAAAGTTACCTTTAGGAAATGTCACTTTTGATCAGTAGTTTCTTAGTCACTCTCTGCAAATTTTTATCTTCCCTCTTACCTGCCTCTCTCTCTTTAGGAAATATGCCAGTAATTACAAGAGCGTGCCTATTTCAAAATATATAGTTCCTGTACCCTTAATCAATAGACCTTGGCTTGTATAATCCAAGAAACTATTTATTTATAGGGCACAGTCACAAACATATACACATTATATATGTGTGTAGGCAAGAGTTGACATAGCAGGCCTGAGACTGCTATACTTAGAAAAACCTACTTGCAAGTGTGGGCCTTGGCTATCATCTGGGAACTTGCCTGGCAAAACTTTCCCTTAACAAGAAAAGAGGCTCACCGTGCCTACACTGTATAAATGATGTGGTGTATGCTGAACACCTGATCTCTTTATGGGCATCTGGAATTTTAGTGACCACCATCAGTCACACAAGTACTGTGTGCCTCCATACTGACCCCCAAGAAAGACCCTCAATTCCTAGCCTCAGGTGAGCTTCCTTGGTAGACAACATTTCATATAAGTTGCCATAACTTGTTGCTGGAGGAATTAAGTACATTCTGTGTGACCTCACTGGGAGAGGACTCTGAAAAGCTTGCACCTGGTTTCCACCTGTAAAGGACTGAATGTTTGTGTCCCTCCAAAATTCGTATGTTGAAACCCTAAACCCAATGTGATGGTATTTGGAGGTGGGGCCTTTGGGAGGTAATTAGATCATGAGAGTGGAGCCCTCATGAATGGGATTAGTACCCTTATAAGAAGACCAGAGAGCTAGACAGCTCTCTTTCCACTATGTGAGGCTACAACAAGAAGATGGCAGTCTGCAACCTGGAAGAGAGTCCTCACCAAAACATGACCAGGCTGGCACCCTGATCTTGGACTTCTAGCATCCAAAACTGTGAGAAATAAATGTCTGCTGTTTAAGCTTCTTAGTTTATGGTATTTTGTTATAGCAGCCTGAAGTCACTAAGAGGAAAACTGGTACTGAGAAGTGGGGGTGCTGCTGTAACAAATACTTAATGCAGAAGCAGCTTTGGAACTGGGTAATGGGTAAAGGCTGAAAGAGTTTGAGGTACATGCTAGAAAAAGCCTAGACTGCCATGAAAGGACACTTAAAGGCAATTCTGGTAAGAGCTCAGGAAGAAAAGAAGAGAGCTACAGACAAAGCTTCCATTTTCTTAGACAACACCTAAGTCACCATGAACAGAATTTAGGTAGAAATATGGATGGTAAAGGTGATTTTGATAAGGTCTCAGACTAAAATGAGGAATAGGTCACTGCACAACATTAAAGGATCAAGTGGAAAAGAAAGATAACATATATGAGCAGATGGAAAATTTCAGTAGAGTGACAGAAACTACTTTAAAAAATCAAATGGAAATACTAGAAATAAAAAAACTATCAAAGATAAAGGATTTCTTAGATGGAGCTATTAGAAGACTGAACACAGCTGAAGAAAAAAATTGTAAGCTTGAAAATAGGTAAATAGAAATTATCCAAAATGAAACAAGCAGATGAGTGAAAATCAGAAGATCATTCAAAAGTTATGGGACATTATCAAATGGCCTAATTTCTGTATAATTGGAGTCACCAAAAGAGAGAATAACTGAGAAATTTCCATAATTAATATGTGATAAGAAATCACAAATCAAAGAAATGTTCAGAGCCCCAGGTGAGGGGGGAGAGTATATGGATTGCACACATTATAGTCCAAGTGCTGGAAAAAGAAGATATTAAGAAAATCTTGGAGGTATCTAGAAAAAAAAAAAGAAAAATTAGAAGAGATTCCTTAGCAGAAATGATTCAAGCCAGAAGACAATAGAATGACATCTTTAAAGTGCTGAAAGATATCTGTCATTCCAGAATTTCACTTCCACCACAAATACCTTTCAATTATGAGGTCAAAAGAAAGAAAAAAGAAAGAAAATATAGAAAAAATAAAGAAAATACAGAAATACAAAGAAAAAATATAGAAAAATAAAGAAAAAAGAAAAGAAAACTGACAGAATTCAGTGTCAGCATACTAGCACTAAAAGAAATGTTAAATGAAGTTCTTCTAGAAGAAAATGTGTGATACACATGGAAATTTGAAGCTACACATTCTGGTAAAAAATACCAGAAATGGTAAAAACATAAAGGATTTTTTAATCTCTTTAACAGATAATTATGACTTCTGGTTTAGATTCGACATGCAAAGAGCTAGGAAGTCATCACTCCCATCCTCACAACAAAAAGGCTGAAGAAAGTAAAAACCAATGACTTTTCTTAGATCCACCAGACAATTAACAGAGCAAATAACCACCCCAAATCTGGAGAGATAGGTAAATACAGAGAAACACAGCTGAGATCAGCTTACCTACAACAGAGGTACCAGAGCCAATTAGGAGTAGGAAGAATTAAATAGTAAGTTTTACAAAGTGCTGGAGGCTGAGTATGGACTACTTTGAAAGTGAAAAACCCCTGAGGTGAAGGTAGTCAAAAGGTACAGACTTGCAATTATAAAATAAATAAGCTCTAGAGATGTAATGTACAGCAGGTGACCAGAATTAATAATACTATGCCGTATATTTGAAAGTTGCTCAGAGAGTAGGTCTAGTAAGCTCTTACCACAAGAAAAAATTACAACTGTGTGGTGATGGATGTCATTTAGTCTTACTGTGGGGATTTCTCAATATATACAAATAATGAATCATTATGCTCTTCACCTGAAATTAATATGTTCTAGGCCAATTACATCAATTCTTAAAAAATGGGCAAAAGACAGACACCCAAAAGAGGTAAAGAAATTGCCAGTAAGCATGTGAAAAGATCGCAACATGATTAAATAACAGGAAAATGCAAAATAAAACTGCAATAAGATACCACTACTCCCCCCACTAGAAAGCCCCAAATTAAAAAGGCTAAAAATTGGAAGTGTTGACAATGATTTGGAAAAATTACAAGTGTTGGCAATGATTTGGACAAATTATGTATTCTCATATATAGCTGGAGAATGTAAAATGATACAAATGCTTTTAAATCAAGTGTGGCAGTTTCTTTTTACATTTAAGATGTACTTACCATAGAAGCAGCACATTCACTCTTAGATATTTACTAAGAGAAATTTATTAAGTGAAATGAAAACTTAGATGGGCACAAAGACTTGTTCATCCATGTTCATAGCAGAGCTTTTCATAATAATTTCAACCTTAAAACAGTCCAGATGCCCCTCACTGGATGAATGTATAATGACACCATGAAATGAAATACTGTTCCAAAATAAAAAGGAGTGAAGTGGGGGGGGGAAAAAACCCAAAAACCGAGGGTCCATACTTACAAGGGCCCCAATACTTGTATGGATTTTAACTCTAGGAACTCTACCAAGTTCTCAAGAGGAAAATTATTTTTAAAAATACCCCTGTGTTTTATGGGCGCCTGGGTGGCTCAGATGGTTAAGCGTCTGCCTTCGGCTCAGGTCATGATCCCAGAGTCCTGGGATCGAGTCCCACATCGGGCTCCCTGCTCCGCGGGAAGTCTGCTTCTCCCTCTGCCTCTCTCTCCCTCTCTCTGTCTCTCATGAATAAATAAATAAAATCTTTAAAAAAAAAATACCCCTGTGTTTTAGATGAGGGAGGGGAGAGCAGAGTAACCATTTTGCATTGTCCCTAAAGCATTCTCCTGGATATAGGCCTGCACTCCAAGGAAAAGTACTTGAGCCTTATCTGACCTGGAGGAAGAGCAATATCCAACTCTAGCCTCCTCTAGTCATCTGTCTTACGTAAAGAGGAATAAAAAAGAGACTAAAAACACTTCAGAAAGTCACATCCCCAGGACTCAGGCCCACCAAAAAATGAGATCTAATCATAAGATTTTACCATGCTTCTCCTTCTCAAAACCCTACCATATCAATGAGGCTTTAGTATGTTAGCAGTGGATTATAACTGAAAAAGTTGCAAGTTGCAAGTCACGAACTTTACTTAAGGGGGAATTCTTAGGAAGACCCAAAGACAATGAGGTAGGGAAAGATGAAAAAAAAAAAAAAAAAAAAAAAGGAAATTAGAAGAAACTGCAATCCCTGGCACCTACAGCTATAGGAAACGTAAGACAGAGCCCAGCTCCTAGTCAGAATGACAAAAAAACCTCACTCTAAAAGCCTAAGTACCTACCTCAGTTCCTATTACTCAAATACTACGTCTGGCTTTCAACAAAAATTACAAAACATTCTAAACAAGTAAAAGAAAAACCCCACTATCTGAGGAGACAAAGCAAATATCAGAACCACTCTCAGGTATGACACCCACATTGAAATTATCAAGTAGGTATTTAAAATAACTAAGAGCTCTGACAAAAAAAAGTAAATAATGTGCAAAAACAGATGAGTAATGTACACAAAGAGATGCAAACTCTAAAAAGAATAAAAAGGAAATGCTCAAAGCTGAAAACATTATAACATAAATGAAGAATGCTTTTGATGAACTCATCAGTAGACTGGACATGGCTGCAGAAAGAATCAGTGAGCTTGAAGATACGTCAATAGGAACTTCCCAAACTAAAAAGAAAGGGGGTGGGCAGGGAACAGAACAAAATATATAACAACTACTGGACAATTCAAAAAAGTATAACATATGTATGATGGGAATGCCACAAGGAGAATAAAGGAAAGAAGGGAGGAAGGGAGGGCGGGAGGAAGAGAGGGAAGGAGGGAAGAAAGGGACAGAAATACTTGAAGTAAAATTAATCAAGAATTTCTCAAAATTAATAACAGACACCAGACCACAGATCCAAAAGGCTCAGAAAACACCAAGGAGGATAAACACCCAAAGCATATCATATTCAAACTGCAGAAAACCAAAGACAAAGAAAAAAATCTTGAAAGAAGCGAGAAGGGGGTAAAAATACCTTACCTATAGAGGAACAAGGATAAGAATTACATCAGATTTCTCCTCCGAAACCACACAAACAAGACTATAGAGTGGAGTACTTTAAATGTTGAAAGAAAAAAACCCAAATGTAGAATTCTGTATCCAGTGAAATTATCCTTCCAATGTAAAGGAGAAACAGACTTTCTCAAACAGACAAAAACTGGGGAACTTTGCCACTAGCAGATCCTCTTTGCAGGAAATTTTAAAGAAGTTCTTCAAAGAAAAGGAAAAAGTCAGAAACTAAGACATACATTAATGAAGGACATCACAGAAAGAATAAATGAAGGTGAAATAGAATTGTTTATTTTTCTGGAGCGCCTAGGTGACTCAGTCATTAAATGTCTGCTTTCAGCTCAGGTCATGATCCCAGGGTCCTGGGATCGAGCCCCACACTGGGTTCCTTGGGTTCCCTGCTCAGCGGGAAGCCTGCTTCTCCTTCTCCCACTCCCCCTGCTTGTGTTCCCTGTTCCCTCTCTTGCTGTCTCTCTCTCTGTCAAATAAATAGAACCTTAAAAAAAGAAGAATTGTTTATTTTTCTTATTCTTAATTGATCTAATAACTTTCCAAGTAATAATAGCAACAATGTACTGAATGATTATAGCATGTGGATAAAAGAAATAAATGACAACAATGTAAAGGATAGGAGGGGAAAAAACGGGACTACTGTGTAACAAGATAATTGGAGTTCCCATGAAACAGCATGTTATTTGAATGTGGACTTATATTTATTATAAATGTATACTGCAAACACGAGGGTAACCACTAAAAAAAATAATTTTCTAATTAAGAGGAGAGAAAATGATTTACCATAAATGACTGACCACAAAATGATGAATTAAAATCCGAAAAAGCAGAAAAATGGGGGAAGATCAAAAAACAAAGAACAAATACAACAAATAGAAAACAGTTACAAATATGGTAGACATTAAATCCACTACATTATTATCACTTTAAATGTGAATCGTCTAATAAATACATTCACATGTCAGTAGATTTTTTAAAAGACCCAAAAACAAGTTGTCTACAAGAATCCCACCTTAGGGGCACCCGGGTGGCTCAGTCAGTTAAGCATCCAACTCTTGATTTCGGCTCAGATGATGATCTCAGGGTCGTGAGATCAAGCCCCCATCAGGCTCTGTGCTGGGCATGGAGCCTGCTGAAGATTCTCTCTCTCCCTCTCCTTCTTCTCCCTCCCCCGCCAAAAAAGAATCCCACTTTAAATATGAAGACAAAGATAAATTTTGTAGAAAGGGAAAGAAATAGATATAGCATGCTAACACTAATCAAAAGAAAGCTAGAGTATCTATATTAATCTCAGGCAAAGCAGACTCCAGAACAAGGAAAATTATCAGGGACAAGGAGTGGCACTACATAATGATAAGTTGTCCATTCTCCAAGAGGACATAACAATTCTTAACATGTATGTATCTAACAAAAGTGTCAAAATATGTGAGGCAAAAAGTAATAAAGCTACAAAGAAAAATGAACAAATCCACTATTTTAGTTATAGACTTCATCACCCTTCCATCAGTAGTTGACAGATTCAGTAAGCAGAAAATCAGTAAGGACACAGTTGAACTGATCAACACCAGCAACCAACTATATCTCATTGACATTTATTTATTAAATACTTCCTTCAACAACAGCAGAATAAACACTCTTCTCAAGCTTACATGGAATATTCACAAAGATAGGTCACATCTCAAGCCATAAAACACACTAAAATAAATTTGAAAGAATACAAAATATGCTATCAGACCACAGTGAAATTAAACTAGAATAATAGAAGGATACCTGGGGATTAAACAACATGTGATTATATAACACAGAGGTCAAAGAAGTCTCAAGAGAAATTTAAAAATATTTTGAAATAAATGAAAATAGGGGCGCCTGGGTGGCTCAGTTGGTTAAGCGACTGCCTTCGGCTCAGGTCATAATCCTGGAGTCCCGGGATCGAGTCCCGCATCGGGCTCCCTGCTCGGCAGGGAGTCTGCTTCTCCCTCTGACCCTCCTCCCTCTCATGCTCTCTGTCTCTCATTCTCTCTGTCTCAAATAAATAAATAAAATCTTTAAAAAAAAAAAAAAAAGAAAGAAATGAAAATGGAAATACAACTTATCAGAATTTGTGAGATATAGCAAATGCAGTGCTTAGAAAGAAATTTAAAGTACTAAATACATATATTAGAAAAAGAAAGATAAAATCAATAACTAAGCTTCTACCTCAGGAAATTAAAGAAAGTAAACCTAAAATAAGCAAAGAAAAGAAATAATAAAAATTAAAGCAGAAATAAATGAAATTGATAACAGCAAATCAACAGAGAAAAATCAATAAAACCAAAAACTGGTTCTTTGCAAAGATAAATAAAATCAATAAACTTATAACCTGGCTAGCCAAGAAAAAAAGTGAGAGGATAGCAATTACTAATACCAGAAATAAAAAGGGCCCATCACTACTGATTCTATGGACATTAAAAGGATAATAGAGAAATTTTATCATGCCCTCAAATTTGATAACTTAAAGAGACCAGGTCCTTATAAAACATAAACTACCAATATTCACAAAAGAAAAAGTAGATCATGTGAATTGGCCTATGTTTATTAAAGAACTTAAATCATTAAAAACTATACCAATTCCCTCCAATCTCTTCCACAAAACAGAATCATACAGAACACTTCCTAACTCATTCTATGAAGCCAACATTGCCCTAACATCAAAGCCAGATAAAGACATTTAAAAGAAAAGAAAAAGAACTATAGACCAAAATCACTCATGAACACAGATACAAAAATCCTCAACAAAAATATTAACAATTGAATCCAATAATATATACATATAATTATACACCATGACCAGCAAAATTTATTCCAGGTATGCAAGGTTGGTTCAACACTTGAAAACCAATTGATGTAATGCAACAAAACAGGCTAAAGAAGAAAAATTATATTAACATATCAATATACACAGAAAAAACATTTAACAAAATCCAAATTTATTCACGATAAAAACTCTCAGGAGACTAGGATTAGAGGAGGGAAACTTCCTCAACTTGATAAAGAACATCTACAAAAAAAAATCTACAGGTAACTTAATGATGATAAACTGGATGCTTTCTTCTAAGATGGGGAACAAGGCAAGGATGTCCTCTCTCACCACTCCTTTTCAAGATCAAATTATAGAAGTCCTACCTAATGCCTAAGACAAGAAAGGGAAATAAAAGATACACAGATTGGAAAGGAAAAAATAAAACTGTCTTTAATCTCTGATGACATGATTGTCTAAGAAAATTCCAAAGAGTAAACAACAAAAAAGAACTCCTGGAACTAATAAGCAATTATAGCAAGGTTGAAGGGTACAAAGTTAATATACAAATGTCAATTCCTGGGCGCCTGGGTGGCTCAGTCGTTAAGCGTCTGCCTTCGGCTCAGGTCATGATCCCAGGGTCCTGGGATCGAGTCCCACATCGGGCTCCCGGCTCAGCAGGAAGCCTGCTTCTCCCTCTCCCACTCCCCCTGCTTGTGTTCCTGCTCTCGCTCTCTCTCTCTCTGTCAAATAAATAAATAAAATCTTTATTTAAAAAAAAAATGTCAATTCCTTTCCTAAATACCAGCAATGAACAAATGGAATTAGAAATAAAAAAACACATCATACATTAGCTTCACCCAAAATGAAATACATAGGTATAAATCTAACAAACTATGTACTGGATGTATAGGAGGAACACAACAAAACTGATGAAAGAAAGGAAAGATCTAAATAAATGAAGAAATATTCCATGTTCATGGATAGAAAGACTCAAAACTGTTAAGACCTCAATTCTTCCAAATGTGTTTTATGGAGTCAATGCAATCTCAATCCAAATTCCAGCAAGTTATTTTGTAGTTACCAATAAACTCATTCTAAAGTATATGTGAAAAGGCAAAAGATTTAGAATAAGCAACACAATACTGAAAAACAAAGTTGGAGCACTGACACTACGGGATTTCAAGACTTAACTATTATAAAGCTACAGTAATCAATACAGCATTGTACTGGTGAAAAAACAGACAAATAGATCCATAGAGAGCCCAAACACAGACCCACACAAATTCAGTCAACCGATCCTTGAGAAAAGAGCAAATGCAATTCAGTGGAGAAAGTTCTTTTTGACAAATGGCATTGAAACAACTGGACATCCATAAGCAAAAAAAAAAAAAAAAAAATATATATATATATATATATATATATACTTTATATATACTTTACCCTTACAAAAATTAACTCAAAATGGCACAAAACTATAAAATTTCTAAAAGGTAACTGTATTGGTGCTCAAGGGCTACCATAACAAAGTATCACAAACTGGGTGGCTTTAAAAAAAAAAGAACCCTTAAAAAGCTCAACAATTAAAAAAGATTTTTTTAATGGGCAGAAGATGTAAACTTACACCTCACCAAAGAATATATGGAGATGGCAAATAAGCATATGAAAAGATGCTCAACATCATATGTCATTAGAGAGCTGCAAGTTACAACATGTTACTACATACCTATTAGAAAGGCTAAAATCCAAAAAACTGACCAAACCAAATACTGTTAAGGATGGAGATTCATTGCTGGGAATGCAAAATGGTACAGCCACTCTGGAAGACAATTTGCACATTTTACAAAGCTAAACATAGTACTGCCATATGACCTAGCAATTGTATTCTTAGGTATTCACACAACTGATTTTAAATTTATATCCACAAAAAAACCTTATATTCAAATGTTGATAGTTGCTTTATTCATAATCATCAAAAACTGGGGACGGGGAGGGGAGGGGGAAGCTGGAAACAACCAAAATGTACTTCAATGGTTGAGTGCATAAACAAACTGTGGGACATCCACACAATGTAATATTATTTGGTGATAAAAAGAAATGAGCTATCAAGCTATAAATAGATATGGAGGAACCTTAGTGAATGTTGCTAAGAAAAAGAAGCCAGTCTGAAAAGGCCACACTCCCGATGATTTCAAACTATGTTACAAGTCCTCTATCAGATACGTATTTTGCAAACATCATCTCCAAGTGTGAGGCTTGTTTTTATTTTCTTATCAGTATCTTTCACAGAAGTTTTTAACTTTAATAAAGACTAAATTATCAATCTTTTCTTTCATGGTGATCCACAGATGATTCCTTTTGGTGTAGTATCTAAAAACTCATTGCCAGCACCAAGGTCACCTGTATTTTCTCCTACGTGATCGTTGTGGGCAAACTGTATCTCCTAAAAAGATATTTTGAAGTCCTAACCCCTAGTACCTGTGAATGTAAATTTATTTGGAAAGAGGCTATTTGCAGACATAATCAAGTTAAGATGAGGTCCTAATGCAATGACTGATGTCCTTTTAAGAAAAGAGAAATTTGGACACAGATGCAGAGGAAGAAATCCATGTGACAACAGAGGCAAAAACTGGAGTGATGTGTCTAGAAGCCAAGAATAGCAAGGACTGCTGGCAACCACCAAAAGTTAGGAAGAAGCAAGGAAAAAGATCCTTCTATAGAGACTTCAGAGAGAACATGGCCTTGTGACAAAATTTCAGAATTTTGCCTCCAGAACTGTGAAAGAATACATTTCTGGGGTTTGTTTTGTTTTGTTTTGTTTTGTTTTTGGGCCATCCACTCTGTAGCACTGTGTTACGGCAGCCCTAAGAAATTACTACATATGCTGGTACCAGAAAGTACAGTGTTGCTGTAGCAGATACCAAAAAAAAAAAAAAAATGCAGACGTGGCTTCGGAATTAGGTAATGGGTAGAGGATTGAAGAGTTTTGAGGCACATGACAGAAAAAGTCTGGAATGCCTTGAAAAGATTGTTAGTAGAAATATGGACATTAAAGATGGTACTGTGAGGGGTCAGAGAGAAAAGAAAGGAATGGTGAAAAAAGCACCTACAATCTTAAAGAATACATACACCATCTTAGAGAAGATGTATACTGTCAAGAACAGAATGTTGCTAGCAATATAAACTTTAAAAATCCTTCTGGCAAGACCTTAAAAGGAAATAATGAATATATTATTGGATACTGGAAGAAAAGCAATCATTGTCACAAAATGGCAAAAACTAGCTGAATTATGTTCTACTGTTGGATGGAAAGTAAAACTTAAAATTACAGTAGACCCTTGAACAAAGTGGAGGTTAGGGGCACTGACCCTTATGTAGTAAAAATCCATTTATAACTTTTGACTCCCCAAAAACTTAACTACTAAAAGCCTACTGTTGACTGGAAGCCTTGCCAAAAACACAGAGTCACTTAATACATCATTTGTATATGTATCATATACTGCATTCTTTTTTTAATCATATACTGTATTCTTACAATAAAGTAAGCTATAGAAAAGAAAATATTATTTAAAAACCATAAGGAAGAGAAAATATATTTATAGTACTATACTGTTATTTACTGAAAAAAATTCACATATGCGTGGACCCATGCAGTTCAAACCTATGTTGTTCAGGGGTCAACTGAATGAACTTGGCTATTTAGCTGAGGAGATTTCTAAGCAAAGTGTGGAAGATGTCACCATGGTTTCTCCTTGCTGCCTATAGCAAAATGCAAGAGGAAAGAAATAAACTGAGGAAGGAACTGTTAAGCAAAACAGAACCAGCACTTGATGATTTGGAATATTCTCAACCTATCCAATATATCATGCTCTGGAAATAAGACTAAGGGTATGGCTGGACAAACTTCAGTGAGAGCATAGCTCCACTCACAACTTGATTTCAGACTTCTAGCTTCCAGAACTGTGAGAAAATACATATATTAGGATACTAAGAGCACAAACCACAAAAGAAAAAATTGATAGAGTCATAAAAATTTAAAAACCCTGCTCTTTAAAAGATAATGTTAAGAAAATATAAAGATAAGCCACAGGCTAGAAAAAAAACACCTATCTGAAAAAGGACTTGTATTCCAAACATATAAAAACCCTTATAACTCAACAAGAAGACAAACAACCCATGTTTTTCTAAATGAGCAAAATATCTGAACAGACATTTCACGAAAGAAAAACTATGGATGGTAAATAAACATATGAAAAAATGCTCAATACCATTTGTCAACAGAAAATGCAAAAGAAAACAATAACAAGATACCACTACAGACCCATTAGAATGGCTGAAGTGAAACATACATGCACACAAACAATACAAAATAGTTCTAGCAAAAATGTGGAGCAACTGGAACTCTCAGGCATGGCTGTCAGGATCACTTTACTCATTACCTTGCTTCATTTTCTTAAAAGTACTTTTCATTACCTTAAAGTTTACTTATGTATGTAAGTCCTTACTCATCTGCTCACATGTTTACTATCTCCCTCAATATAAGTACCATGGTGACTTGTGTCACCATGTGTCATCTCAGCACCAAGACGAATGGCACAAAGTGGGCATTCAACACATACGTATTAAAAGGACGAGAAAGAAATGATACGAAGGAAGTAAATTTGAGAAGGCGAGGAACCTAGTCATAGCAGTCCACGGATGGCTACCTGCTGGTGTAAAAGAAAATAAATTTAGACCACCAGGACTGTACACATTCGAATTACCTGGAGTGCTCTGCAAAATACTGATTCCAGGCCACAGCAAACCAATGAAATCAGAATCTAAGAATGGGATTCAAGTTTTGATCATTGAAGTTCTCCAGGTGATCCCAGTGTGAAGGCCAGATAGAAAACTACTGAGGAAATGGAACCTAGGCTGTGGAGCTGTACACACTGGGGTGGAAATCTGGGGCAAGTTACTTAACCTCCCTCAGCCCCAAAAATCTCTTCTACAAAGTAGGAATAATACACACTTCCTGAAGATTGTGATTATACACAAAGCTCTTAGTAAATGTAAATTTGCCTCTTCAGGGCAAACGTGATGAAATTTTCATTGCGTAGTATGATAAATGTTAATTCAATCATCAATTCATACCTTCTTTTGTTACCTGATTACTGAACTGAACATTTGCATTGGTGAAGTTCAGAAATGCTAACTTTTTTCACCGTCCTGATGATAAGATGCTGCCTGAACTATGTCTATTTTAAATCTATGAGTAACTAAACTTTGAAGGGAAATCTAGCTGATTATTTATACCAGTGATTCTCAAACCTGGATGCAGGTTAGAATCAACCTAAGCTTTTTTAAAAATAACCAATACCGATGTCCAGACCTTGTGCAAGTCAATTAAATCAGAATTCCTGGGGTAGGTCCAGAGTTATCAGTATTCTTTAAAAAGCTAATTGATCTGTGATTCTAAAACACAGTGCTGAAAAACACCTGATTTGCACAAATGACATCCAATGCCAACTGCACATCTGAGTCATTCGTGGAGCTCTCAAAAAATATTGATTCCAGAACCCTGCCATAACTTAGTGATTCAGAATCCATGCACATGGAGCCTGTCATTTCAAAAGCATCATAAAACTTCCCCCTGGTGATTCTGACAGAAACCCACAGGGAACCATTACTTTATATCATGCATTTACTCTCCCTACTATATACCAGCAAAGATCATTTAGAACTTTGACTGGCCTTCCAGTCAAGGAAGGCCTTCCAGCCTGCCCAGTTGCTTTTAATCAGTAACTGATACAACACATCACAGAAAGTCTAAATTTTACAGATCTTTTCAGAACATTTTAATGTGCAGACCACTGACCCACATCATGTACCATACGCTGTGCCCAGCAACAGCTATGCAGGTCGCTGGTCTTTCTAACTAAATCCCATTAGGCTGCCGATTTGGGAATGACAAAATGGGATGCCCAGGCCTTATTTCCCTTTAAGTGGTATACAACACCAGGACTAATGAAATTAACCTCACTGGTCAAATGAGTCTGAATGAAACCTAAGTCGTTTTCTGCACCTAGAGGCAAATTGTTATATTTGCTTCCCACAGAGAGATAATGAAATCTAAGGAAAGGCAATCCCTGAATTAGGGACATTAACAGAGTGCCCTGCAATTTTCAAACTCCACTAAACACAGTACCATAGCAGGGGCCTTAGAGAATGATTTTAGGGGAGTCAATCAATCAGTACACATATCACCCTGGCTGCACTACCAGGGAGATGATAATAGCATTTAAACAACCAGGCATTATTTTAAGCTTATTAAATACATTAATTCATGTGATCCTCACAATAACCCTACCAAGCAAGTACTATTCTTATTCCCGTTTCATAGGAAAAAAACAACAACACAAATGTACGCAGAAGTTAAATGATTTGAACAAAGACACAGAGCTAGTAAGTGGCGGTTTTGAACCCAGGCAATTTGCTTCAGTCTGTTACCTTAACTACTACACTACAGTGTAGATGAGTGATGGCCAAGCAGTCTTAAAACAATTTTTTTAAAGTTAGGCTGCAGCAGAAACTGGAGATCAGACTGTGTGTACTATGGGTAAGTTACTTAACCTCTCTGCACTATTTTTGCACCTGAAAAAGAAAGATAATGACAGTACCTGCCTCACTTGAGTTGGGGTGAGGATTAAACAAAACAATGCATGTGATATACTTAGAACAGTACTTAGCATTTTTTAAAAGAGCTGTGGGTGTCAGCCCATATTATTATTTGTATCACAATAAAGCACAAGTGGTCAGGGAGAAATGACAACCTATTAATCTGAAAATCTCTTCTGGTGATCGTAGAACTGTAGATTCTGTAAATCCCCAGTACATCAGATCCAATATGAATGCAAAATAGAAGATTTTCACAAGAACTTTACAACTGCCACTGTGACCAAAGCCCTAGCCCATCCAGTTCAAGACTGATTCAGTCTGACAATGAGAGCCCCGTTTGCTACACTTTGGCCTTTTTAGCCAACATCCCCAATTATCAAGCTGTATAAATATAACCACACCAGAAGCCAGACTTCCAAGGAGCCAGAAACAGTGCATTCAGGGTTCATTGGAGAACAAGATCCTGTCAGGTGGTAAAGGTCAGCCCCCCTTAGTTACATTTGCATAAACAAAAGAAAAACAAAATGAGAACTCAAACAAAAATAGGTAACATTCATCATGTGCTTGCCACTTATTAAATGGTTTCCATATATTGCCTCATTTAATCCTCAAAACCCACTTCCAGGGTCTAACATTCCCAGAGAAAACCACACAACCCCCACTGGTTGATCTCACTTTAAATGCATGACTACACATCTCAAACAGGTATTCAACACTGCTTGACAGTCCAGTCCCATTTCCCTAGTAAGTTCACTTTTCCAGTCTCCAGAAGGACGATGGCACATGTGTCTCCTCCAAGTTCTAACACCTCTTCTCCTCTCCCCTGTGCCCTTTCGGCCAATGACCGCATCACAGACACATGGTGCCACTACCCCGTCTGCATCCACACCGATTGTCATAACGGAATATGTGTTCCTGTCAATTCAAAGCCAACTACCCATGTGCCCTGGGGTCTCCTCCCCTCTCAGATATTCAAGGACTTCCCCCTGCAATGTTCCCGTCTCTCATCTGCAATTCTCCCTATGCGTTCAATCCCACTGGCATATAAACATATTCTAGTTTCTTCTATCTTGCAAAAAAAAAAAAAATCCACTTGACCTTAAGGCCCCTCTTCTCCACTGAAGTCTTTCTTATTAAAATGATTAAAATCCTAACTCTGCAATTATCTTACACCGTAGCATTCGCCACAGTTAACCACCACCTCCTCCCTTTTTTGGCTTCCCCTCCTCTTCTTTGTGCACACTCTCAACCTAAGCGTTCAACCAATCCCTTCGTTTAAATACCATCTATATAGTAGTGATTCCAAAGCCCTGACATCACCCAGGACTTCAGACTCAAATTTCCAATGGCCAATCTAACAACTCACCTTAAAAATCTACTAGATTTATGTTATGTATATTTTACCATAATAAAAATAAATAAATCTGCAAGGTGACAGATGGAGAGGGACGGAGAGATAAATCACTATGTGAAAAAAACCAAGGGTGGCTAGATGTTAATGGTAGGACCCAGGTGGTGGGTATACAGAGTTCACCGGAAAATTCTTTCCAACTATGTTGTTTGTTATGTTGCATGTTGGAGAAAAACCTAGTGGGCATCTCAAACCTAACATATTCAAAACCTAATTCTTGGTTCTACCCCTTCCAAAAATGAAAACTACCCCCCACCTACAGTTTTCCTCATCTCATTAAAGAGAGGCAAAAGTAGGCAAGGCAAAAAAAACAGGACTCAGCCTTGACTGGCTATCTCCCACCTGTAATATAACTCCTTCATGGCAGGAACCCTGCCTATCTTGTTCATGTATATTCTCAACTTCCAGAACACTGCCTGGCACACAGGAGTTGTTCGAAACATGCTGTTGAATTAACTGATGAATTAATGCTGTTTCTTGCTAGGCCCCTCAACCCTCACTGGTCCTTGAGTGGGAATGGAGTTCTTGGCCTCTAAACCTCCCCAGCCCGAGCCAGCGAACACCATGTCTTAGTACCTTAGATTATGGCTTCTTACCAATCATATCAGCTCCATGCTCCTCGACGAGAGTTCAAGGCCTTTCTTTACCACAGAGCCAAAGTGTTTCCTGCCCCAAACCTGTCACACACAGGAACCACAACACATATCACAGTACAGCTGGGCATCACACTGTCCAGGCCGAGGGTCCTCACCGCCCCGCCAGGCTGCAGTGGACTCGGGCCTCACTCTGCCCAGGGCCTGCCCGAAAACCAGCGCAGGCAGGCCTCCTGGTGTCTAGGGCCACAGCCCACTCTTTCGGCCCCTGGGTATCAATGGCATCTCCCTCTGGGACCACAGGGTGGGCCCAAGTCCGCCCTCTCACGCTGCTGCGCAGCGGCCTCCCCCATCGTCCCCCGTCCCACCTGACCCCCCCCCCCCCCTTCCTCCCCCTGGCCCGGCCCTGCCCCGCCCCGCCCCACCTGGCCCTGCCCCGCCCCGCCCCGCCCCCCTGGCCCCAACCGCCCCCGGCCCGCCCCCAGCCCGCCTTGCCAGTTGGGTTCTCGCGGGAGCCCGCCAGCCCTGCGGGGTCGGAGCCGTCCAATCCCAGCGGCACCTACGAGCCTGCGCATTGGAGCCTCGTCGCTGTCGGGCTGGCCTGAGCCCGCAGTGCCTCCCCTGCTGGCCTTCCGAGGCACTGCAGCGCTCACCGGGGACATGGCGGGGGCTTGTCTGTGGTGGTTGGTCCACCACCCTGTTGTACATACCACTTTCCTAAGCTAGGCTCCTGATGCCAGCAGCATTCTGAGCCATGCCCACATCTGGAACCACTGACGACTGTGTTCCCTAGGGGTGGTCACTTGGTTCATACTTACCCCTGGCGGCACCCCCCCACCCGCGACCGCCAAAACCGAGTTGCAGAGGGACCAGGGTCGGGCTGGGTTTGCAGTGTCAGAGCAAGACAGATGGAGTGTTTGGGCCCTTTGGACAGGACAGACTATTGCAAAAGTCACTAACCTGTGCTAGACTGTGAGGTCAGTTGGCTACAGGTCAGCTGGGAGTTTCAGTGTTGTCAGTGTGTAGGGAATTCAGGATGTAAACATTGCCTCAATACATGAAGCCAGAATCTTTTTATCTTCGTGAGTGCATCTCTCTCCATTTGGTCCTGACCAGATCCAGTTTCCTTGAAGTCATGACAAGACCTGCCTCTCTTAGCCCACAGCCTTCAACGGTGGTCTAAGGAGACAGCCATATCCTTGAGCTGGGAGGGGAGAGGGGGCTGCTGAGCAAAAAACGGCGACCCTCTGTCCAGGCATGGAGGGGTCAGCTCTCTGCTCTGTGAGTCACTGACAATAGGTAGATGCCTTCTCTCCATCAGAGGCCTGGTTTTTCCTCAGCAGCCAAGGCGCCCTTCAGGTGAGCTAAACCAGTGCCAGGGTGATTCTTCTTAAAGATGGACCCCATGTCTGATGTGTCTTTTGTTTTTCAGTCTCTAATATCAGAACTCTACACATGGTCACCATTTCACAAATAGGAGCAGCATGAATGAATTGAAATGTTATGAATATTGTAATGTCCCTACATAGATGGCTGTCCGGGGACACACAGAAGAAAGAAGTCCCACCCACAACATCAGGAAATCCCTGAATGGAGACTAAATGAACACTTGGTCAAAGTGACCCTGAGGTCTCTATCCCCCAGCTTTCTTCTTTTTTTTTTTTTTTTAAAGATTTTATTTATTTTTTTGACAGAGAGAGACATAGTGAGAGCAGGAACACAAGCAGGGGGAGTGGGAGAGGGAGAAGCAGGCTTCCCGCAGAGCAGGGAGCCTGACGTGGGGCTCGATCCCAGGACCCTGGGATCATGACCTGAGCTGAAGGCAGATGCTTAACGACTGAGCCACCCAGGCGCCCCCCCCCCAGCTTTCTTCTAAACCACACAGTACCCTCAGAGGCCACTGACCCAGAAGGCTTTTCTTGGCTTCTGTGAAAAATTCAAAGAACTGTAGAGTGTGTTATCAAACTTTCTACCACTCTTTGGAGGCCTTTTCAAACCCTTGTGTCTGATCAGTTATTAGTAGTGCAAGGAGTCTCACAGGCCTGGACTTCAGTCTCTGCTCTACTACAGAATAGCTGGTGACCTCGAGCAAGTTACTTCCCAACTTCTGCCTCGGTTTCTTTTTTTAACAAAAGAGGCCATAGGGTTGTAAGTGCTTAATGAGACAAAGTACAAAAGCTTCCAGCACTGTGTCTGGCACTAAATGCTGCTTCCCTTTCCCAGGAGAATGGTTTCACACATTTTGCTAGGACTGTGGCTCTTCAAGAGTTGCTGCACTCATTGTTTCCACCTCTTATTGTCTGTTTCTCTCTAAGCAAAGGACTCACAGCAGCTGTGGCCTCTACCCTGTTGTAGGTAAGGCTGGATACCCTTCACAAATTAGACCAGACATATGCACACACCAGTCATTCAAAATGCAGGTCTAGAAGACCAGGTTGCTAATATTCCCTTTCCTCTGGACCCCAGGACTCAACCTCACAGGACTCTCCACCACACAACCCCAGGCCCTTGCTCCTTATTACAGGCCTGGTCCTCCAGCCCAGACCTCAGTCTGCCTCTCCTAGTCCATCCCTCCAGGTCCCCTTTCTAGCCTAGCTGAGGAGTCTCCTGGTTATCCCCCCCCGCCCACCCCCCATTGCCCCACAGACACCACCTTCTAATGTCCTCCTTTGCCTTAGGCTCACTGCAGATCTCTGGGAAAGCTCATATTGGGGGGAGCAGCAGTGACCAGCCCAGAGACATAACACTGATTCTGCAATTCTCAGTCTGCCTCCCTGCCCCTGGTCTGGGCATCCCGGCTCCCTCTTGGATGGACCTGAGGGCCAGGCAAATACCTGCTCTCTGCTGAGGTGGGGCCCATCTGCTTCTTTCAAGTGCAAGAATTTACTGCCAAAATGGCCCCTCATCCCAAGCCATGGGTCTCCGGACACCATCAGAGAGGACCCATGAGAGGCTTCCAGACCCCAGTGAACAGCTCCCACTCACAACCTCACAACCCGAAGTCATTTTTTCAGTCCACAAGGTCAGTGCTCAAGTTTAGAATTTTCTAAGCCTGGCTTGAACCAGGGAAGAACACATAACAAAGAACAAGAAACACTGGCGTAAAAAAAGAATCATCTCAGCAACACTACCCTTCCCTAGGATCCATCATGGTACAGGCCTCTGCTTTGCAGCCTGGTTTATTTTTAGATGATGTTCTTCACACCCAACACCACCAAGTGTGAGTCGATGGGGATCGTGAGCTTGGAAGAAGCCATGGGGCCTTCCTGTGTGTTTCTTTCCTTCCCTCTGCTTAGCTTTGAGACACTTCACATAAAAGGCTCTATAAAAATAAATTGTGGAAAGTACAATGCCGATAAAAATCCCCGTGGAAGCCGAAAACTCTTTGATTTAAAGAGCAGAAGGACATGCACTTACCTCATTGTAAATTCCCAGCTGCCTAGTCCCCAAGCCTGGCACATGGTAGATGCCCAATAATACTAATTGACTGACCTATTAGTTGGCTGCTCATCTGTTTGCAGAGCTTCAAGCAGCCCACCACTCTGCATGCATACCCCGCAAGGAGAGAGAATCCTTAGGCTTTGACAGGAGAGCTGCTAAGTTGGCAGGCTCGCCTGCCACAAACTCTTATACATAAATGCCTTGCCTTCCACTTCCAACTCTACTTATTCACAGGAAAATAATGATGTGGCAGAAAGTGAACTGCAAACACTGCCAAATTCTAACAGAGGAGCTGGATATGTGCCTTTCAAACCTCATGTATTACCCCTTGGTCTGTGCTAAGCCCTGGGCTTTCCAGCAGGACTACAGATGCCATTATCTTATTGCATCTTATTAACTAGATAGAATGGGTGCACATAGAAGGCAACTTCTTTGCTTCTCTCCAATGCCATTCAAGCTCAATGTCCAGATGCATTTCCTGGGCCCTTGCATATAAAATCTTGCGCAGGTCCCTAACTTTGAGCACCCAGAACAGTCCCAGTTCAGTGTAAGATTCCCTCTACCTTCCTATCTGTTAGGCTCTCTCTGCCCTTGAGGTCAGGACTGCTTTGGGCTGCAAAGAGGCATGGGAAAATGGGCGCATCCATTTCTCCTTCCTCACTAGGCTGCACACCCACCTCCTCCTCTCCAGACTCAGCATCTGAGACCTCTGCAACTGGAATCTAGCACCAGGCCTCCGGGCTCCGCAGGTATTTTGAGCCGACTATTTATCCTAAGAGAGAATCTTGTGGTTTCCCTGAGAATTCCCCTTCAGGGTGTCTCCTCCACTGCCTGGGTGATGTTTCTCTGGCCAGCTGTGGATAATGACTTCCCTTGCTCCTGCCCACTCCAGAGTACCAATGAGTTTATGTAGTCTGTGCTGTGAGCAAAGGTGCCAGACAAATGGGTAAGTGGAGGCCAAAATGCAGACTTGGTTTTGTGCCCCAATGAGGGACTTCTCAAAGGGAGAAAAGGCCACTTTTGTATCATTTATCAGCCACAGAAGGGTGCTTTTTTATGCTGCTCACTAATACATCCCCTGTGAGATCCGAAGGGGTACGTGCACCCTGATGTTTATAGCAGCAATGTCCACAATAGCCAAACTGTGGAAAGAGCCAAGATGTCCATCGACAGATGAATGGATAAAGAAGATGTGGTATATATATACAATGGAATATTATGCAGCCATCAAAAAAAACGAAATCTTGCCATTTGCAACGAGGTGGATGGAACTAGAGGGTATTATGCTAAGTGAAATAAGTCAATCAGAGAAAGACAAGTATCATATGATCTCACCGATATGAGGAATTCTTAATCTCAGGAAACAAACTGAGGATTGCTGGAGTGGTGGGGGGTGGGAGGGATGGGGTGGCTGGGTGACGGACATTGGGGAGGGTACGTGCTATGGTGAGCGCTGTGAATTTTGCAAGACTGTTGAATCACAGATCTGTACCTCTGAAACAAATAATGCAATATATGTTAAGAAAAAAAAAAAAGAAGATAGCAGGAGGGGAAGAATGAAGGGGGGGAAATCGGAGGGGTAGACGAACCATGAGAGACGATGGACTCTGAAAAACAAACAGGGTTCTAGAGGGGAGGGGGGTGGGAGGATGGGTTAGCCTGGTGATGAGTATTGAGGAGGGCACGTTCTGCATGGAGCACTGGGTGTTAGGCACAAACAATGAATCATGGAACACTACAACTAAAACTAATGATGTAATGTATGGTGATTAACATAACATAATAAAATAAATAAATAAATAAAAATTTAACAGTTAAGAACAACAACAACAAAAAATACACCCCCTGTGAGTTGAGGCTCTGACCCTCTGGTTAGGCCCATGTCAGACCTACTTATTTTACCAGGGCTCTAGGCTGTGCCCCACCTGTAGGGCCACGTGGCTGTAAGAAAGGCGTCCTTACCCTACAAAGGGTATGACAATTTATTCCCGGGCAGTCCTTTTTCTCTTTGCTCTCCCACCAGGCTTGTTGTTTCTGCCATCACCTCTCATCTTTAGATTCTGCTGGAATGGATGAGACATCAGCCCCTTTGTATGGTACGTGCTGGAGAGCCGGCTTGTGCAAGCACGCCCTGAACGTCCCTGGTAATCATTATCTTGAGAATGTAGAGATCCCATCCTCCTTCTATAGTCCCATCAGGCAGAATACGTAGAATGTGTTGGTCAGCACTCAAGGTCAGGGGCTCTGGGGATAGCAAACCCAGAGCATCTCCCTTGTAATGAAGAATGTCCAGATGGCAGGCCTTCCTCTCCTTGGAATGCTGGCCGCGCGAGGAGGAAGAGGCTACAGATAGTTGCTAGGCTGGTTGCTACAGTTTAAAGGCTTGCTACGTGTAGATGCCAGGAGCAGTTGCTTTGTCCAGTCAGTCACTCTGGACTCCCCGTACATAAGTTGCACCAGTCACCCCATGTCTTGACCTCTGTGCCCAACTCCTTTCTTTGGCCTCATCAGACCATCACCCACACTTGGCTTAGAGTCTGCTGGAGTGCGGCTACACACTCTTGTGTCCCCGCACCACCACCACCAGTCGCAGGAAACCCATATCGAGCCTTCTAAATTATTCTTTTCTGCCAGGTGAAGCACCGCTCTCCCTCATGGGCATGGAAGAGGAAATGTCATGGCATTCCAACATCTGTTTTCAGAGGAATTGTCCATTCCTGGCCTCCTTACCCTTTAAACCCTTACAGGCTATGGGTGGATGATCACCAGTGCTGCTGGCTTGCCAGATGAAGTGACTCTTGAGTCGTTAATTGAATGAAGAAGGGAGCGTGTACTACATGAGCATGTCCCTCCTTCTGTTGCTCCCTTAAACGTTAGAGTGGTTATCTTTGGGGTCTGTTCTAGAGAATCTCTTGCAGATAAAACCATGTCATAGCATTGCCTTGAGCCCTCAGTACCTCTTGTAGTGAAATTCATGTTGATCCCATCTTAGTGAAACTATCCCTCTGGGGTACCTCATATCCAGAGATATCTCAAACTCAGAATGTATAAAACCAAACTGATTGCTGAATATGATATTCCTTGATCATCCTCCATCTCAGTTGATGGGCCCACCATTCCTTCTGCTCTGGAACCAGCAGTGGTTTCCAAAGTGATCTGATTACTGCTTGTCTCTCCCACACCAATCCTTCCTCCATCCCACAAACCAGACTAATTTTTCTGATTAGAGTTCTGATTATAACAAACACTGCTGAAAAGGCAACCTTAGTTCATAATCTGTCCACACCCCGCCTCCTGGCTCTGCTCCTACCTCTCAGCCGCCTCTTCACTCTCTGTATGCTGCATCCCTATGCCCTTCAAGGCTTATACCTCTCCTCCTAGAAGAACATCTTGCTACCCCATCCCAGACCCTCCCCTTGGGCAGGACTGATACTCCCTTCTGGGAAAAATTCCCTTTCTCTATACCGTCATTCTAGCATTATTCCCATTGACTATAGTAATGTGTTTGTATTCTATCTCCTTCACAAGACCCAAGCTCCCAGGGAGTCATCAGCATCCACGGTCATGTCTATCCCCTCAGCTTCGTCCAGAGCCTGCTATATACTAGGTACTCTGAATGTCTGTCAACTGAAGATGGGGCAGAAACACGTAGAGCTGTTCCAATATTCTTCCTGTTTCTTTTCCTCTAGGATTGCTTGACTCTGAAGCTGAGTCCCTTATTCTGCAGCAGAGATTTGTGTAGCTGAAGGATGGGACTGTAATTTATGAAAAAATATATATATAGTGCAAGTGCCACAATGATAGCAGTATGTAGATGTGCTGGGAGAGAGTCGCATGCACTACAGACACAGCTGGACGCAGAGAGCCCTCCCTCTTGGTCAGTGGGTCTGTAACTTTCTGTGGAACACCCTGCCCATATGCAGAGCAGCCATGACATGGTTAAAGCAGAGTGGGGAAGACCATTTTTTTTTAATTGAACTTTTTTCATTTTGAGACAATTATAGATTCACATGAAGTTATAAGATAGAATACAGATGATCCCTTGTACCCTTTACTCAGGTTGCCCTAAGGGTAACATGTTACAAAACTAGTATATCACACCAGGATATTGATATTCATCCATCTCTCCTGTTTAGATTTCTTTCATTTTACTTGTACTTCGTGTGTGTGTGTTAAGTTCTATACAATTTTATCATATGAGTAGGTTCATGTATCCAACACCACAGTCAAGACATAAAGCAGTTCCATTACCATCAGGGTCCCTCCTGGTGCCCTTTTATGCTCACACTCACATACCTGCCCCCTCTTCCCCTCCTCCCTCCTTAACCTAAGGTAACCGCGAATCTATTCTCCATTTCTAGAACTTTGTCACTTCAAGAATGTTATATAAATGGAATCATACTGCACACCCTTTTGTGACTGGCTTCTTCTTGGCATAATTCTCCAGAGATCCATCCAAACATACATAATTCAATCTTTTTGGTATTCATGTATCATGGTTTGTGAAACCGTTCATGTGGTTGAAGGGCATCCGGATTGTTTTCAGTTTGGAGCTATTACAAATAAAGCTGTTATGAACATTCATGTACAGATTTTTGTGTGAATATGTTTCCTTTTCTCTGAGATAAATGCTTAATATGCAACTGCCAAGTGTTATGGTAACTGCATATTTACTTTTTTATAAGAAACTGCCACACTGTTTTCCAGAGTGACTACAGCATTTTACAGTCCCACTGGCAATGTGTGAGTGACCCAGTTTATCCACATCTTCGCCAGCATTTTCGCCAGCATTTGGTATTGTCACTCTTTTTTATTTACCATTCTGATATTTGTATGGAGGTATCTTATTGTGGTTTGATTTTTCCACTTCCCTGTTAGCTAAGGAGGTTGAACACCTTTCCATGTGCTTACTTGTCATCTGGATATAATCCTCAAGGAAGTACCTGTTCGTGTCTTTTGCCTATTTCCTAATTGGATTTTTGGCTTTTTACTGTTGAGTTTTGAGAGTTCTTTAAAAAAAAAAAAAGATTTATTTATTTATTTGACAGAGAGAGAGAGAGCACAAGCAGGGGAAGCAGCAGAGGGAGAGGGAGAAGCAGGCTCCCCGCTGAGCAGGGAGCCTGATGCGGGGCTCGATCCCAGGATCCATGACCTGAGCTGAAGGCAGACACTTAACCGACTGAGCCACCCAGGCGCCCCTGAGAGTTCTTTATATATTCTACATACTAGTCTTTGTTGGATATGTGGTTTGCAAATACTTCCTCCCACTTTGCAGTTTGTCTTTTTATCCTCGTAATAGAATTTTTCACAGAGCAGAAGACCAATTTATCCATTTTCCTTTGATGTGTCATGCTTTTGATGTAAAGTCTAAGAATGCTTTGCATAGTCCTGGATCCAAATGCTTTCCTGGGTTGTTGGGTTTTTTGTTTTTTGTTTTCCCCTAAAAGTCCCATAGTTTTACATTTACAGTTAAGTCTGTGATCCATTTTGAGTTCATTTTTGTATGAGGTGTGAAGGTTAGGGTCAGTTCTCTCTCTGTCTCTCTCTCTCCCTCTCTCGGTCTATGGATGGCCAATTGTTTCAGCACCATTTATTGAAAGGCTATCATTTCTCCATTAAATTTCTTTGGCACCTTTGTCAAAAATCAGTTGGAAATATTGGTGTGGGTTTATTTCTGGGTTCTTTATTCTATTCCATTGATCTGTATGTCTACCGCTCTGCCATACCACACCGTCTCAATTATGGCGGCTATATAGTAAGACTTAATGTTGGATACAGCAATTCCTTCCACTTTATTCTACTTTTTCAAGATTATTGTAGTTATTCTAGGGCCTGTGCCTTTTCAGAACATATTTTTTATTTATATAATATAAATTACATTTAAAATATAAAATGAAATGTATAAAGTTTAGAACAAGCATATCTGTATCTACAAAATACCTCGGCGGACATTTGATAGGAATCACATTACACCTCTAAATTAAACTTTGTGGAGGAGCATTCACATCTTCACTATGTTGAGTTGGGAAGCCCACGTTAGCTCTATAATTGAGTGGTGAACGTGTATATGTTTGAGCAACCTTATACAAATGGTTTGCTGGCACATAATAAAAGCTTAATCAATATTTACTGAAGAGTTTGCATCAGTGGTTCCCAAATCTGGCCATATATACAATCCTATGCTGAGCTTGAAAGAGGGACAGATTTCTGGGTTTTACCCAAGCCTTGCTGATTCAGAGTCTCCAGGGCTAAAGCCAGTGATGCTGTATTTTTAACACCCTCTATAGTTAATTCTAAGGTACAGCCAGGTTTGAGGATGTATAATGCACAAGCCAGACTTGGAAGCAGTTTGCAGGCAATGGGCTGAGTCCCTTAGGACTGCACTGTCCTTTCTGACTTTTGCCCTGAAACAAAGCAAGTAGCAGCTTCAGTCAAGCCCGCCTAAGGCAAATGAACATGTTCTTCATGAGATATGGCTCCAAAGGAGTCTGGCCGGGGGGTGGGGAGTTCCTTTCCTATAAGCAGGAGGTCTAGATTCATTTTGAACCTGTAGGCATCTGTTTCTTTTCCAAAGAGGATATAAGAAACCAGGGTTCAGCAGAGTGTGAGCAGTTCCAAAATTATAAATACTGTTAGGGGCGCCTGGGTGGCTCAGCCGTTAAGCGTCTGCCTTCAGCTCGGGTCATGATCCCAGAGTCCTGGGATCGAGCCCCGCATCGGGCTCCCTGCTCTGTGGGAAGCCTGCTTCTCCCTCTCCCACTCCCCCTGCTTGTGTTCCCTCTCTCTCTCTGTCAAATAAATAAATAAAATCTTTAAATAAATAAATAAATAAATAAATAAATACTGTTATTTATTCACTTCGTTGCAACTTGATTAATTCCCTAAACTTGAGGCCTATGAAACTGTGTAATAGTGCACCTAGGGAGCTGGCTCCAGTCCTGAGCACATTTGAAACAAGACTGTTCAGATGCCTGGGTATTTCTTTTTCATTAAGAGCAAAACAAGCCAAATGACCTATAAGACTTCTCTCATAAAGAGAACAAGAAATTAAAAATGAAAACACACAGAGAAGAGTTCATAAATTAAGTTTTAGAGCACAGGTTTTTTAAACCTCTGTCTTTGTCTCTTCTGTTGTCTCTTTTTTTTTTTTTTTCTATTTTGGTCTCTTTGTTTTCAACTTAAAATTCATGATACAATTAATAAATATAGAAGACTAAAGGGATTTTTAACAAAATATATTCTCTTAATCTATTACCCAAATCCTGGGTGATTTCTCTTCCATCACTATACTTGTCTGTGTGTACTCGTAGATGCTCTTCTGTGGATGTCACCAATGTGCCATTCCAAATGCATTTTGGAGTTATTGTATCAAACAATTTTTTTAAAAGATTTATTTATTTGAGAGAGAGTGTGAGTGGGGGAAGAGGCAGAGGGAGAGAGAGAATCTCAAGCAGACTCTCCGCTGAGCGCAGAGCCCAACATGGGGCTCGATCTCACCACCCATGAGATCATGACCTGAGCCAAAATCAAGAGTTGGATGCAGAACCGAAAGAACCACCCAGCTGCCCCATATTATCAAAAACTTTTCTAAGTTGTGACCTTTCGTATTTGTTTTATTGTCTTCTTGGCTACATAATATCCCATGATGCTACTATACCGTAATTGTCCATTTTCTTTTACCATCCTCTCTTTAATATTACCATATTTTATTCTGTTGCCATTTCTATGCTATTCATTTTTTTCACCATGCTGATGTAATTGTCTTTAATATTACTATATTCTAAGACATTTCACCATTTTCAAGTTGTTTTTATCAAGAACACTGCAATGAACATCTTAAACAGATTTTTTTCTTATTCTGAATTACTCCTTTGGGATAAATTCTCAGGACTGGCATTGTTAGGTACGGGCATATGCATTTTTATGGCCTTTGATATTTCTGAGTGTACCAATTTCACTCAAATTTTGCCAAAATTGGAGAGTATTTTTTTAATCTTGCAAATGTAGTGAACACAAATTAATCCATTGACATTATTTTTATTAGAATATGTATTTTTCCACCATTTGCATTTTTATTGTGTACATTGTCTACTGAAATCCTTTATTAATCTATTATAAACCATCATGGGCTTTCTAAATATTATAGATATTCATCTTTATTCACAATTATGTAAATGCTTCCCAATCCATTGTTCCTATTTTTACATTAATTTTGGCATTTTTGCTGTACAGAAGTTTTAGCTCTTTCAATATTGTCAACTTTGTAGCTACTCTTTGTTATACCTTATTACTGCTATAAGCCAGAAGTGTATTATTCCTCTGTAGATCTGATAAAACTAGAGTGTGCTTTCTACAGCTTTTCTCTGTTTGTTTTTTTCCTAAGTCAACCCATCTGTAATTTTAATAGATGAAGTGAGCTTTTAATCTAAACCCTCTTTTCCAGCTACCCCAGTTCTGTGAAGGTGGCTTCCTTCCCCCATGTTGAAATGCTCACTGCCATGTATCCTTTATCATATCATGCCAAGTGTGTTCCTTGGCTCACACTGTCGTCCACCAGCTCTATTTTTTTGTGTGTGTGTGTGCATTTCCTAATCCCACATGGTTTTAGTTTCTTGTTACAGTGGAGGCTATATATCGTAACTTCTGGGTAATGCTGGATCTACAACTTCTCTCCTTCTTTTTTATTAGGTGTTCCCATCTTATTTTTCCTTCATGTCGTCTTTAGGATCAGGTTGCTGAATTCAAAAGGAAAATGCTTTTAAAAGAATTTATAACCATATGGAGTTGCATAGGAAGAACACAGAAAGATGTCAAAACACATTACTCCTATGGCCTTGAGCCAAGTCTCTCAGCAGAGTCCCTCAAGGGAACTGACAGCACTTTGAAATCCGTGGAAACTCCTTCAACCAATGGAGAACTAAAAAGTGCAAACTGGAATATTGCATCTCTCCCAGAAAATATGTACCAGTGCAACAGTGAGACCTCATCCTGGGCTGGCTTATCTTGATGTAGGTGGTTGGTTCTCAAATTCTTTCATGAGGGGGAAGCCCCCTGTGAGCACATGCACACACATGCACAGCTTTATTCAACATAAACCCCAGAATGGGAGAGAGGTCATGACCGCCATTCAAAACGAGTCTCAGAAGTGACAGGCGTGATCGTTTGCAAGTTAGTTCTTAACTAGGCCAGACCCTCCATCCCCTGTCGCCTCCTCAGGGACCCACAGACTTCTTTCCTGGTGGTAGAACTCCTATGTACATTCTTTGGACCAAGGACATCTGAGGGCTCTTCCACGTGATCACTGTCAAAAGGACGTCCATGCAGAAACCTCAGGGTTCTGCCTCAGGTGACTCTCAGACTTTCTTGGTTCACCTAAAACGACAAGCAGCTTTCACTGGCTTGCCTAGCCATTTGGCCAGCAGGAGCCTTCACTAAAGAGAACAGTTCAATTGCCTTCTCAATCCCACCAGACAACAGGGATTGTTTTAGCCTCCTAACAGAGAAATATTTTGCGAGAGAAATAGTAGGACTTATGACACGTGATGGAAAGACATATGTGTCACACAAGTCCATGTGGAAAACACATTCTAGGGGAAATGCAAAAACGCACCAAAAGTTGAATCAGACTGATGCGCTGTGACTCTGCCCCTCCTAACTTTATGATCTTGGACAAATCAAATAAACCTTCGAAGTCCCATTTATAAGAGAGGAATAAGAATACCATTCAAAGTTGATATGAGCGCTAAATGAAATTATTTATGGAAACTGCCTATGTACCATTATTATTTCAATGTCTAAAAGGACCAAAGAAAATAATATGTTATATGGTTTTAAAGGATGCATGACTCCATCCATAAGTAAGGTCCTCTTTATACCCTTCAAAACTTCTCCCCACTTCCAGGATAAAAGAGAGAATATATACAACAGATATCCTTAATCTTTTGGGGATTATGGACTACTTAGAGAATTTAAAGTATGTTAAGAGTTGCTTTAAAAAAAAAGGGGGGGGGGCGGGGGGTTCTTTTTCCAAAAGAAGCATGGAAGTCAATATTCTCCAAAAGAAGCATGGAAGTCAATATTCTAATTGTAGAAGTACGTGGATGCCTTGAAGCCCATCTGTGGGCTGCTCCACAGAGCCCAGGCTATGAACTCACACCTTGAGCACTAACCTGCAGGCCTGCCTTCTATCAGCACCAAGAAGTGACTACAGCAGGTCTAGACCTAATTACATCCCAAACCACTGTCCATAGCTGAGGGCTATTCAGTCTACCCACATCCGGACACCCCTGCCATGAACCAGTATTTCTCCTCACCCCACCCCTCACATTAGAGCACAAGTCTGACAAAGTTACCTAGTTCCTTTGTCTACATGGAAAAAAAGCAACAGGATTGAATGCATTCATAAGGTTGCATCATCTCACTGAAGTAATGTCCTCCTTTATGATTTCTGACTAAAATGAACTAAGTTCTTACTACTCACCAGGCAGTGTGCTAAACCCTTGACATGCATTGTCATGTCTTAGAGTAACAGTATGAGGTGGCTTCTGCTATCCCCATTTGGTAGTCAACTGAGTCTTTGATGGTTTAAAAGTCATCTGCTGCAGGTCACCCAGTAAGCGGCAGAGGCAGGCTTGGAGTCTGAGCCTCTCCAACCGAAAAGCCCTGTTGTCACTATTCTGCTCTCTGCTCCCATTCCCGGGGGAACTGCAGCTCTCCTGGGACATTTCATGAAACTTGGGGGTCCTTAGCTCTTCCCTGTGGATCCCCAAAGCATTGCTTACCCCATCTTCTTTTAGCTCCCCAGCCCTGAGGAGCCCACTCTAGAAAGATTGCCCTCCACATAGAAGCCACTCTCTGCCTGTACCACGCTTCTGTGAATCCATCATGTATCATTCCCAAAGCTGTCAGTGTCCCACTGCCCCGTGAACGGCGGGCATGGTCTTCAAAGCCTCCATGCCCTCCCCTCTATTAACCTGTTGCTTCCTATTTCAGATCAGAACCAGTCCTTTTGTCATATTTGAGTTTCAAATATCCACCCACCTTCTCAGCTTGCCTGCCCCTGTCCTCTAAGAATCCAGGTCAATCATTTGTGGTGAAAATGTAGCTAGGACCCAGTGGGATGAAAGTGAACAAGACTGTTTCAGTCCCACCCAAATCTTCACGAGCCAAGGCCTCAGTAAGTTTCAATGTGCCTTGAAAATGTGTTTATGTGAAAGCTTCTTGAACATTTAGCATTTTAAAAATACCGGAACAACATATGCTATAGGCACTTTAACAGAATGTTGGGTGGTTTACCAACCTGTCAAGAGTTTAATCAGCTCTGCTCCCAGTCTGACAGTTTTTGTTACACTTACTCGTCCCTTGTCTTCATCGGTGCCATCTGACCCCAGCCCTGACTTCTGGTGGCATCTTCCGTCAACAGATTGACTTTCTTGACCAAGAAAAAGCTCACTGTGTTGAGACACAGTGGCTGTTGAGAAGGGCCACATTACATGACACCAAGGCTCTTCTCTGAAATATACTGAGCCCAAGGGCAGGCATGAGCACACAAAATAGGAGTCAGCACTTCACAAGCAGCCCACTAAGAGAGACGGTACACCCAGCCACGCGCTGCTGGCAGCAGAGGACAGCGCCGAACATGTGGCCTGAGGAGTGGGAGAGCCGGGGATGAATTCTGACTCTGTCACTTACCCACTGCGTGACCCGGGGAAAGTCCCAAATGTGCCATCTGTAAAATGGGAATGACAATAACTCTATCTTATAGGGTCGTTGTCATGGAACACGGGCCATGGTAAGTGCCATGATGAGGTCCGACCCCCTGAGGGGACATAAGGGGAAAGAGGTGGCGCCCATGGGCCATCACCCTGCCAAAGTGGACTGAAACACTGAGCCCCACTAGAAGAACTCAGCCCAGCCTCAGTCTACCCAGAGTGATACCCACCTGAGGGTGCCATCATCCAGGTCCACAGCCTCCTCTAGGTCTTCCCATTCACTCTCACTATCACACGCCTCTTCTGCAGACAAAGACTCTGAGAGAGCACGCCAAGAACAGAACTGAGGTAAGGGAATGGTCCCCGAATCTGCCTCCAAACATTCTTCACAGAGTAGCTGGCCTTCCCATGTAGAACTGATGGTAAGATATGCTTCATTTTCCACAGTGGGAGAAGGGGCTTCGAGCAGATGACCTGTGTCTCCTTCCTCATCATCTGTGTCCAATTCAGGACTAGAAAACAAAAACCCATGCGTCTTCCAGCATTGATAAGAAATTCCTCTCCCCACCTTCTTTCTTTCAGGCTGTTCATCATGACACAGCACAGGAGAGCCAGCCAGGGTCCAAACAGCTCCTGCCAGAGACTGTTCCAAACAGTAAATAAGGCGAGGCTCCTGTCCTTAAGGATCCCCTGTTTTAATGGGAAGAGCGAGCAGGGAACAAATGTTACCATCCTGGGAGAGGGTACTACGGTAGAGCAGGGGGAGCTCCTGACTGAGTCGGGAGGCCACGGAGGACTTGCCAGAGGACGTGGTATTGAAAACAGAGCTATGACTCTGTTCTAGGACTGACTCTTCATATGGGGAGTCAGGGAGACCTCAGGCAAGCTTATTAACTTCTCTGGGACTTCAGTTTTCTCATCTGAAAAATGGAAAGGTTGAGAAACTTATAAGATTGCTGGGATGCTTAGATTATGTAATTCTGATGCATCCGTCCATGGCTCCTGGCACAGGGTGAGTCCTCAGTAAATGGGAGGGGCTATCATCGAGAGGATTTAGGATTGTGATTTCTACAGAGGGGTTAGAGGGAAAGGGCCAAAGCAGGAGGCTGGAAGCAACTCAAGCAGGTGACCTTCAAAGCACTTTGTGCAAGTATCAAGTCCTTTTCGGAGTGCTGAGAAAGAGCCTATTTGTAAAGGCAGCCAGCTGGAGTGACATTTAGTCCCCGTGTGACACAGGAGGCAGAAGAGTGGTGAGTGAGGTGCACTGTCTGGTGGTGAAGATGCAGAGACAACAGTGGAAGAACACGCTTTCCGGGGGCTGCCCAAAGGTCGCCCCACAGGCTTTCTGATTAGAAAAAGCAGCGCAGACAGATGGTAGAGCACTTTGTACAGTGCTTCAAGCATGCAGAGAACGGGCTCAGAAAATATCTGTCGAAAGTCCGGTTAGAGAAGATGAGGAGGAAAATCTAAAAGAAATGCATGCAGATATAGCTTTTCATCAAACGCACAAATCCCCATTTATCAGCCCCCTTCCCCACACCCGAAGCAACGGCTTGGCTTTATGACATGCCACCTGCCCTCCCCTCTCGTCCCTTTCCCGAAATGCCCCTTTTAAACTCAGCTCTGGTGCCTCCCAAGAGCTCCAAGCCCCAGGCGCCCAGAGGGTCGGTCCTCCTCCCCAGTGGAACTGGAGTGTCTGTCCCCACCTGAGTCTCACGGTCAAAAAGATGTTATTTCTGCTCATGAGACCTACAGGGTATACGTAAGTGTGCGTTTCATGTAAACAGATGTGCACTCACGTGCATAAAAAAGGAGACTGTGTGCCACCAGGACTGAAGAGGAACACTCACTTTAAGAAAGCAATATTTTAAAATCACCAAGCACTTTGAGGGAAAATCGGTTTAAAACCTTAAAGCACTTGACCAAATAGTGTAGAAAATGCATCTTCTTATAAACATGGAAGGGAATACTGTGGAAGTTTTGTCAAAGAACAGGAAATCCAGCCTCTTGCCCAGGCCCACCCTGTGCCCCACCCCACCCCACCCCTGCCCCCAGCAGCAGCCCGCTACCGCGCCCCCCCCACAACGGGTAGAGGAGAAGCACATGCCCTGGGCCACCGCAGTGCCTGACTGTTCACACCTGACCTCCCGCCACCATCCTCCTCCAACCTCTCTAACAAGCTCCCTGCATGAGGCGAGGTGTCAGAGAGTCTGAGGGGGCTTGGTGGCCCCAAGGGTGAGCTTGCAGTGTGTCTAAGACATCAAGGAGGGAAGTCCAGTGGACTGCCAAGCTCGCATGACAATCCTGAGCTGAAGATCAGTGTTTAGGAGTTACTGGAGTCGTGTGCCTGGCCATGTGTGGTTGGGGAGGGGGCTGGGGCACATCTGGGGCTTGGGAGCCTGTAAGTGTGCAGAGAGAAGCCAGCTGAAGCAGCCCAGGCCCCAGTCCTGCCCTAGCTCTGCTCTTAGACTTCCGCCATTCCTGGCCAGGCACCTGCCTCACTCGCTTCCCCCAGGCACGCTCCAGTCACACAGGGGTTCCCTGTGCCCTCCTCTCTGACCAACAGCCCACTCGTCGGGCAGCCTCCGGCCTCGGCCAGCCACGCTGATGTCATGGCGGGCATGGCAGCCGCTGTTGGGTTAGACCTGTAGCCTCCTACTCACCCTTTGCTATTCCAGGAACAGCGCCCGCCCCAGAAGGTACACAGTAACTTTAGGTTCGTCTCAAGGACTCTGGCTTCATTTTGTATTCTTTCTGACCATGAAGACTTACAACATCACTTTCACTAAATGATAACTGCTGACACTACCTGCATTTTAACTACCTGGATTTAACTATATGTGCTAGGCAAGAAAGAGAGAGAAATAAGCTTATACCATTACCATCGTGCTATAACCAGCTTTCCACTCCATGAGCATAAGCCCGGGAATGAACACACGTGGAGGCCTTGAACCTGCCATCCCCATTCATTCCTATGAGTCCAGCACGTAAAGATAAGCATTGGGCAGACAGCAAGGCCCTCCCCCCGAGGCCCAACCAAAGAAAAAGCTATCTGCTCCCACACCAGGGGAGCAAAGAACATCACGCCTTCCAGAGTGATGTTCAAGGGTAACATGACTTGATGGGATTTTCGCTTCAGGCCCTAACTTTAGAAACGAACCTTGCCTAAGATGCGACACCAGCCAAGTGCCAAGCCCCCAATCTGGCAGGCACGCAATTCCAACCCTCCTCTATGAAAATGTACAGTACTGCTTTCTGAGCCTGCTTTATAAGCATCTCCTGAGACACGGCGGAGTCTCCAGATGTGCCGTTGTAAAAGAGAAAAACAAGGAAGGAAAAGTAAAATCTCGTCTTCTCCATGAACACTCTGGGTTTGCTGGGGTGCTAGCAGCTACCTGGCTTTAGGAAGTAGCCACCTGGCAGCTGGTAAATTCTGGCAATCTGCTGGGCATTTTAGTTGAAGGGACCTGTTCTTTAGTGGGCAAGAAAGCGAAAGAAAGTGACTTGTGTTAAGTTCCCATAGTGCACCAGGCGCCATGCAAGGACTCAGCAGGTGTGCTTTCTTTTGACCTGCACAGTGTCCTGCTCTTTGTTGACAGAGAAGCCTCGAGCTCAGAGGAGTCAACACTCCAGGCATACTTAGTACATGGTAAAGCTGAAACCAAGGCTATATGCTCAAGAAGTCTGTGCTCTTTTGGCTCCAAACTGCAAAAAGAGAGCTTGACTCACAGATGCCAGAAACAAAGAGGTAGTTGCCTGCACAGCCACCCCACAGCGGAGGGGCAGCTACTTCTAGGAGGAGTCTGCAAAGAGCCACAATCCCACCAGGAGCTGGGGGAAAGTATCAGGAACTGCTGGGCATGTGCCATGCTTTTCTTCCTATAGGGGACAGTCACTATGTATGCAGCAGAACAAGCAAGTTGTCTTGTTAGAGGGGAAGCTAATATGGTTTGAGTCCTTCCTTCAGAGAGAAAGAAAGGTTCCTGAGTGGGGGGAAGAAAACATAGCAAAAATGAAGCCAGGAAATGTGAGGAGGCAGAGCGCTGTCATTACCAGGACCACCACAGGGAGGCCAAGCGCAAGGGGGAGGTGTTGGCCATGGAGGGAGCCGGGACAGAGAAATAGTAAGGCTGCCCGCCTATAGCTCCATGGACCACACTGGCCTGGGTAACAAGCATGGGGCAGCAACCATGACCAACTGAATATCAGAAGCTCCACTGGAATGTTCTGGAGAGCCCTCAGGATTCTTGTGTAACTCTAGGAGAGGCAACCCCCTCCAAAAATGGCATATTTGGGACATCGGGTATACCCTTTCAAGTAGGAACACTAAGCCAAATTTAATTTGATTCAGAAAAATAAAATAATGTGATGTTTCTTGCAAAAATAAAGACAAAAAGATAGGAGGAAATAGGCGTTAAAACAGATTTCACTTTAATATAAGGAAACACTTTCTGATCAACAACTACATGGTGATAAAATGGGCCACTTTAAGAGGTAGCAAGTTTTACATCCCTGGAGGTATTCAGTCAAAAGCAGGCCCCGTACTCTGGGGATGTTATAGAACAGATTTCAGCATGGGGTATGAGATTGAATTAGATCATTTTTATATTGAACGACCTTGAGATTCTGTGACTCCATGAATGAAACAGCAACTAAACTAATAACTAGTAAAAAAAAAAAAAAAAGAACTATTGTTAATAACTGATAACTATATTAAATTAAAGGCACATGGCAAGTCAAACTCCAGGCTTGGAGCTAAACCCAGAGTCCCTTTATAATCCGATAATCCAACCCTCAGGATTTCTGTCCATCATCCTGAACTATCTGGCAGTAAAACCTTTAAACCTTTAAAAATCCAAAAACCTTTGAAAATCTATAAGGAAGTACAGTTCCTTTTATATTTCCTATAAGATCACACTAATAGTTGTCCTTGTATTAACCTCTGGAGGTTCTTTCCTTTATCACGTGACCAAGTATATCAATTACTGCCTAGAACGCAATTGTAAGAAACTATAAATACACTTTTATTTATGCATTTTCAGACAATGAAAATGAATACCACTGATGAATGTGCTTACCCATTCTGTTCTACTTTGCACACTAGTTAGTTTTTGTTTGGCTGGAATGGTATTCTTATAAAGATTGTATCGGAATGCTTTCATATATTTATTTATTTATTTATTTTGAGAGAGAGAGAAAGCAGGGGGGAGGGGCAGAGGGAGAGGGAGAAAGGATCTCAAGCAGACTCTCCGCTGAACACAGAGCCAGACGTGGGGCTTGATCTCACGACCCTGAGATCATGACCTGAGCCAAAATCAATAGTCAGATGCTTAACCAACTGAGCCCCCCCAGGCGCCCCCTGAATGCTTTTAGGGAATGTACGCCTGGCTCCTGTTAGTCACAGATCTCACCTTGCCTAATTGCATTACACGGCTGCTTCATACTTCATGTCACCTACCAGGCCCTAGAGATCTGCCCTGCTCAGCCTTCTAGGATGAGCAACAAAGAAGAGTCATTTCACAGCAGTGAGTTTATCCGGTGTCACACACAAACCGTCGTTCCTCATTATTTGCCTGCTTTGTCCCCGTGCATCGAGCTAGCACACGCCTCCAAGCAGTACCTCACACTTTCTCAGTATTTGCACCCTGTTCTCTGTTCCTGCCAGGTTCCCATGCACCCTGAGTCTATGTGATAAGTACTGTCAAACTGAATCAAAGAGAATGTTTCCCATCAGAACAGGTTGGAGGACTGGAAATACTTGTGGGGAATGAGAACAAAATGAAGGCTAAGTTAAAAATGGCTATTAAAATGAACGTTTCGGTCTGGTGTTTAAAGAGATAGATTTTTTTTTTTAAGCTGGTGTCGATTGTCGAGTATTATATTAGCAATAAAAATGGTGATACATACAAGGGAACTTCTTTCTTACCACAAGACTTTAAAAGGCCCCCAGGGGGGCAGGGAGGCACCTGGGTGGCTAGGTCGGTTAAGCTTCCAACTCTTGATTTTGGCTCAGGTCATGATCTCAAGGGCGTGGGATTGAGCCCCGTGTGGGGCTCTGTGCTCAGCGGGAGTCTGCTTGAGGATTCTCTCTCTCCCTCTCCCTCTGCCCCTCCCTCCCCTGCTCTCTCTCTCTGTCAAATAAATAAATCTTAAAAAAAAAAAAAAAAACGCCACGCAGGATGTAGCATAAAGGTTCGTATGCTGGGAGAAACACCTGAGGCCTGCCATCTGTAGGTGCCAAGGGTACAGGAGGACCACTGGGTGGGGTTAGCTTTCCCAAAAGCTCATGAACTGTGGTTGCAGCAGCTCCAGACCTTATGCTTCTGTTTCTTCTGCCACACACCCCCCCACACCCCTGTCTAATGCCTAGAATAGTGCTGGACCCAGTAAGCACCTGAACACAGTTATGAACTGCTTGATTGTAATTTCTAGCAATGAAATACATACCAAGTATCTGCAAATGTGGTGATTCTTACCTTTCAAGTCTCCTGATATCACAAACTGAATAGCAGTTTTGCCTCATATCCTTTTCCAAAGAGCTGGCCAATGTTGATGCATCCATTCGTTGTTGAAGTCTGCATAAATGAGGGTGGGAATCCTGAGGCTGCATCAAAGAAGTGGCCCAGGGTCTCTCTAGGTCTTTGTCCCATTGTGCCTCCCTGGTGGCTTTTTGGAAAGATTCTGGCCTAAGACCCAGGCTTTCCCCTGGGTCTGGGGAGGCACTGTCCCTCCGGCTGTCCTCTTGATCCAGACTGGGGCTCTGCTCTGAGTCTGTGCAAGTTGCCCTGGTGAACTCTTTGTCTGATGAGAGCACAGCTGTCTATTAAAAGAAATGCTAAGGGTTATTAGATCCATGGTGCACACTAAGCAAAATCTAAAATGTGCTTCTTTAAAAAAAAATCATTTTTTTCATGTGATTGTGGGGCAAAGCAGTTAAGAGATGGGCTCTTGGGTCAGTCTCCCTTTGTCAGGACCCCAGCTCCCACTGGGCCCTAGGTGACACAAGTAACCATCTCTGAACCCCTTAGCTTGGGGCATCAGAAAAATAATGTAAGCATTATTTTTTTAATATTTTTAAAACTTAAAAAAATCAAACTCAAGAGCCAAAAAACAAATAATCCAGTCAAGAAATGGGCTGAAGACAAGAACAGACACTTTTCCAAAAAAAGACATCCAGATGGCTAACAGACACGTGAAAAGACGCTCAACATCACTCATCATCAGGGAACTACAAATCAAAACCACAAGGAGATACCACCTCACACCTGTCAGGATGGCTAAAATTAACAACACAAGAAACAACAGGTGTGGGCAAGGATGTGGAGAAAGGGAAACCCTTTTGCACTGTTGGTGGAAATGCAATCTGGTGCAGCCACTGTGGAGAAGAGTATGGAAGTTCCTCAAAATGTTAAAAATAGAGCTACCCTACGACCCAGCAATTGCACTACTAGGTATTTACCCAGAGGATACAAAAATACAGATTCAAAGGGATACATGCACCCCGATGTTTATAGCAGCATTATCAACAATAGTCAAATTATGTAGAGAGCTCAAATGTCCATCAACTGATGAATGGATAAAGATGTGGTATATATAAACAATGGAATATTATTCAGCCATCAAAAAGAATGGACTCTTGCCATTTGCAATGCCATGGATGGAACTAGAGTATATTATGCTGAGTGAAATAAGTCATTGGGAGAAAGACAAATACCAGGTGATTTCACTCATATGTGGAATTTAAGGAAGAAAACAGATGAACATATGGGAAGGGCGTAAAGAAAAAAAGAAAAGAGGGAAACAAGTCATAAGAGATTTTTAATGACAGAGAACAAACGGAGGATTGATGGAGGGAGGTGGGTGGGGGATGGGCTAGATGGGTGATGGGCATTAAAGAGGGCACTTGCTGTGATGAGCACTGGGTGGTGTATGTAAGTGATGAATCACTGAATTCTACTCCTGAAACCAATATTGCACTGTATGTTAACTACTGAAAATTTAAATTAAAAAAATAGTAAACAAATAAATAAAAATTTAAAAAGAAACTTAAAAAATATGGAAACAAAAGTAACAATGACGCTTTGTCTCACTTTCCAGTAAGAAATGAGTTTTGTAAACTCTCGTCTTCATCTGCCCTCATCCATGATGGCTCATTCTCACAGCCCCACTCCCCTTCCCATCCTGATTCCCTGCCCTAGGTCTCCTCCTCACTTATCCAAATATTACTTGATTCACCACAACTGCTTATATCCCTGTTGGGCCTTTTAGGTTCTAATTTTGATGACACACTGGGGCACACTAACACCGTGGGAACAAATTTTCTGTAGGACAAAAAAAAAATCTATGCTTTGTTTACAGCACAACCTTCTGGGTTAGCTGATTCTATGTATTCTTTGTTTTGAGCTATTTCATAAATCTCTATAAACAAATATGTTGTTCTTTGAAATCTCTTCTGAACCAATTTTAACATCTGCCCAGTTCCCTCATTGAATGGGTTAGATGAAATCTTTAACATATATTCATTTTTACATCTATGTGAGGGTCATGAGTTTACTTTTTCCTGGAAATTATCTTTTAGCACTTCCATCCCATGACCTACATGCCTGACGTTGTAGGAACACATGGACTTGAGAGCTAGACAGGGCTGGCCACCCATCCCTGTCCTCACCAAAGCAGAAAAGAAATTGCTACTCGTCCACTCGCCCTAGCGGGCTCCTCACCTTGCTGATTGCCCATTCCTCAAAATGAGGGGGGATATGCTTCCAAATACGCATTTTTTTTTAAGAGAGAGAGAGTGAGCAGGTGGAGGGGCAGAGGGAGAAGGAGAAACAGACTCGCTGCTGAGCAAGGGGCTCGATCCCAGGACTCTGGGATTATGACCCGAGGCAGACACTCAGCTGACTGAGCCACCCAGGCATCCCCGCAAATATGCACTTTTACTTAACTATAAATCATAAACTCTTATGACTTGACTGATATACAATGCAAATTATAAAGGACATACCAAAAATTAAAATTTGAAGTGCATGAGATAAAAAATAAATAGTAAGAGCAGTTATATTTTCTTATACTGCCCCTAGGGAGACCTCCAAAATCTCATGTTCAACCATTCCCCTCCCTCCACCTCATCACCCCCAGTGCTCCCTCTACAGCGATCCTTCACCCTCTTCAAGGCTTCCAGTCAATGGTGCCTTGTCACCACCCCGTCCCCCCCCCCCCCCCCCCTCCCCTCCTTAGAGTCCATGCTTCTGCCCCCTAAACACACACTTAAAAATAAAGAAGACTCCGAGCTCCCATTCTGCATTATGTGCCTCCATTTGCCTCCATTCTGTGTGACACTCAGGGGCCGTATGTGAACTCCAACCCCTAGGGACACCCTATGTGGACTCCGTAGCTGCTTCTAGACACTAATGCCACGTGTATGAGCGCAGGTGTCTAACAGGCATTCAAGACTTCCAGATAATCTTTCTTTACTTCCTTAGTGAAGTCAGTTTCCCATTCTTTCTACCCTCTACATTATTTCTCATCTCTCTCCTCAGCCACTCCCCTGAACTTGCCTCTTACTTCACAGTGAAAATGGGCACATCCAGATGAGAATCCTTCATCTCCCCATGGCAAAGTCTACCAACCAGCCCGCATCCCTCTCCCAACCTCCTCCAAATACCAGCCACTCCTTTCTCAGCTCCTCAAATGCACGCTTATCCTCATTATTTCTGTCCGTGTCTCCCCGCTTCTCCCTGCACACACTCCACCCAGGCTTCTGTCTCCATCATCCAACTGAAGGAGTTCTGCTCAGGGTCTCCAGTGACCTACATCTTTCTAAGCCAAGGACAATTCTCTCTCCTCATCTCATTCTACCTCTCAGTAGCATGCAACATAATTGGTTTCTTCCTCCTTCTTGAGAGCATCCTTTACTCACTTATTCTACTCGAATGTGTTCACGCTGAACTTAGCCCTCCCCCGTTTTCCCACCATCTCCCAGGCCCCTACTGCTGTGTCATTTCTTTGAACTGGACCTTTCAGTGTTGGGGGGTCCCACGGCTTACTTCTCTGCACTCTTTCCCAAGGTGATCTCATCCATTTCATAGCTTTAAATAATGTTATTTGCTGACAGCTCCCAAATCCACCTTTTCCAGTCCTGATATCATGCCAATTCTCCACAGACACCTGCCTAATTGACATCTCCACTGGCTATTCCATAGACATTTCAGTTTTGCTTACTCCCAAGAACTATTGCTTCTCTTCCATGTACTTTAAACTGCACTCTCCAAGCACTCCCTATCTTGGCAAATAGTATCACCATTCAACCAGTTGTTCAAGCCAAACTTTGCTCTCTTTCCATGTGACCATATCTAAGCCAAAACTAATCCTTTGGGCTCTACCTCCTACATCTGACTACTTCTTACCAACTATTCGGCTACAACCTGAGTCCAAGCCACAGCGGTTTCTTTGAATGACTGCTGGCTTGTCTGCTCCAGTCCATCTCCGGCTCAGTGGTCTTTCTAAAGTATAGACCAGATGAGGGTATGCTCCTGCCTAACCCTTCACTCTCCCACCACTTCCAGCCCAGGGGCTTCCCATTGCCGCCAAGATGGAATCAGCACATTGCCAACATCTACAAGGCGCTACATGATGTGGCCCGTGCCTCCCTCTACAGCTTCTCCCCTTCCACACCTGTTATATTCTTTTCCCTTGAACATCTAGGTTCATTCCTGTCTCAGAGCCTTCACACTTGCTATCGCTTCTGCCTGGAATGATTTTCTTACTCCAGATGTTTGTACGGCTGCCTCCTTTCCATGACCACTTTATTCTAGTTAGGAATTAAAGGCTCCCTTCCTTGGTCTTCTATCTGACCTCTGAAGCCACATGAATGAATGAAAATTTCTCTTCCACTTGGCCCTCAAGTATAAACTGAGAGAAAGCATGCCCACCATGCCTCACTCCAAGCCCTCCCACTGGACTTTTCTGGGCCCTCCTAAGTAGAGCCATTCTCCAGAACAGAAGGACCACTTTTTCCTGGCATTTCCTAGATATCTCAACAAAAGCACAGGGCACAAGCCCCACGGCCTGATCTCCATGCATGTGAAGCTTAACCTTCTCGCACCCCAGTCAGTTGCTCAACACAACTGCCATGTCTACCTTCTTTTCCAAACTGGCAGCTTTCTGATTTCCTTTCCCTGGCAATTTTCTCACAAAGTCTGTGTCAAATGACCTCTTGGAGTCCAAGAATCAGAAGGATCTGGATCACAAAATCTTCTGTGATGTCTCTAGTGATTGTCACCCCTAGGGATGAGTGATCGACTCTATCCACATCTTATACATGAGAAATCACAAGGCCTAGAGAAGTCAGGCAATTGCCCGAGGTCCACACAGCTGGTGCATGGCAGAGCAGGTGCAGCTGACTGCAGGGTACCCACACAGACGCCTCCCCAGGATGAAGGCCCATCCCCCAGCTGCCGGGAGTGCTGGTTACTGACAGCTCACAGCTAGCCCTTCCCCCAAGAATCCTGCTCAGCTCAGCTCAAGGGAGCTGTCTCAGGCAACGTCCGGCCCCCTCCCTTGGGGCAGCCCACACCACAGTGCTGGTTGATACAAAGTGCAAAGGCACAGACTCTCTTGCCATCCCAGCTCCAAAGCTCCCGGTGGCGTAAGCAGAGGCCCCTCCTGCAGCTGCACCACGTTAACTTCTCCTTCCACCTGGCCCTGCCTCCCTCACCCTCACGGGGCTTGTTCCCAAGAGCAGGCCCCATAAATCTCTGGCTCAAATCTCCGCTATACAGCGTCTGCGTCCCGGGACCCAACCAGTGGCATTATGACAATTAATTTTATCTGTCAACTTGGCTAGGCCACAGTGCCCAGATGTGTGGTCAAACACTAGCCTAGATGTTTCTGTGAAGGCATTTTTTAGATAAGATTTGCATTGAAATCAGCAGACTTTGAGTAAAGCAGATGACCCTCCATGATGTGGGTGGGCCACATTCAATCGGTTGAGTGCCGTAGGAGAGAAAGACTGAGATCCCCAAGGAAGAAGGAATTCTGCCTCCAGTCTGCCTTCAGACACAAGCTGCACTGTGGACCCCTCCCTAGGTTTCCAGCCTGCCAGCCTACTCTGCAGAATTTAGACTGGCCAGCCCCCACAATCATGTGAGCCCGTATCCTAACCTCCCCTCCCACCTACATACCCCTACACATACACACCCTATTGATTCTATTTCACTGGACACACTAATATAAGTATCAAGGCAAAAATTCTTAATTTTCCCGATCTCATTGCCTCTTCTTTGGACTAAACCATACATGTCTAATTCATACTTTAGGAAAGTGGATACATATCCTGTTCTCCATTTCATTCCTCAGAATGGAAATTCTTACCTTTCCTCAGTCTGATTTTGTATTATTATTCTTGCTCCTGGATTCCCCTCTCTGATGCTTGGGCCACCAGAAGACCTGAGTCTAGAAGTTTCACAGACAAGATCTAAACATATAACTACCTACAGGAAGATGCAAACATTGTAGAGGCAGAGTAGGGAGGGCAAGGAGAAGACAGACATGAGATCTCATGAACTTGTCACAGACTAATTGAGGCTTGGAGACCAGCTATTTCCCCGCCCCGGTGGAAGAAGATGGCATTGAACCCCACCTAAAACAAAGTTGGGTTTCTCAGGACCCATCAGACAAGAAAAGGGGTGCTTGAAGGCACCAGAGGGCACCGCAGCTTACCTGCCATCCCTGGTCTACCTCAGGCAGTGCACCTGGAGGGGGTCGGCAAAGTAGGAGCGTGACTTCCTGTGAGACCCCTCGCAGTAAATGGAGCACCTCCTATGAGAAACCAGAATCTGTGGTTGGATGTGGGCGTGGCAGGGCTGTGGCATCTCCTCCTAGATGCTCCCCACCATCTCTCTGGCACTGTTCCCTTGATCTGTTTCTCGGCTCTAGAGAACTCTGGAGAACACTGCTATGGGCCTGATTTCCTAAAGTGAGAGACGCCAAAGCCACCGGCCTGGGGTCCCCATGAAGGCAATGTCCCCATGCTGGGCTGTTAGTGGCCATGGTCTGCCCAGGATCTTTTCATGGCAGCACTTGCCAATACAGATGCGTGCTCTTCACTGAGAGAATGTCTTCATCATCTCAACCTCCCTCTCCTCTCAGCAGCCCCCCATCTCAGGGGCCATCGGTCACATACGCTCCACCACCCCAATCTCTAAAGGGCACTCAGGACCTCTCACCTGTGCCATCGCAGTGCCCTCCTCTGCTCCCTTCCTCCTCCAGTGTCACCCACCTCCCCTCCTCCATCGTGATCAAGAGCGCTCTTTCTACAAGGCAGATATGACCAAGTCATCTCACATTCAACAAGCTCTGCAGGGCAGCACGCAGGATCTGTTCTTACCTGCCACTGCCTTGCTTAGCCCACTCTCTCTCCCACCTGCTCCCGCTGCTCCCACAACCTAAGCTCCGACTATGCTGAGCCTCTTCCTCCAACACTCTCTCAGAGCCCAGGGCTTCAAGGTGCCTTGAGAGTTCCTATTTCCTATCTAAGCCAGAATTTCTCAACGTCTCCTTAGTACTGACATTTTAGGAGGGATAACTCTCCGTTGTGGGGGCTGTCCTGTTCATTGTAGAATGTTGAGCGGCATCTCTGGTCTTTGCCCACTTGATGCCAGTGGCACCTGCCAGTTGTGACAACCATAAATGTATATGAACTTTGCCAAATGTCCCCGGAAAGGTAATATCATTCCAACTCGACAACCGCTGATCCGGACGCCACTTAATACCCGCATTAGCAGCAATGGACTTCCACAGAACATGCTTCCTTCCTCAGTTCCCTGCGGCAAGCACTTTCTTTTCCCCCAGTTCCCTGGGGCAAGCATTTTTGTTTCTCATGACACTTGTTTTCCACAGTCAGTTCTGTTTTCTTGTTTGTCCCCCTACTACAAGCACTGAGAACATATGAACTGCCTGACTCTGCGTCGTTAGCTCCTCAAAGAGCTGCTGACCCAGCACTCGTTCTCAGGAAACAGTTCTTGGCTCACAAACTAGACAGATGAAAGTATTGCCAGCCCAGCATATGCTGTCCTGGGGATTCTCCAGCTCTCACCACTCAGTCCAGAGCCACTCTCCACCTTGCTCTGTGTTCCGGAGGTGGGCCTATACAGACTGGTTCCTGTTGGGCTCAGCCAATGGGAGCATGGGTGGGATCAGAGACAGGAGAGGGAGGTGCTTCCTCTTGGACTCAGCCAATGGGAGCATGGGTAAGGATCAGAGCTGGGAGGAGAGAGGGGTGGGTATTTGTTTTCCCACCTTCCTCCCCATGGGGTTGTCGCAGAATGGCTGGGTCCCTCAGCAAATGTCACAGTTCATGTCATCAGGTCCACTTCACCAGCTCTCTCAGTTTCCCGGGTTGTATAATTGCTCCTTCCCATATGTCTTTGGACTTGGGAGGGGTGGATGGATAATTGCACCCACTCTTCCCGGCCCCAGGGATCTACACTCTCTCTTGAGCTTCCCAACAACCAGCTCACACCTTTATTAAACTCTCCTCAGATGACTCAATTTCCAGCCAGGACCCTGACTGATATGCACAGTATTCCACTGAGATTATGGTATATGCGTTGAGAAGTGTCCACATTTTTTTTAAGTTGACTCCACACCCAATGTGGAGCCCAGTGCAGGGCTTCAGCTCACAATCCTGAGATCAAGATCTGAGCTGAGATCAACAGTCAGATACTTAACCGAATGAGCCACCCAGGCGCCAGGAGAAGTGTCCACTTTTTACCCTTTTTAAATTTCATTTTTGAATATATACAGGACAACTGATGCAACACTGCATGTCAACATCTGTAAATTTAATAGAGAAATGGGAAGAAGGGCAGAAAGGGACCCACTGCAGTCTCTTCAGCCCACATACCCACCTCCTAGAATGTTAGGAGAGCTTTAGCCAGCACAGAACCAGGGTTTTATCTTCAGTTTCATTATAAACCTAATTAGAAGCAAGGCTTATTCAAGGTCAGATATTCAAGAACTGAGACAGAAAATTAAATGTGAGAATGGTCCACCCATTGCTCTCTTCATATGATCCAGGTTCCAGGTGTGACTTTCAAGAACCCAGAGTACTCCTTATGGTGGGTGGGCCTGAAAAAAACATGGCTGGTATCAGTGTGCACACGGGGTTGCATGGTCTCCTACCTGGAAGACGAGGCCTTCTGTGGGCCTTCCATTCACGGCCAGGATAATGTCACCTGCTGCAATGGCCCCATTCTCCTCAGCTGGCTGCCCTGGGAAGAGTCTCTTAATTCTCACAATATCATTCTTGAGATGGCTGCAGCTTTCTTTCTCCATCTGCACGAAGCTGAATCCCAAACCACTGGCATTTTTTTTCAGAGTGACTTCAAACTTAGGACCTGTATTGTGGGATGTGGACAAGATAAATCCCTTAGTAGATTCTGAATGAAATTGACTGGCCTTAAAACGTAAGCTGTCAAGTAGATGAATTATTTCTGTTTTACACGAAAAGATTTCATTTTGCTAATTTTTATGAGAGAGTCCTTTATACTTATTATAGATCAGTGCTGCCCAGTGGAAATATAAGGTGAGCTGCAAATGTGAACCACGTGTGTAATTTCAGTTCTCAAATAACTACATTTTAAAAAGTAAGAGGAAACAGATAAAATAAACTTAATCATATAGTGCATGTAACCCAATATATCTACAATATGACCATTTCAACATGTAGTCAATATAAAAAGAGTGTTAATGAGATATTTTGCATCCTTCTTATGTACTAAGTCTTCAAAAATCAAATATGGATTTTATCAATTTAGATTGGCTATATTTCAAGCACTCAATAGCCACATGTGGCCAGTAGCTACTATACTGGACAAAAGAATTATAGATAATCAACAAGGTTTATATGTAAAGATATAGTTTATAGACATACACAATATGCCTATATCACTTAATAAAACTTATATCATATATATTCCTATTACTCCTTTAGAACCTCAATCATCTTTAGTATATTTGAAACAAAATTTTGCATAATTAGACTCTGGAGAAAATTCTGGTAAATTCTATGGAAATGTTTTCTTTAGCCATGTGGACGGACCATAAGACAAAACAGCTGCCTTTGGGCAGCAAAGATGGACACAGCTCCGGGAACCTCGTTAGTCTAAGAGCCAGAGGCCTTTGGGTCTCTCCTAGCCTACCTTCCACTCAGTTGGCAATGAATCAAAAGACAGAGCACTGACTCATAAACCTTAATTTGGGACAAGGATGAAAGCATCCGAAGCTTTTAGTTGCCGGTGTATCATATGACCAATTTCACCATCACTGCCATGAGACCCCCTCACCTCATTTGATAGTGAGTCTGTCGAAGGGCCTCACTGGAGTGAGCAGAGGAGCAATCAAAGAGGAAGCAGACTCGTCTTATGCATGCGTGTTCCCTTCCTCCCAACCCCATCGCTCACTATGGCTACCGTGCATCCAACCTGACTCACACCTTCAGGAAAATCTCTAAAAACGGATTGAAAAGTGGCTAAGCTCCAAATCATGAAATGCTAAAGGAGTACATGTTTTCCTAGCAGGAAACAAAATCACAGGGCAGTGCAGAGAGGCATCCCATCGGAAGATATGCCATGATGTCCCTGCAAACTGATGGACATTTACTGTTTTACCTGATGCTGATAACAAGGCTAGATTTCTGAGCACCTTCCCCTCCCAGCCTGCCTCAGCATGCCCCAGAGCTTTTGCTATGAATGTCTTGGCTAGAAGGTAGAGATTTGGTCAGAAAATGCCTGACCCTTTCATTCCAATTTCATTCCTAAAGATTTATACACAAGTATTCAGGCACCTGATCGAGAAACCTCAGAAGGCACAGGGAGAATTACGCCTGGCAATCATTTTGGAACAATGCATTTTTTTTTTCCAGAAACATACTCCATTATATTGGCTTCCACTGCATCCAAACACCAGCCGCATCATGCTCACAGTCTTCTGTGAAGCCAGAGGAGGCCTTCGTACCTTCCCTTTTGAGTTGAGAATTCAAAGGGAGCACAGGATGACATGACAATAGTAACACTCAATTCTCTCTCCTCTCACCATCTGTCGCTGAGACACAGCCCGCGGGCCTGCCAGGCAAGGCTGTTGCCAAGGAAACAGCCGTGCATTCATCTCCCGTCCTGTCCTTAGCAGAAGGACACTGCTGGGCGGTCCTGGGGCCTCTTCTCTCTAAGACCAGTCTTGCAACCTAGAAGATGGTTGGACAAACTCCATTTGCACTTCATATGGTAACCAGCAGGCTCTCCCCTCACCCTGCAAATGCTTCTTGATTTTCTGATACTTCCAATAGCTGCTTCATTTGAATCTCAAATTAAAATCTCCAATCTAGCCCACTTGTTGGGATCCAGAGCAGTATTTTCAACTGCCTGTCGGACAGGGTTTCTGGGGTAACACGTGTACCTCCATTTCAGTGCATTCAAGGTCAAATTCATCTTCTTCCTCTCTCTCATCTTTACTACCCCCTCCTCGTTCTGCCTAAAACTTTCCTCCCCTTGCATCTGCTCTCTCCGAACGTGGAACCATCCCTCTACTAACCTCCTGGGGGCCACACCTGCAGGGATCCAGCTTACCCCCTTCTGCCCTCCAAGTGCCCATCTGATTCCTAAGACTTGTCTGTTCACCATCAGAAACATCTCCCCCAGGGCTCCCCCCTCCATTTCTTCTCCTGCTGCCAGTGCCCAACTGGACAGTGGCAAACTCCAGCTAACTTGGCTTCCTGGACCCTATCTCCTCCTCCTCAGGTCACTCCTCACCATGGCTACCCATGCGTTGATCTAAGACACAAACTGAGCATGCAACACTCTTCAAAAGTCTCTAGAGTTTCCCATCACCTAGCAGGGTATCCCAGGAAACTATGCCATTCTGGCCTCCCCCTTTCTTTTGGTTTGATTTTCCATCCTTCTTCCCTACACACCCTATACTCTTTTTACACAAAGCATAGTTCAGGGACCAGTGGCTAGACATCACCTGGAAGCCTTTTAGAAATGTCGAGCTTCCATTCAGGGGACTTGGGCCTGCTAACATCCTTCTGCTGCCATTGTCATTTAGCACCACGCCCATGACCTCAGAGTGACAATTCCTATCTGTCATCACTGCTGCCGGCAGCAGGCAAGAAGTACCTTCTCTAACCACGTTCATTAGCAAAAGTCTGAAGAGCAGAGAGTGCTAATAAATTACGACTCTGTTCTCAAGACAGGTCAACCAAGGTAGCCAGCAAAAGTAAATTTCACTGCAAACCAGAAGACTGCTTCAGGAAAGGAAGCAAACAGGGGCCCTTCTGCTCCCTCAGTGTGCCAGAAGGGCCCACAGGAGTCCTTTCCGTCTCTGCCAGCTCCCCAGTTACCTAGAGGGCAATGCCAGCTCTGAGGCTTAGGACACTGAGGCACAAAAAGGCTCCCACCCTCAGGCAGAGGACTGAACACAGCATGGTAACATCCAGATGCTGCCTGGGCCCTACATAGAATAAGGAGTCCATAACAGGTCAGTGCCTTCGGCTCTGGGTGTCTGGAATTTCTACTTCCCTGTGATCAGAATCCCAGGACAGCGTGGCCTGAATTTACCTAGGTTGATGGGAATAGCATGAACTGGGGAGAGGGTGTCAGCAAGTGCAAAAGCCAGCTGGTGACAGGGCCGGAGGGCAGATGGAAGCATGAGCCAGTTTGGGCTGGAGCAGGTGTGAGGGGGCAACCAGAGCCAGAGTCAAGCAGGAGAAGTCATCCACCACATCAGCCCTATTTGGCTGTCTGATTCCAGAATCGAGGCAAGTAAAAAGCCAGCTTTTCAAGGTTCTTTGCAGGGGGTGAGGTATTCTGCTTGGGAAACCTGTCTGCTTCCTCCTGACTTTCACATCACCATAGAAAAGTGAAAAAGTGAAAGAGAGAAGAAGACAAAGAAGAAAGTCTTGCTTTGTTTCCTGCCTGTCCACCTCCCACCCAGAGGCAACCGCAGCTTCTGATGCTGTCCAAGAAAGCTCTGGAGGACAGAAAGACAACTCCCTGCTAGTGGGGTGCTCACCTGCCCAGAACCCTTGAGGTACTGCACAGCCTGCTTGTGGGTGAGGCCGCACAGGCTCACTCCATCCACCTGCAGGAGCCGGTCACCTGGGAGGGGGACAGAGGTCATGTCTTCGAGCTCCCAAGGCTGCAGGAATGACTGTTGCTGGAGGCCCCCGCCCAGCACCCTTCACGCAGCCTCAGGGAGGGTCAAGAAGCCGAGCTGTGAGAAGCCCCGATGGGGCTTGGCTGCCAGCCACCTCTCTGAACACCTTCATAGATCAATGATACGGGAATCTTTCTATTATTGGCTCACAGAGGGGTTGAGCCAACTCTGTATAACCGTATCCTTTCTCCTGTTTTCTTGTGAAACCATTTCTGAAAGTACTTTCAAGTCACTTAGGGGTAATATTTATATCTGCAGGATGTTCTTTTTTTATTTCAAAACAGGTCAAAAAGACCTGGTTGATGCCAGGGACAGCAGAATTCTTGGGAAAATAGAGATAGCTAAGATCCTGGGTGCCCTTTCTAGCTCAACTTGCCATTTTGGAGAGCAATAAAAATCAGCCCCTTGCTTCAGAGCAGGGGACATGAGGAAGGGCGGAGAGAAGGCTTGCCACTGTCCTCCCAGGTGAGGAAACCAAGACCTGGAGAGGCAATCATTTGCATGAAGTCTAGGGTGAGACTGGGGCAAGGCCTGAAGGCTGTAGCTCCCAGACCAGGATCACACCACAGAATGCAGTTCCCAACATGACTCCGTCCCTCACCCCGCAGGATCTGCCCTTCCTTGGCAGCTGGCCCTCCAGGAACGATGGATTTCACGTAGATACCTCCATAGAGCACGGTCGTGTTAATGCCACCCTGGAAAACACAATGTAAGATTCGCCACCCGTCTGCCCCCTCCTGACAGGGCCTCCTCAGCCTCCCGAAGAGGTACCCCTCTGGCTGCCACTCTATCCCATTACCTCATCTCCACGTGACAACATCTTAGATACTCACTTGTTTGTTCAGACTACACTGTCCACTGTGCCGCAAGCTTAGATGCCCATAAGGAGTATCACAACACAGCTGCAGGAGGGAGCTGTGCTGTGGCCAGCCCAGCGTGGGCCTGCGCCAGGTGCTCAGAAATCCAAACCCGGAATCCACTACACAATGCTCTATAACTGACTTCTTTTCTCTAACTTAACACTAGATTGTGAGCATCCCTCAGGTTACTAGATGAAGATCTAACTTTATCTTTTCTTCTGACTTCTTCGTGCACTTATCTGCACACATATACGGGTTTTTCCATCAGTGAGATTGTATCATTCTTGTACAGTTTTCTCCTCCCTCCTCCAGGGTCTGCAGCTAGAGCTCAGAAACAAATGCAGAGTGGCCATCCTGAACTCTGGTCTGGCCAAGGTGACTCTGTTCTGCCCTTGGAAGCGGGAACACTAGGCTCCACTGTGACCCTCCTCTGGAGGACCGTGGATCACCTCACACCCCTTTGGCTTATGGCCCTGCAGTCCCACTCTGCTGCCCTTTCTTTGTTGTGCGGCATAACCACAGAGTGGGGACCCATCACCTAGTCCCACCCACGCTGCTTGGAGTGCCTGATCATCCCAAGTCTGCCCTGCATCTCCCTGTTTGTCATTCAGTCCTCCTACCCACCCCCCACAGAGGCCCCACTGACTTTCTTGGCTCACCACTTCCCATGTGCTGCTTGTACACAAGGAGCACATTATCAGAGGTTGCCATATGAATGGAATGCCCACCAAGGCTCCAGGTGAACATCTTTTCAACTGTGTACTTCCCAAGCTTGCCTAAAATTCTTACAGTCACGCTGAATCCAAGTGTCCCATCTTCTTTAACCAGTTCCACAGAGTAGATTTCACTGGCATTGACTTCTGAAGGTGGTGGAGAACAAGAAGAACCAGCACCCTGTCCCCAAAAAACCAATGAAAACAAAGAAGGCATGAAGACACTTGCCCTACATAAGCAGATACCACCTCTTAGCTCTCACCAGCATTGCACACCAAAAGGGGCGTGAATTTCAGGGCTCAACAGGGATCATTCCCAGCTTTATCAGCTCCTCCCTATGTCACCTTGGGCCAGTCCCTTGGTCTCTCCAGCCTTGGTTTCCCAATCCATAGAACTGGAATGAGAGATCCCCTTCTCAATGGGACTGTGAATCATACACAGCACATAGCAGGGCTCAATAAATATAAGTTCCCTCCTGCTTCCACTCAAGATGCAAATATCATGTGGAGAACTAAAGCCATCCAAGCACTTCCTGGTGACTTCACACATGACACCAGCTAAGTAATGTTGGATCCCAGATACATGGCAGCTTCTTGAGTGGAAGACAACCTCAATCATCCCTAGCAAGAGTAGCTGCACTGGGGCTCTACTTAACAGTGGTTGAATGCCGGAAGGAAGGACGGAAGACAAGAATTATCTACCACGTGGCAGAAATTTAGCTCAGTACCATGACAAGACCATGGGTGGTCTGTTTATTCATTCATCCAATCATGCAACAACATTAATTGAGCACCTGTTACATGTCAGGCGTTGCGCAAGTTGAGGGGACAGCATTGATAAGACAGACCTGCCCCTACTGAACTACTGTTTAGTAGGGGAGAAGCTTTTAATGAACTGTGCCCAGAAGATGGAGCCACGGGTACTCCCAGCCTTTTGTCTTATCTGCACCTTCTGCTTAGCTGGTTCGCCATATTGGAAAACACCATTAATACAATAGGAAAATAAACAGGCTGAAGTAAGCTAGAAAATTATCAATCCAACAGAAGAATTTCCAAAGCGATCAGTATAAAACAGACAAAACTCCAGTTGTTCCAGAGACACTCCAGACTGTGTAGTCTGGCAAGGTGTTTTGTCCAAACTTTAAAATTCAAGGAGTAAAGCAACTGCTGAGGTTGAAGTCCAAAGCAAGAGTGTGAACTCAACCACACCACAGAAAGTTACCTGCCCACAAAGCTGGCCCCGTGACCCGGAAGAACCTGGCTTGCACAGCGTCTACAGCCTGTGCCATGATCAGCATGGAACACCACTGCTCCCTTCAACAGCTCACAAAAACCAGCCCACAGGTTTGCAGCCTCAGAGGCCCCAACTTGAATCCCTTTTGGCCCTGCTTCCTGTCAAGGAGGGCCCTCTGAAATACAGCCCCGGGTGAAGGCTTCTGCTCTGGAGTCCCACTTCTTGGATTCAAATCCCAGCTCTGCCTCCTACTCCCTGAGAGACCTTGGGCACATTCCTTTCCCCTCTGTGCCTCAGGTACCCCACCTATAAAAAGGGTTGCTGATGATAATTATGTCATAGGCCTATAATGAAGCTTATGTGATATAACACATGTAGGTACTCGGGGTGCTGCCTGATACATGGTTCCTCCCTCAGTAAATGTCCACTCTTAGGAGTATTCTCTTGCTGACCCCTCATCCAGCTTTTCATGGGGTGCACCATCCAGCTGAGCACCATGGCCAAGTAGGAAGGAGCTAACATACCTGGAGGCCTACAGCGAGACACTTCTGTCTCCACAGCTCTGTGGACGATGTTACGTCTACTCACAAAGGATAAAAGGAGATGGAGAGAGGTGGGATAACTTGCCTATTTCAATCAGAGTCCCAGCAAGAAAGCAAAGGTTTACAGGCTCAACCCGGGCCATGGAGGACAGCTTATACCAGGAGGCCTGCTTTCAGAGATGTTGGCACTTAAAGAAACCAATAAGGAGGGCCAGACACCCTGGGGCTAGAAACGGTAGGTGCTGTTCCCTTCTCTAAGCCTGAGGAGCAAAAGGAGGGCATGGCTGATGGAAACTAGAGAATACTTCTACAGTGAGGAGCACGTGATAGGAGCTGTGCTTTCAGGAAGGGACTTAGCCCACCTGATCATAGGCAGAGAGTGACAATACTGTCCTTGCTCACCCCCAAAGGCTGGCTGCCACCACGGTGTGAAATAATAACAAATATATATATTGGCCTCTCCTCACTTCCTGGCACAAAACTCCCTCTACCCTTGTAATTTCCTAAGTGTTAAGGGACTGGGAGCATCTCTTGTTCTAATATCTGGCCTTTGGCTCTAGTTTCTGACACAGAGCTCTCAAAGCCCTTGGAATTTCTTGGGTGATAGTCTTTTGTTCTAAAAAGGCAGCTCTTGGTGGGTTTCTGGATAGCTTCAGGATGGGGGCTAGTTACCAGAAAGACCACGCTATGATTCAAAGTTTGGAACTTGCCACCTCACCCCACGCCCCATCCGCTGGGGAGGAGAGAGGAACTGGAGACTGAGTTCATGATCCATCATGCCTAAGTGAGAAAGTCTCCATAAAAATACCAAAAGCATGGAGTCCAGAGAGCTTCTGGGTTGGTGGACACATATATGTGCTGGGAGGATGGCACAGACAGAAGTTCCTGTACTCGGGATGTTCCAGACCTTGCCCTATGCATCTCTTCACTGGCTGTTCACTTGTACCCCTTAAAACATCCTTCGTAATAAATTGGCAGTAACAAGAAAACTGTTGTCCTGGGTTCTTTGAGTTGCTCTAGGAAATTATCAAGCCCAAGGAGGGGACATGGGAACCTCCAATTCGTAGCCAACTTCAGACAAGTGTAGGGAACTTGGAGACCTATTACTTGTGACTGGTATCTCAGATGGAGGCAGTCTTATGGGACTGAGTCTAGTCCCACAAAACCTGTGGGATCTGGTACTAACCCCACTCAGTTACTGTCAGAATTGTTTCTGGGGTGAAAAACCACAACAGTGTCAGAAGTGTTGTCCTAGTGGGGTCCTAGTGTGAGAGTAAGGAAAGTGGAGAGTTTTTTCTAGACACGGGGCCTCTCTTGGACAGAGCCATCCAGAAGACAGAAGGCCGACAGGGTCTGTGAAGATCAGCTTCCTGGGGCCCAGAGCAGAAGGGAGAAAGTTCTAGAGGGCAAAAGGAGACCTTTCCACACAGTGTCCAAGGAGACACAGCTTGAGGCGGTGGCCCTGGGACTGAAGTACATAGCCCTCTGTATCCCAAAGGTGGTCTTGTCCTCTTCCTCCCCGGCATTGTCAAGAGCAAAGCCACTGAGGACCAACTAGAGGCCAAGAATGTCTGTCCCTACATTGCCCTCAGTGGCAGCCGATGTTATTACCAGTAACAAGTATAATCAGTGACTGAGGACACTGGAGGATCAAACACTGGGCCCCATGGCCCAGGCACTGCACCAGGAGCTTTGCCTTTTTCCCTTTATGTTCTTCTCAACAACCATGCAGTGTAGGCACTTATTTCCATCTTGCAGATGAGAAAGCTGAAGGTCATCGGATTAAGTAAATTCTATCCAGCTGACACGGCAAAAAATAAAGCAAAGAGGGACTTTGGAGCCAGAACTGTTGGGCTCCACACAGCCTGTTCTCTTTCCTCCAAATTCTAGAGAGGGAACCAAGGGGATGATTACCTTTAATGGCATAGGGGAAAGCTGAGACCTCACCCTGGGCAGTAAGCTCTGAGTCTGAGCCGCTTCGAGTTCTTCAGTATTTTTCTCCTGGTCTTGCATGTGTGACGAAAGACTTCCCTGGTGCCCGTTGTTCGGGTTGTCTGTAGAGAAGCCCCCAGAATTGGACGTGCTATTGTTTTCCTCACTTGGTGTATTTCCACAGATACCTATAAAAACGAGCCATGAAGTCAGCAGCTTGGAAAGGCTGACATCTCAGTGGAATCACGCTACATGGGTACAGGATCTTCCTCCAATGACAGACAGACCTTTGACAGCTGCTGGGAACGATGTGAGTTTAGCACCTCGGGAAGGAGGATGCATTTAGAATAAGAAAGGGAAGATTCTGGGTGTGATTTAAAAACGTAAGTAGAGGTTTGTGACCCAACTATGAAAATATAGGAACAACTGGAGAGTTAATAATGCCAGCTCCATCTTACTAATGTCTTGCCATGTGATGGGCAATACACACACACACACACACACATTTGATATGTATATATCTTTCTATCTTTTCAATACATCCACCAGGAAGATGTTATCCCACTTCAAATATGAGAAAGCAGAGTCAAGAGGATGAAGTAGCTTGCCCAGCATCCCATAGCTAGCATGTGGTGGTGCCCTTAAACTCGGCCTCTTCCAGAAATCCCACTGAGCACACCTGTAATCAACATGTGATCCAAAGAACAACATGTTAGGTCTTTGAGGGAGGACTTGGTCATAACAAGATAGTGGACTCCTTGTGGGCAAAAACTGGGCCACTGATTCCTATGTACCCCATATCTGACCCTTGACCTGGCACAGAACAGGAAAACGAATGTGAGGTCAGGGATCAATAGGTAAAATCTTAGGCAAGGTACTTACCATTTCTGGACCTCAATTTCCTTCTAATTATTTATTTATTTATTTATTTATTTTTTATTCTTATGTTAATCCCCATACATTACATCATTAGTTTTAGATGAAGTATTCCATGATTCATTGTTTGTGCATAACACCCAGTGCTCCATGCAGAATGTGCCCTACTCAATACCCACCACCAGGCTAACCCATCCTCCCACCCCCCTCCCCTCTAGAACCCTGTTTGTTTTTCAGAGTCCATCGTCTCTCATGGTTCGTCTACCCCTCCAATTTCCCCCACTTCATTCTTCCCCTCCCGCTACCTTCTTCTTCTTTTTTTTTTTTTCTTAACATATATTGCATTATTTGTTTCAGAGGTACAGATCTGAGATTCAACAGTCTTGCACAATTCACAGCGCTTACCAGAGCACATACCCTCCCCAGTGTCTATCACCCAGTCACCCCATCCTTCCCACCCCACCCCCCACTCCAGCAACCCTCAGTTTGTTTCCTGAGATTAAGAATTCCTCATATCAGTGAGATCATATGATACATGTCTTTCTCTGTTTGACTTATTTCACTCAACATAATACCCTCCAGTTCCATCCACATCGTTGCAAATGGCAAGATCTCATTCCTTTTGATGGCTGCATAATATTCCATGTATATATATACCACTTCTTCTTTATCCATTCATCTGTTGATGGACATCTTGATCTTTCCACAGTTTGGCTATTGTGGACATTGCTGCTATAAACATCGGGGTGCACGTACCCCTTCGGATCCCTACTTTTGTATCTTTGGGGTAAATACCCAGTAGTGCAATTGCTGGATCATATCGTAGCTCTATTTTCAACTTTTTGAGGAACCTCCATACAGTTTTCCAGAGTGGCTGCACCAGCTTGCATTCCCACCAACAGTGTAGGAGGGTTCCCCTTTCTCCGCATCCCCACCAACATCTGTCCTTTCCTGACTTGTTAATTTTAGCCATTCTGACTGGTGTGAGGTGGTATCTCATTGAGGTTTTGATTTGGATTTCCCTGATGCCGAGCGATATTGAGCACTTTTTCATGTGTCTGTTGGCCATTTGGATGTCTTCTTTGGAAAAATGTCTGTTCATGTCTTCTGCCCATTTCTTGATTGGATTCTTTGTTCTTTGGGTGTTGAGTTTGATGAGTTCTTTATAGATTTTGGATACTAGCCCTTTATCTGATATGTCATTTGCAAATATCTTCTCCCATTCTGTCGGCTGTCTTTTGGTTTTGTTGACTGTTTCCTTTGCTTTGCAAAAGCTTTTTATCTTGATGAAGTCCCAATAGTTCATTTTTGCCCTTGCCTCCCTTGCCTTTGGCGATGTTTCTAGGAAGAAGTTGCTTCGGCTGAGGTCAAAGAGGTTGCTGCCTGTGTTCTCCTTTAGGATTTTGATGGACTCCTGTCTCACATTGAGGTCTTTCAACCATTTGGAGTCTATTTTTGTGTGTGGTGTAAGGAAATGGTCCAGTTTCATTCTTCTGCATGTGGCTATCCAATTTTCCCAACACCATTTGTTGAAGAGACTGTCTTTGTTCCATTGGACATTCTTTCCTGCTTTGTCAAAGATGAGTTGACCATAGAGTTGAGGGTCCATTTCTGGGCTCTCTATTCTGGTCCATTGATCTATGTGTCTGTTTTTGTGCCAGTACCATGCTGTCTTGATGATGACAGCTTTGTAATAGAGCTGGAAGTCCGGAATTGTGATGCCGCCAGCTTTGCTTTTCTTTTTCAACATTCCTCTGGCTATGCGGGGTCTTTTCTGGTTCCATACAAATTTTAGGATTATTTGTTCCATTTCTTTGAAAAAAGTGGATGGTATTTTGATGGGGATTGCATTGAATGTGTAGATTGCTCTAGGTAGCATTGACATCTTCACAATATTCGTTCTTCCAATCCATGAGCATGGAACGTTTTTCCATTTCTTTGTGTCTTCCTCAATTTCTTTCATGAGTATTTTATAGTTTTCTGAGTACAGATCCTTTGTCTCTTTGGTTAGATTTATTCCTAGGTATCTTATGGTTTTGGGTGCAATTGTAAATGGGATCGACTCCTTAATTTCTCTTTCTTCTGTCTTGTTGGTGTATAGGAATGCCACTGACTTCTGTGCATTGATTTTATATCCTGCCACTTGACTGAATTCCTGTATGAGTTCTAGCAGTTTTGGGGTGGAGTCTTTTGGGTTTTCCACATAAAGTATCATATCATCTGCAAAGAGTGAGAGTTTAACTTCTTCCTTGCCAATGTGGATGCCTTTGATTTCTTTTTGTTGTCTGATTGCTTGGCTAGGACTTCCAATACTATGTTGAATAGCAGTGGTGATAGTGGACATCCCTGCCGCGTTCCTGACCTTAGGGGGAAAGCTCTCAGTTTTTCCCCATTGAGAATGATATTCGCTGTAGGTTTTTCATAGATGGCTTTTATGATATTGAGGTATGTACCCTCTATCCCTATACTCTGAAGAGTTTTGATCAAGAAAGGATGCTGTACTTTGTCAAATGCTTTTTCTGCATCTATTGAGAGGATCATATGATTCTTGTTCTTTCTTTTGTTAATGTATTGTATCACATTGATTGATTTGCGGATGTTGAACCAACCTTGCAGCCCAGGGATAAATCCCACTTGGTCGTGGTGAATAATCCTTTTAATGGACTGTTGGATCCTATTGGCTAGTATTTTGGTGAGAATTTTTGCATCCATGTTCATCAGGGATATTGGTCTGTAATTCTCCTTTTTGATGGGGTCTTTGTCTGGTTTTGGGATCAAGGTAATGCTGGCCTCATAAAATGAGTTTGGAAGTTTTCCTTCCATTTCTATTTTTTGGAACAGTTTCAGAAGAATAGGTATTAATTCTTCTTTAAATGTTTGGTAGAATTCCCCTGGGAAGCCATCTGGCCCTGGGCTTTTGTTTTTTGGGAGATTTTTGATGACTGCTTCAATTTCCTTAGTGGTTATAGGTCTGTTCAGGTTTTCTATTTCATTCTGGTTCAGTTTTGGTAGTTGATACATCTCTAGGAATGCATCCATTTCTTCCAGGTTATTTAATTTGGTGGCATAGAGTTGCTCATAATATGTTCTTATAATTGTTTGTATTTCTTTGGTGTTGGTTGTGATCTCTTCTCTTTCATTCATGATTTTGTTGATTTGGGTCATTTCTCTTCTCTTTTTGATAAGTCTGGCCCGGGGTTTATCAATCTTGTTAATTCTTTCAAAGAACCAGCTCCTAGTTTCGTTGATCTGTTCTACTGTTCTTTTAGTTTCTATTTCATTGATTTCTGCTCTGATCTTTATTATTTCTCTTCTCCTGCTGGGTTTAGGCTTTATTTGCTGTTCTTTCTCCAGCTCCTTTAGGTGTAGGGTTAGGTTGTGTACTTGAGACCTTTCTTGCTTCTTGAGAAAGGCTTGTATTGCTATATACTTTCCTCTTAGGACTGCCTTTGCTGCATCCCAAAGATTTTGAATAGTTGTGTTTTCATTTTCATTGGTTTCCATGAATTTTTTGAATTCTTCTTTAATTTCCTGGTTGACCCATTCGTTCTTCAGTAGGATGCTCTTTAGCCTCCATGTATTTGAGTTCTTTCTGACTTTTGTCTTGTGATTGAGCTCTAGTTTCAAAGCATTGTGGTCTGAAAATAGGCAGGGAATGATTCCAATCTTTTGGTACCGGTTGAGACCTGATTTATGACCTAGGATGTGATCTATTCTGGAGAATGTTCCATGGGCACTAGAGAAGAATGTGTATTCCGTTGCTTTGGGGTGGAATGTTCTGAATATGTCTGTAAAGTCCATTTGGTCCAGTGTGTCATTTAAAGTCTTTATTTCCTTGTTGATCTTTTGCTTAGACGATCTGTCCATTTCAGTGAGGGGGGTGTTAAAGTCCCCCACTATTATTGTATTGTTGTCGATGTGTTTCTTTGCTTTTGTTATTAATTGGCTTATATAATTGGCTGCTCCCATGTTAGGGGCATAGATATTTACAATTGTTAGGTCTTCTTGTTGGATAGATCCTTTAAGTATGATATAGTGTCCTTCCTCATCTCTTATTACAGTCTTTGGTTTAAAATCTAATTTGTCTGATATAAGGATTGCCACCCCAGCTTTCTTTTGGTGTCCATTAGCATGGTAAATGGTTTTCCACCCCCTCACTTTCAATCTGGGGGTGTCTTTGGGTCGAAAATGAGTCTCTTGCAGACAGCATATCGATGGGTCTTGTTTTTTAATCCAGTCTGATAGCCTGTGTCTTTTGATTGGGGCATTGAGCCCATTTACATTCAGGGTAACTATTCAAAGATAGGAATTTAGTGCCATTGTATTGCCTGTAAGGTGACTGTTACCGTATATTGTCTGTGTTCCTTTCTGGTCTATGTTGCTTTTAGGCTCTCGCTTTGCTTAGAGGACCCCTTTCAAGATTTCCTGTAGGGCTGGTTTTGTGTTTGCAAATTCCTTTAGTTTTTGTTTGTCCTGGAAGCTTTTTATCTCTCCTTCAATTTTCAATGACAGCCTAGCTGGATATAGTATTCTTGGCTGCATATTTTTCTCATTTAGTGCTCTGAATATATCCTGCCAGTCCTTTCTGACCTGCCAGGTCTCTGTGGATAGGTCTGTTGCCAATCTAATGTTTCTACCCTTGTAGGTTACATATCTCTTCTCCCGAGCTGCTTTCAGGATTTTCTCTTTGTCTATGAGACTCGTAAGTTTTACTATTAGATGTCGGGGTGTTGACCTATTTTTATTGATTTTGAGAGGGGTTCTCTGTGCTTCCTGGATTTTCATGCCTGTTTCCTTCCCCAAATTAGGGAAGTTCTCTGCTATAATTTGCTCCATTATACCTTCCGCCCCTCTCTCTCTTTCTTCTTCTTCTGGGATCCCAATTATTCTAATGTTGTTTCGTCTTATGGTATCGCTTATCTCTCGAATTCTGCCCTCATGATCCAGTAGTTGTTTATCTCTCTTTTTCTCAGCTTCTTTATTTTCCATCATTTCATCTTCTATATTACTGATTCTCTCTTCTGCCTCATTTATTCTAGCAGTTAGTGCCCCCATTTTTTATTGCACCTTATTAATAGCCTTTTTGATTTCTACTGGGTTGGATTTTAGTTCTTTTACTTCTCCAGAAAGGGTTTCTCTAATAACTTCCATATTTTTTTCAAGCCCAGCTAGTATCTTTAAAGTGATGTTTCTGAACTCTAGATCTAACATCGTACTAATGTCCGTATTGAGTAGGTCCCTGGCAGTCGGTACTACCTCTTGTTCTTTTTGTTGAGGTGATTTTTTCCGTCTTGTCATTTTGTGCAGAGGAGAATAGATTAATGAGAGAACAAAATGCTAGCAGAGTAACAACGTCCCCAGAAAATATACTCTAAACAAATCAGAAAAAACCTGAAGCAGTGGGAAAAGAAAGGGAAAGAGAGAAAAAAGAAAAAGATAAAGATAAAAACAAAAACAAACAAAACAAAACAACAACAACAACAAAACCAGAATGTGATCAAATATGATCAGGCTGGTATATAGATCAGTGCCACACACTAGATTTGGGGTGTATTTTGGTCTTTTAGAAGAAAGTGTCTCCCAAAATTTTAAAGAAAGAAAAACTTATATATGTACAAAAATAAGGGTTGATATGATGAAGGGATGGAATATGACTGTAAAGATGGAAATTATAAAAAATTTTATAAAACGAATTGATAAGAAATTGTTTGAAAAAAGAAAGAAGAGGATTTTAAAAAAGAAAAAAAAAGGGAGAGGATGTGATCAGGCAGGGGAATAGAAAACACCATATACTAGAGATTTAGGGTATATTTTGATCTGTTAGAAGAAACTATCTCAAAATTTTAAAGAGAGAAGAACTTATATATATAAGCCAAAAATACAGGTAACTACTATGAAGGGATAGAACATGACTCTAAAAATGAAAAATAAAATTTTTTTTTTAAAAAGGGATTGATAAGATGTTGGTTGAAAAAGGGAAAAAGAAAAATTCAAAAAGAAAAAAAAAGAAAAAAAGACAGTTAAAAAAAAATTAACTTTGAAAGACTACAGAATCATGGTAAAAAAGCCATGAATTCTATGTGCAGTAGTCCCCTAGAGCTGGAGTTCTGCCGTTCTCATTGATGGGTAAACTTGGTCTTGGCTGGCTGTTCTCGCTGATCTTCTGGGGAGGGGCCTGTTGCCGTGGTTTCCAAATGTCTTTGCCGGAGGCAGAATTGCCCCGCCCTTGCCCCCTCCCAGCTAAGTAATCTGCTCAGGTTTGCTCTCCGGGGCTTTTGTTCCCTTCGAGCTTTCCGTACAGCTTTGGAGGCGGAGAGTGAAAATGGCGGCCTCCCAATCTCTGCCGCGGAGGAGCCGAGAACTCGAGGCCCCGCTTCTCAGTGAGCCCCCAGAGAAAAGCCGTCAGTCACTCCCGTCTCCCCGGTCTCCAGCCGCACTCCGTGCTCACCCGGCCTGTGACCGCGCGTTTCTATCTCTGGCACCCGACCCCGGGTGGAGTCTCCAAACCCAGCAGATCCCTGCGGTGCACTCCTGCACGGCTCCTCCCGGGGGAGGAAGGTGAGTCTCCCCGGATCTGCCGCTTGTTGGGTCCCTGCTGGAGGAGCAGGGGCCCGACTGTGCCGCGGATCACGGTTTATGGCCACCCCGAGCTGAGAGCCCGCGCCTGGGCTCCGCCTCTGCAGCCGGCTTCCCTGCTCCGTTACCTGGGAGCTCTGCCACACTCAGGCACCCCCGGTCTTTCTGTGACCCGTGGGTCCTGAGACCACACTGTCCCGGAGGGTTCCACCCCCTGCTTAGCCACCAGAGTGACGTCCCTCAGCGGAGCAGACTTTTAAAAGTTCCGATTTTGTGCTCCGCGGCTCTATCACTTGCCAGAAGCGGCTGCCGGAGGCCCCTCCCCCGCCGTCTATCCTCCCGAATATCGCCTCGGATTCACTTCTCCGCACGTCCTACCTTCCAGAAAGTGGTCGCTTTTCTGATGAGAGAGTTGTTGCTCTTCTTTTCTTCGATCTCCTGTTGAGTTTGTAGGTGTTCAGAATGGTTTGATCCCTATCCAGCTGAATTCCTGAGAGGAGACGAAATCCAGGTCTCCTACTCCTCCGCCATCTTGCTCCGCCCCCCTTTCCTTCTAATTAAAGTAGAGATAATATCAACTACCTTTTCGGGTTGGTAAGGCTTAGAAGCTATATACGGAGAGAGATTTTACATATGTACAGAGAGAGATAAAGAGAAATTAGCTTAGTACATGGTAGAGCCTCAATAAAGGTATTTACTATTAATATGTTAATATCAGCTGTTCAATAAATATATGTGGGAGAAAGGCAGAATAGTCCAATTTTCTTTAGATGTGGATATAGAAACATACAAGTAGGTTTACTTTTGATACAGATTCATTAGCACTCAGGGAAGTACCCAAACTCACACACTGAATGTACTGTAATTTAATGAATTAGATTGGAAGTTATTCAAACCTAAAGGTATTCAGGAGGGAATGGTGGGGCGACTGTTCCATAATGCCTTATTCCTAACTACCTCATTCACAGATTCTACTGTCCTTCTCCTTCTGGCAATGTTGGAAGCATCTGCTCATTTTCTCCCATACCCTCCATGAGAGATGAGGATGGAACTTATGATTGAATTAAAAAGTCAAGCTGTACAACGTGAGCCTGCATCACAGAAATACAAGCTAGGAGACCTTCTGTGGGGAATGAAAATTCAATCTGTTGTAGAGAGTGATGGCTGCCCGTGATGGGAATGTTATCTCTCTTGTCCCTGACCTCCAGTGTAGAGCACCTGCCCCAACAACAAGCTAACCAGATAGAAATTCATGGCAGTCAAGCCTCCGCAGCTGGGTAACGAACACCACTGTGGTGAAGCAGAGTTACCAACAGGGGACTGGGGCCCTAGGGTGGAAAGACATGTAATTCACAGGCATTATGGGAAAGCCGTTGTCCAAAATTCTAGCGTGAAACTGGTTTGAGCCTCACAGACTCTGGGGGCCCATTTTTGACACCTTCCATCACAACGGCCAGCCTTGAACGACACTGAATCATTCCCAACTCAGCTGCATTGTTTCCTGACAAAAAGGATGGTGTGATGCCTCTTTTCCATCCTAGTCCTATGCTTGTGGAGGGAAATGCAAGGAAAGCTGAAATATTATGGGAAGAACAGTGACAGTGTTGGGAAACGCAGCAGAGACTGTGAACTGGGGCTGGTGTTTCTCAAGAGCTGGGGCCAAGCCTCTGGGTCAGCTCCAACCACAGGATGGAAGGCACATGCTGAGGTTCCAGCTTTGCCACCTCCTATCCCCTGTGCTTGGAGCAGCTGCAACACCTGGGAAAACCATCTGGCCACGGCGTAAACGTGTGCAAGAGTGCGAGGATGCATGTGGTTTTCAGAGGGCAAGGCAAATGGGGTGCCTACATTGAAGACGTAGAAAATGTTGGTTGGTGTGATGTGAAGCATTTCTGGACATAAGGGGAAATTGTCCAGATACCCTGGAGTGTGAGAAAGAAATCTAGGAGCCTGGATTCACAGGCAATCTGTGATTAAATTTCAGGATCATTGAACCAAAACTCAGTGGTGATTCCAGGTAACCAGGAGGGAAAGAAACGTTAACATCTCTATTACTTCTTTTTTTTTTTTTTAAGATTTATTTATTTGAGAAGGGGTGGTGCTGCAGAGGGAGATGGAGAGAGAGAATCCCAAGCAGACTCCACCCTGAGCGTGGAGCCCAACCTGGGGCTCGATCTCATGACCCTGAGATCACGACTTGAGCGGAAATGAAGAGTCGGATGCTCAACCAACTGCCATCCAGGTGCCCCACATCCCCCATTACTTCTACCCACCCCCCAAACCCGCTCCAAATAAACATAATAAGATTATTCTTTGATATGGGCAATTATTGCTCTCTCATACTTACCTAAAGGATAAATAAAAGCTTCTTTAAAAGAACTTTACTATTCTGGATAATCTCCAACAGGCCAAGTCTTAACCAATTAAGACCAGCAAGCCCGCTGTGTGAGCTCACCGTCAAGAACAGCTCTCCTGTCTCCTCCCCAGCTGATTGCCACATCCAAGCCCCAACTATGTAGAAACTCTGGAGCAGCCACTTTCCTTAAGGACTTGGGTGAGAAAACGACTGTCCTCCCTGTCACGCAAGCAAAGCGGGCAGAAAACCACGCAACAGCTGGACGGGCCATATCTGATAAAGAATTGGAGTAGGCTGCTCCCATCGGGCAGAGCAAGCAACAGCAGAGCCCAGTCTGCCCGTAAGCCTGTCAAGCTTATGGATTTGTGTCACAACGGTGCTCCTTTGCAAGCCACCACCAAGAGAAAAGCAACGTCAAGCCCAAGTAAACTTAAAGATCTAGTACCTCATGGTAATAACGAACTGCTGAAGATAGAGAAGGTTCTCCAGCTTCTGAACACAGGTGAAGACGTACCTTTTGACTGAGAAATGATTAATTCTATGCTGTCAGGAGAATTCTGAATCATTCTAACAGCCATGTCGAACGTGAAGCCCTCCAGACTGATGTGATTCAAGGCTAGTATCTGCCCTCCTGGAAAAATAAAACATCTTAATCATACCACCAAGGAAAGAAAGAGCAGTTCCTGAAGGCAAAGTCTCTGGCGATTTAAAAAGACGTACCTGGTTTGATCTTTTTAGCTTTTTCAGCTGGTCCCCCAGGTATAATAGAAGATATAAAGATGCCAGGGTCAGCTTTGCCAACACCTTCTCCCTCGTTAATGACAAAGCCTGTAATCCAATGATTTTTAATAAGACAATACTTAATGATTTTGCAGCCCAGAGAGGTTAGGTTATTTGCTTGAGATCACACAGCTGCCAAGTGGGGCTGCTGATATTTCTAGCTAAGTCTTCTGAGTCTCAAACAGCTCCTTCTACTCTGCGAGACACATGGAGAAAAGTTGATTGCCCCCCATTAGTAAGCACGGCTAAAGCTAGGAACTCAACCCATTGATGTGCACTGGATTTTGCCCCAGTAGATAATCAGAAATAGGAAAGAGATATTTTTTTCTTTTAGTATAGTTGACACACAATGCTACATTAGTTTCAGGTGGGCAACACAGTGATTCAACAAGTTCATACATTATGCTGTGCTCCCCACAAGTGTAGCTGCCGTCTGTCCCCATACATCCCTGTTAGAATATCGTTAACTGCACTCCTTATGCTGTGCCTCTCGTTCTCCTGACTTACTCATGCCATAACTGGAGACTTGATATCCCACTCCTCTTCACCTATTTTGCCCAACCCCCCACCTCCCTCCCCTCTGGAACCATCAGTTTGTTCTCTGTATTTATGAGTCTGATTCTGCTTTTTGTTTATTCATTTTTTTTTAGATTCCACATCTAAGTGACATGATATGGTATTTGTGTTTCTGTCTGACTTATTTCGCTTAGCATAATACCCTTTAGGTCCATCCACGTTGTCTCAAATGGCATGATCTTAACCAGAAAGAGATGATTTTTAAGAGTATCTGGTCTCGGTGTTTCGTTTCTTGTGTGGTTTTTCAGGGCCTTTAAATGTAATAAACAATAGCTGTGAAGAAGACTGACTATTCCTTCCCATCACTAAGAATCTAGAGAAAGGTTACATGGTATCAGGATAAAAAGTCTCTTTCTTTCTTTTAGAGAGAGACAGGAAGAATCCTAAGCAGGCTCCATGCCCAGCACGGAGCCCGATGCAGAGCTCCATCTCATGACCCCGAGCTCATCACCTCAGCTAAAATCAAGAGTCAGACGCTTAACTGACTAAGCCACCCAGGCACCCCTAAGAAGTCTCTATCTTGTACTTAAATTCTCAAGATATGAACCCCCAAATTTTATCAGGCTTAAAAGGAAAACTTTGCCCCAAAGGTCCCATTATTTGTTAGAGACACTTAAAGGGAAGAAAAAGAAATGATCACTGAAAAAGGCAGGGAAAGAGGCAGGAGAGGGGAGTAGAAAAGTCAAAAGGGGAAATGGCACACGCCTCCCTTCTGTGTGGAAGGAGAGACTGGGTCTCACCTGCCAGAAACCCTCTTACCGAAACCACGACGTGGATCGCGGCTCAGGGTCACGCGCACGATTTCTCGTTCCGGCTCAGCTATAAAGCCCTTTCTCCTGTTATTTCGTGGCCCTAGACATGGAAACAAAGCCCCACATTGTGCTTTTTCCCCAAATTATCTGAGACCTCATACAAAAGGGGTAAACAGTATTTTACACACACACGTATGTGCTCACACACCCACAATACCGGGACTGGGTCACTAAACGTGCGCTTCTGACTCCCCTCGCTGGGTCACTGTGCTTGCTTCGGCAGCACAATACCCTCATAGGTCAGCACTGGCTCACCAAGAGCAGAGGCAAGAGTGGGGGCAGGGGATCCGGGGTTTGTTCTCTATACAACTTACTATAGCTACTTTTTCCTGCATTAGTCTCGGGACAAGACAGAGTTTAGCAGAGATGTACTTGGGGGCAGTGAAAAATAAAACTAAGGCTAGAACACAGAGATGGGATAGCAAAGCCTTCCCCTCCTGGGTCTCTAATAATCAGAGGCAACATAGCTCCACAGATCAGCAAGGGCACCTTGCAGGGTTTCCCCCAAAGCTTGGGTCTTGGAGGGGACCCAAAGCATGGTCCTGAGGTTGTTCTGGGCAAGCTGGAGTCCTGGGGTGGAGCGCTCCAATGCTGACCACAGAGCACGTGGGCAAATCCCCCAAATCTGACCCACCACTCCATGCTCTCCACACCTCTCCCCCCACCCCCCACCCAGGGACCATAGCAGAGCCTGACGACAGTTCATGGTAAAGAGCTGCCCAGTGGTGTTCCAGAGTCAATCCCCAGACTTAAGGCTAGCCAAGTCTAATTTTCTCTAGTTCTGGAATCTTTCTGTCTTTACTTTTCCTGGGGTCTTCCCCAGAGGATGTATGACAGAGGAGAATGCTGCCTACCCTGTCTATGTTTTCTGGTTAAGAGTGACAGCTGATATTCTGGGTCCGTGAAGATTGGAACTGAAGTGGCCAGTGTGTTTCTGACCACGCCACTCCACGGCAGGTAGTCCTCATGCTCGACCAGAGCGCTGAGGACCTTCACCCGCACTAACACATTTCAGATCCACCTGCCCAGCCCAAGCCAAAGGTGGACTGCAAGGGCTCATCCTGATCATAAGTAGTTTTGAAATTAATTTAAAAAACAAAAAGATTGTGGCTATTACTCGGTAGGCAAAATGAAGTAGAGGCAAAAGTTTTCAAGCAAGCGTCACGTGTCAGGTTTCCTTTTTCCCAAACCTGGCCCACGGTCCAGCCCATACCCCTGTGCACACTCTCGACAGGCAGCTCGGAGACAGGGTCACAAGTCGTTGGCTTCTGGATCAAACAGATGGTCTCCAGCTGCTCCCGACCCGCACCAGGGCTGCAGGGAAAGGCCACAAGATGAGAAACAGTGACTCTAAGAGGCACCTTCCTGGCATTTCTGAGTCTGCATGGTGGCCCGGGGAAGGCAGCCCCATCAGCCAGGAGACCCATTGACAGACCCCATCACGGGCTGACCTGGTTGTCAGGAGTGTACTGGGAAGAATAGCTTTGGGGTCTTTCTGTCTCAGAGGGGACCCTAGAGGCCCCCGAGCCTCCTATGAGCCTCCTCCTGTCTCTCCTTTCAGTTGGATATGCGCCCTTCAAAACCTCCTTTTCCTTAACCAGAAAATAGGAATAATATTATTTCCCATGCTTGTGAAATGATAATACATGTTTGGCTCCAAAATAAGGTAGTAAGTGGGTCGTGAGTTTTTGTTGTTTGCTTCTGTTTTGAGTCGGGCTAGGCACACTCCAGCACCCCCACGATGATGCCCTGCGGTCTCTGCACAGTAACTTACCTGCTTGATCCCTGCAGGCATTTGGGTTGACCACCCCCTCATCATACCAAGCTTAGAACAAGACCCTTTCATGCAGGCACGCAGCTGGCCTTGGCTGAGCCAGTATTCTACTAAACAAAGAGTACACTATGCCCTAGGAGAATAATGAATTCAGGGGTGACACTGCCCCGCCCCCAGGGTCAGCTGTGCACGAGACAAGCTACACGGAGTGATGAGCAAAGTAGAGAGTGAGAAGGAAGAGTAGATGCACAGCCACCAGGGCTCAGAGCCCTGGAGAAAACCAGCACTGGGACTCCTCTAAAGAAAGGAAGGCCAGGAAAGCCAGCATTGGACAGATTTGGCCCTTCCTCACCCAGACTGGCCCCAAGCTAGTGAGCTCACACCCGCCCCACTGCTTCAGGCAGCCAGACGAAGGTGAGGATGTGAGCGTGGGCAGCCTCCCACTGAGCCTCTCCCTGTCCCCTTGGATCTGTGACTCCAGGGGCTCTTGGCATGGAGCCTGGCACTGTCCAGAGGGGCCAGAGCTCCAAAGAGAAGAACAGTAGTGAAGGGGGAGAGAAGGCAGGTGCGGGGGCGAGGAGCAGGCACAAAGCCATTCTTCAGAGATTAGAGATGAGGCCTCAGTCTGCCTTGACTCCTGTTGATACTGTGCATTTCAGCAAGTTCAACCCTAGCTGACCGAGCACCTACCAGGTGTCAGGCCCCGGGGTGGCAAGACACTGAGACTAAAGGTGGATCCGACATGGGCTCTGCCTTCTGGGAGCCCCCACCCCACTGCAGGATGTGCAGCGGGGGCCTTTCATGCCAGGTAGAGCCGACCAACGTGCCCAGGGCAAGGCATGGGCTTTAGAGGAAGGCGACATCCCGCAGTCCTGGAAGGGCCAAGATCGGCTATGAGGACATTTGGGAGGGCTTTTGCAGGAAGGAAAGGACTGTTATGCCCCAGGTTTCCATGGCCTACCTGATCTGGCCACAGGTGCCCCTTCTGCTTAAGAAGGCCGTGAACCGGTGCTTACTGCCAGCCACAGAAGGGCAAACTGCGGCAGTGAGAGGAATCAAAGTCACGGGGGCAGAAGGTAGAATGGTGGCTCCACAGACTCAGGGGGGAGGATGGGGATTATCTTCTAATGCATATAGTTTCGGTTTTGCAAGCTGAAAAGAGTTTTGGTGCCCTCCTCCCCCACTCTCCCCACCTTGCCTAAAAGTGTGAGAGAGTTAATGCCTCCCGCAGATAGCGTTCCAGCAGAGGGGGTAGGAGCCAGTACGGAAGTGTCCACGTGCCTGTCCCTCAGATGGACAGTTCCGGGAGGTCTTCTGTACACTTGTCATTGGAAGGCAGGCCAGGATGCCCACACCAGCTACTTTGGTGACGCTGCCCTCAGGGTCAGAGGGGGAGAGAGAGGGACAAGCGGACTCCAGGCTGAGAACGGAGCCCAACGCAGGGCTCGATCCCACGACCCTGAGATCACAACCTGAGCCGAAACCAAGAGTCGGATGCCTAACTGACTGAGCCACCCAAGCGTCCCCCTGCCCTCTTCTTTTGGATTTTCCCTCCCCGTCTCACTCTCCCCGCTCACTCCTGGTTCCTGGCACCAGCTGCACCCAGTCATTGTCTCAAGCTGTGCTTCTGGGGACCTTCCAGCTGGCCAAGGACCCAATTTCCCTTTTCACGTAAGGGTTACCAGTAACCTCTGGGGTGAGTTATTAAGGGTCCTGAAAATGTGACATTCGTAAACTAAAATTAGAGTAGTGACAGGGTTTACTGAGGCCTCTGATTCAGCTTTCTATTGAGAAGGCTGGCTGCCATGCAGCGCTGTGAAGGCCCTACTGGGTGAGCCCACTGGCAGAAGGAAGACCACCACCCCCGGGAAGGATCCTTTGCAGTCAACACATCCTCAAGGTGGCCTTGAGTCAGTCACAGCTTCTTCAGGCTTTTCATCGAGAACATGTTGTCAAGTACTATCAACCCGAGTGACAGATGAAAAACGGCCACACACTCTTTGACACTCCTACATCAAGAGGCGGACTCTCTTTCTGCTACCCTTGAATTTGTGCTGAGCTGGGAGTACTTTGACCGAAAGAGCTGGCAGAAGCGACACTGTGTCAGCTCTAGGTCCAGGCTTTAAGAAAACTAGAAGCCTCCCCTTGGGCCCGTGGAGCCCTGAGCTGCCAGGCAGGAGCCTGACTACCTGGCTGGAGGCACCGTGTGGGGAGGGCCTGAGGCCACACAGGGAGTGACACCGTCCCAGCCATCCCTACCAAGGGGCCACACGTGTAAGTAAAGCCATCTCGGAGCCTCCAGACCAGTCCTGCTGAGCACCATCAGTGACCCCAGGCCATGCCGCATGAAGAGGAAGAGTCACCCAGCGAAGGCCTGCCTGAACTTCTATCCCACAAAACTGTGAAAGAGAATAACAGAATGGTTGGTGTTCTAATTAAGTCACCGTGATTTAGAGTCCTTTGTCACACAACAATTCGTCCACCGCAGTCTGGCTCCATCATTACTGATTTCATTTGCACTGCATGGTGATGCATATTTGCATCAGTAGAATTTGGGGCAATAACCTTCTAAGAATTACTTTGGGACATATACTATTTATACATACAAAAGAATTCTAGGTAGGTAGCTCCAGACAGACAGACATCACAGTTAAGACGAATCATCCATGCCCTGTTGCTGAAGCAGAAGTGTAATTCGTTCCAAAAAGCAGCGCCTCCGGCAACCTTCAGTGGTCACGTGCTGCCTGTGTGCATCTCTGCTATTTCTAGAACTTGCAGTGTAAGTGTAATCCAACTTCTAGGCTATTTTTAAGTTTATGGATCCATGTGTTATAATGGAAAGTTGTGTTTCGGAGCTCATTATTTTCACTTACAAATTAAATGACAAGCCACCCATCCGTAGAGAAAGCAGCATAGCGTAGAGGTTAGGAGTCTGCACTCCAGGGCCGGCGGCATGTGCTCGAAACCCGAACTCTCCATTTCTTCCCCGGTACAACTGGGAGAATGATAGAAACCACTCCGCAGGGCAGGGCGGCTGAGGGTAAAATCAGCTGATGTGTGCAAGTACTTGGAACAGGCCCTGGCTCATGAAGACCGAACAGGTTTATTATGACCCGTTTATTTCATCCTCCTTGGTTTTGTCTCATCACCTAGTTCTTTCTCCACCAAAACATAGAGCAACCGCATGGGGGATGGGATGTCTGCCCTGCAGGGGCCTGCCTTCACGAAATTTCTATGGAATGGATACTTCCCTTAGACATCTAACATCCTTTAAACAATTCCTTCAGGGACGGAATGCTCCAGAGCGCCAAGTACAAAATGGTTTGGGCTCAGAGAACAGATGTGTCAAACCCACCTGCCTCGGTTTCCTTGTGCCGCAATCCCCTTGCTGGTTTCCACAGTGAAGTTATCCAGCGACGTGGGCAGCAGGCCCCCTGCGGCGGCCTCCAGCCTGGGTGTGGGTGCGAACAGCGCGTTTTCTGAGCTTGACAATCTCCGAATCCAAGTGAGACTCTTGGACTGGGGCAGGTGTGCAAGACTCATATTGGGCATTTGTACACATTTATCATGGTCTGAAATTTGGGAGAAAAACATGAGCAACATAGATACAAAAAGCATGATGCTGGATCTTTCACTCTTGGGGCAACAATGAATCACAGATCCCAGGTTCTATTGTTGCTTTTCTTTCTGCACAATCTGTCCTCAGGCTGACTCAGGGGATTCTTGCGATTAGTCCCAAGGATGCCAAGCCTTCCTAATTAGCACTCGCTAATGAAAGCAACCTCAGAACATAGGAAGGGAAAGGGCCCTGGTGATCAGATTCACCCTCCCCCTGTAGCTGACGGGCCCCCAGCCAAGGTTCTGATGGGTGTTAACATTCATGGCAATGTCACAATAAAACTTGTAGAAAGAGCCTGGTATAAGATTTACTGCCACCATCCATTCTGTTTGCTGCCTTTACAAAACTGTCCCCACAAACGTTGTAACAAATGGGACTTCAAATTACCTGGGCTCCAAGATTAGGCTCTGGCCCATGGAATATAATCTTTAACCTCTACACAGTTTAGTTTCCCTGGTAATAATATTTAAGACCCAATATTCTGAAATATGAATACATATCAGATGTATTAAGTCTCCCAGCCTTGAACTTCCCTTTCTCCTTCATGCAGAAAGATGTAATAAATGGCTCTAATGAAGTCCCTAACTTGAGACCACGCATGTAAGTGACTCTCACCACTACTCATGTCATTCATAAGAAATTGAGATTTGATGGATAGAGTCCTTAAATTAACTAGGCTTTATAAAGCCCAGTCTGTATTGTGAAAAAGGAAAATGATGACTGAATTCTGGCCATCTGCTCCCTGCTAAAACAGAAGGAAAAAACGTTCAGGCACATGGCGCCTCTGTGTTTCTGGTTTTGTGTGTGTGTGTGTGTGTGTGTGTGTGTGTGTACACGTGTGCAAAGCACGGTGAAATGCTTCCATGTCCAGGGGGTCCATGAGCATGTATTTTCTCAAGCAGAAACCCCCCTTATCTATAATGGTGTCTGGTCCATGGCCACGGCTGTGCCCCCTGGAAAAGGTACCCTTTCAAAAATACTTCTTGAGCACTTTCTGTGTCCGTGAGGCATTTGGTACTATCACTCACACACAGTGGGCATGAGAGAACAAAGGACTGTAAGCAACTTGAATATGACCTGCAGCTTTTGCATGAGTTGTACAGTATCTCACACTAGAGCTTGGGCCCATTCAGACACAAGGCAACAACGGTAATGTCAACACCAACAACTCCCCATGTATGCTGAATGCTTATTACGTGCCTGGCACAGTGTAAGCACGTTATCTATACGGTCTCCTTTAAGCCTCACAATAACCCTGTTGGGGTAGATATTATTATACCCATTTTATAGAGGAGGAACTGGAGGCTAAGAGAGCTAATAATTTGCTCAAGGTCCCAGGGCTTGCAAGTGGTAGAGCAGGACCTACACTGGAGTCGGCTGACTCCACAGTCCACACTAGAAATGGGAGAGCCCAGGACACAGAGCCAAAAACAGCAGTGTAGGAGATTCATCCGAGACATGCCCAGCCTTCTGATCACCAGGGCCCAAAGGGACAGTCATCTCAGGCTTAACTATGGACCTGAGACATCTTCGTGTGCTCTGCAGCCTGCGAGACAGCACGCAATGTAGCTGGAGAGTAAAGTGGAGGACTCAGGGCAAGACATACGTCAAGGTTCAGGCCAGATTGGGGAGAGTCTGACATGCCTCTCACAAGGACAATGGGATTGTCCCTGCAGCCAGCAGAAGTCCCCTGCAGATTTGCAGTGTGGAAGAACACGATCATATCGGTGCCTTTAAAAGGTCACTTTGAAGGCTGAGAGCAAGACAATTAGAGGGACATGACTGCCAGTGGCAAGCCCATTTGAGAGCACTCGGTGAGAGGTGGCATGTGACAAAAGGATGCAGGTTGGGAACCCCCTGCCCCCTGCCCAGTTTCTTGCAGAGTGGGTGGGTGGTCTCAGTTGAACAAGACAAAGATCATGGTGGTGAGAGTTGCATGGGAGGATGAGATCAACTGCAGACAAGCTGAGTTTGAGGACCATAGGGGGCCATCAGATGGACATGGTCAGTTCTTAGCTGGATGCAATCACTGAAAAGGGGGTCTGCAGAAAGAGTTTCTAATACAAAGACATTTTTTTAAAGGCAAAGAAAAATTATCTGATTTTTCCAAAGAAGACATACAAATGGCCAACAGGCCAATGAAAATGTGCTCAATATCACTAATCGTCAGAGAAATGGAAATCAAAAGCACAATAAGATGTCACACTTGTCCGAATGGTTACTATCAAGAAGACAAGAGACAACGAATGTTGGCGAGGATGTGGAGAAAAGGGACCCTTTGTGCACTATTAGTGGGAATGTAAACTGGTGGAACCACTATGGAAAACAGTATGGAGGTTCCTCAAAAAGTTAAAAATAGAACGACCATGTGATCCAGCAATCCTACTTCTGGGTATATACCTGAAGGAAATCATAACACTACAGTGAAGAGATCTCTGCACCCCCATGTTCAACTGAAGCACTGTTTACAATAGCCAAGACATGGAAACAACCTAAGTGTCCATCAACACCTGAGCGGAAAAAGAAATGCATATATGGATATAACATGTATATATATACATATATAGATATATATAGATATAACTTAAAACATATATATGATATTTTTCAGCCATAAAAAAGAAAGAAATCCTGCCATTTGAGACAACATGGATGGACTCTGCGGGTATTCTTTTAAATGAAATAAGTCAGACAAACAAATATTGTATATTCTCACTATATGCAGAATCTAAAAAGCTGAACTCATAAAAGCAGAGAGGAGAATGGTAGTTGCCCCAAGCTGGCGGGGGGGGGGGGCGGCGTGGTGAGGGAAATGGGGAGATGTTGGTCAGAGTACAAACTCCAAGCTATAACATGAATAAGTTCTGGAAATCTGATATACAGCATGGTGAGTATATTAACAATATTGTATTATATCCTTGGAAGTGTTAAGGGAGTAGCTCTTAAATATTATCACCACACAAAAAAATTGTAATTATGGGAGGGAATGGAGGTGATAACTATCTTATTGTGGTAATCATTTTGCAATAGATAGGCATATCAAACCATCACATTGTACACCTTAAACTTATTTATGTCACTAATAATTCAATAAAGCTAGAAAAAATAGAAGAAAATAGCATCACATTGACCCAGCCCCCCAAAAAGAAAAATTGTCTGAAATAACCCTTTTAATGCAAATGTTGGATTCCTGAAAACTCTTATGATGGTAGAATTTGGAGTTAAGAGAACACTGTATTATGAGCAAAGCAGGCTTTGAAGGACTAGTTTCACAAGTGAGCCTGTAGACCTTTATAAATATTTTATATTCACTGGTATCAGGCAATAAAAGCAATATTGATGACGTTTCACACTGTATCTCAGCAATAGCAAGTAAAATACAATTAATTTACATTTATTATCTCCACTTCCCTGCAAACACCCTAAAACTGCCACTCTGCGATTTCAATGAAATATTTATAATTTATTTGAGTTTGCTGCTAATCATATGTCCCCTTTATGTTCTGTGTTTGGTTCTGCATCCAAATGCTCAGCGATTTTGTTTCCTGATTGATCCCATGTCCCAGGCCCCCAGAACCTAGTGTTCACTGTCCCCCCCCCCGTGAACTAGCTAGCACGGAACCAAACCCCCCACGAGCAGGAGCTGCTATTACTACTCACACGGAGCAATGAACACGGTACACGGAGCTAGAAACATCACACATACTGTCCCTCTAAAGCCTACCAGACACCGGTGTGCTCACCCGAGGACACTGAGGCTCAGAGAAGGGAAGTGAGTTGCCTCAAGTCACGCAGCTAGTAAGCGTCACTGCCTTGAGTCCACTGGGCTCGAGGGGCCACATTCCAAGTCAGGGGTTCTCAAACTCTACATGCATCCAGATCCCCTGGGTTCCTTTTCAAATGCAGCTGTATTCAGTAGGTCTGTATGGGGCCTGAGATTCCGAAGCCCTAGCAAGCTCCGGGGTGATGCACACGCAGAGACCACTGTATGACTATGAAGGCTAAAACCACTATAGTAGGTGGTTCTCTTTTCTAACTGAAGAAGAAATAGTGCTCAGAGATCAACAGCAAATGTGATCCGCCGAATGCCCAACGCCAAACCTCTCTAGTCCTAAAGTCCCTGTTCTGGGAGGATACAAAAGCTGTACTGGCCGAGTGAAGCGCACAGACACCAAGCCTCAGGGAGTGCCACCCCGCGGGCCCGTGGCTTCACTTCTGCGAGCTTCGGTCCGCTTCCGTCAGTATAATGCTGGTGCCTCGTTAGGCAGCCTGACCGCTGCGCTTTTGGGAAACGGTGTGTTATGAGCATACATGAGATAATTCATGGAAGGCTTAGCATACTGCCTGGGAAAGTACAATAATAAATAGTTCCTTGGCACTTCCTAGATACTCAATAAGTATTAACTAGTCTTCTGTGATGTGTGGCCTCATTTCACCTAATAGTCTCTTTCCTAATTAAAGCCATTCTACATGCACATTGTTGAAAGCTTGGTAAATCCTGAAAAACACACAAAAGAGAAAACAACACTGCCTGTGTGCCTGACCCACAAAGGTAATAACAAACCCATGAAGGTACTCTGGTGCAGTTCATTTCCATATTCTTCCTTTCTTGTTTTGTAACGTGTTAAAACCAACCCAGTTACTATCCTGGCGTTGAGGCCAGTGCTTTCCAGGGCAGTAGGCACAGGTGGCCATTCACATTTAAATATGTTAGTTAAAATTAAATTAAATTAACAATGTAGTTCCTCAGTTCTATCTGCCACCTTTCGAGTGCTCAGTAGGCACACACTGGTAGTAACCTCGTACACACCGGTAGTGACCCCAGAATGAACGGTGTGCGTATTTCCATCACTGCAGAAAGTTCTATCGGCACGAGATACAACTTCGTATTTTGTGTTTCCTCACTTAGCGCCGTATCATGCACATTTTCACGTGTCATCGTTCTCTAAAAACTGACTTTAATGTCTAAATTATAGAGCTGTGTTGTGATTTATTTCACTAGTCTTCTCTCTTTGGAGACTTAGTTTGCTTCCAAATGGTCACTGTTATAAATAACGTTCTAGTGAACACCCATGGGCATAAACTTCTGTGTACTTCTATATTTTTCACCTTTGGAAAAATATCTGTCTACACGTGAAATTGCAGGGCTAACAGACATAGGCTTTTTAAAGACTTTTGATATAGTCTCCCAACTGTACTTCGGAAAGATGGTATCCATTTACCCACCCCCCATGTTATTTATTTTAGCATTTACCAGTCGAAGAAAAAAACGTATTTCACCTTAATGGTATTTCTTGAGTCATTAGAGAGATCTAAAACTATTTAGAGGCTTCTGGGTCAACTGTCGATATTTATAAAAATTGTTTTATGGAATAATAAACTTTCCAAACTGGAGGTTGAGAATATAATGTCTACTCACCCGCTGCAACAGGCAGGAAGCTCGTCTGAGCATTAAACCCATGCTGGGCAGAACAGAGTCCCAGTAAATATTTACAGGTCTTGGCCGAATCAGTGACAAACGTGTGCTTTTTCCCAGTGATGCTGCTTGTGATGGTGAACTTCTTTCGCTGAAGGAAGCAAACACAGGTTTTCATATGTTGGTTATGTTTACCATCCGTTGAAGCACAACTATCCAGAGTTATCAAATGCTGGAGCCCTCAGTTCTGGACCAATGTACTGGCATTCAGAAGTGTATGACAGATGTCTGACCGTGGCCCAATATTGTTTCTTAGATTAAAGAAGATTCCTCTTTTTATTTTTTTTCTTCATTCACAAAGCAAATGTTTGTTTATTGGGCAATTGCTAACTGCCGAGAAGTGCGCTAGGTGAAAAGCATATGAAATGAGTCAGGTACACACTTGGCCCTCAGCAAGGAATGAACACAATCCTCAGTGTGCATTTCAAAAGGCCATAAAATATACCTATAGTTTTCATTACCCAAACTCCCAGAAGTTGCAGACAAAATTTCAGCTAGCGGGGTTATAGAAAAGATAAGATTGCTGTATGCATCCTCATATTTTTTGCTGTTATGGGCAAGGCTCTGTTCTAAGTGCTTTCTTGATATTAATTCATTTCATCCTCAAAACTACAGAACGAGGGAGGTCATACAATTGTCCTCATCCTACAGATGAGGAAATACACCAAGAGTCCTCAGAATGCAGCAGAATTCAGGTCACATCACCAAGAAATGCTTCCCCACATTTACACCTTCAGGGCCCACATAAAAAGTGATAATATTGTACAGCTCAGTGGGGTAAACTAGAGAGGATTATCTATATGGGATTGTCTATATGGAGCTTTGGGGGGAAAAAAATCCGTGACTATTTTCAATACACAATGTTAATAAAAACAATAAAATGCAAAGTAATAGAGATGATATTAAATACGAATGTATATATAACCTCTAAATAAATTCTCTAGTCTAGATATTCTAGGTATTTCAATAAAAGCCTTGAGCTTGCTCTTAGAAAGATAACTTTTATAAATACAGGGCTTATGCTTGAAAGGGTTCCCTGGAACTCCTGATCCTTGTTAATGCTAATCCCTTTTAATTCATAATAGTCACCATTTCCCAGAAGCTCCATCCACAGGGTCAAATATTAACAAAGGGCAGATAATTATTCATCACTTTTCCTCTGAGAAACTTTTTTTACCCATAACCTTATTTTAAATAACTTGAGCATTTTCTAAATGCTCTTTTACTTTATTGACAAGTGTAATGTTGAACCTCCTTCTACTAATGTGAGTGGATTTGAAGTCCAATTGAACTATACTATATCTAGTATTTTTAAAAATAATGTATTTTCTCAAACACTCATAAATGCTGCCCTGCTAGCCTTAATAATTTTTTCTTAGTATTCAAATTGTAATGACGCCTGAACTCCAGCAGTTGAATATTTGCTTTTCGAAACTTAAATATTTGCTTGGAATCCATCTGCTTTGTCAGTACCCATTGAAATGCTCTCATATAGTCTTGACAATTTTATATTAAGTGCTCTCAGGTATTAAAAATTTTAGATGAGTATGTCATTTTTTAAAAAATCTAGTAACTATTCTTTAACAAATCTGAGAAAAGAGAATCATTCACACATACGCACACACACACACACCCCAATATTTCTTTCAACTCATAAACTCTTGGCAAAACTCTCCCTTTAGACACTAATGCTTTAAGGTATTAAGCACCACAATAAGTGCAATTTCCAGGCATAAAGCTGAAAACAGTCTCAGCTGTGGTAGTTTGGATTTCTTCTCCATTTTGATAACATCACTTAATGAGAAATCCATATCTGCAAGCAAACTTTCACAGAGACGAACTCTGTGAACAAGATGATGTCAAACTTGAATCTCAGAGTTTTCAGTACAGGCAAAAAAACTTATTTACGTCTCTGTTGTTGCAATACAAACACACTTGGTGCTTCCATAACATCACCCTCATTTCAAAGCATTGTTTTACCATTTTGAATATTTCATCCCCTGTAGTTTTATTGTTATTGCTGTTTGTTCACCCGCTAGTTTGTGTGTCTGGTCTGATATCTCTTTGCAGAACAATGATGCTTTTCCAGATGGAGGCAGATCTGCCATGGAGCTAATGAAGCTGAGGGAGCCGGGAGGGGCTCTGGCCAAGCCTTCACCTGTTCTTGTAAAGTGCAGAAAGCAAGCTTTGAAATGTTCAGAGCTAGAGGCCAGTCTGACAGAAATCTCTTTCAGTTGTCGGAAATGAAATACTGACCTAATGCTCAAAAACACCCCGATCAAGTGGAAGTTCTGTCCTAGCAGGGATATACTAGATACTGCGTTCTCAACACATCACACCGTGTTTTTTCCTTTTTTGATGGAGAATCACACGAAATAGAATGCACTTGTAGTCCAGAAACCTGTGGAGGCACGCAAAGAGCAAGTGTGACTCTGCGCAGAGCTGCAGGCTTTTAAGAAAAATAACTCCCAGTCAGCCGAGCTGGAAGAAAGTCTACATTATACTTCTATTGCCTCTAGAGAAAATACTACAAAAGTGCCATGATATAGAAACATCATCAGAGCGCACGCCACCAACATTTGAAAGAAAAAAGGAATTCCAGTTTATCGGGGAGGGAATTACTAACAGTAATCGTTTTGGGCTTGATGGTTTTGCAGCAGTTGTTCACATTTTTAAATTCACAAGTTGTGGCGATTTCTTTTCTCATTCTGAAGGAATATTCACTTTCATTTCATAGTTTGCATTCAAAACTTTGTATTCTTTTTCTTAAAGGGAGCCTTACCAAGCCTGTATCCTCCCCTGCTCTCTGCGTTCCTCTTCAGGCTTTCAAACTACTGCGAATAACCGAGAATGGCTACCAACATGGGTAGGGTCATCGTTCCACAACGAACCCTTTCTCGATTGGATAATCTTCTGAACTAACGTTGTCTCTGTCACAGACAGGCTGCCAATACGCCTACAAATCATCAACTTCCAAAATGGCATTTTCTTCTAACTCTATTGCTATTTCCCTGCAGGCTAGCAAGATGAATGGTCTGCAGTTGTCTGAAGAGTCTTGGCGTCTGCTATTAATTAGGCAAATTTCAAACCAACTTCCTGAGCTCATTCTTGCATTGTTCATAGAGTTCCACATTTTGTGCTTGCAGAAGCATGAAGAGTGACAGTCATTTTCTGTGCAAGATTCCTGATTTCTGGCAAGCAATTGGTGACATCATTTCATGGGATGACTTTTCCATAAAAAAGATACTTATGCTGAGGAAGACAGTCATCAAGGCATGGAAATCCTAATTAGTGGCAAGATTGTTTTTTGTTGTTGTTGTTGTTTTAAGCTACTAAGTTGTCTTGTGAACCTGATGACTTTCCAGCATTAGTCAAGAAATTGTCCCTGGGCATGGGAAAATAAATACCTATAAACATTAAACCAACTTCAATATAAAGCATTTACTTAAGGGGATTGTTAAGCTTTATAACTTCAAAAATTCTATTTTTCAAAATTACATTTTAGGTTATCTGCATTTTTACAAATGTCCTAAAACAAATTACACTGAAAAATTTAAACAATTAACCATGATGTAAATAAAATAGGAAGCGATGCAATGGTATTGAATTAATTCAGTAATTAAAATTCTTTAAATAATCTTTCAATTGAATTAAAGTAAGTCGAGTCATTAAAATTATAAAAAAACTTACAAATATAAATATTGTTTACTTTTAGAGATAGTCAAACATATTTGGGAAAAGTTTCCCGATAGTGTAGTATAAGCCACTTTAATGAACTCAATTAAATTCTGTTCAGTTACTTTTAGATATAAGCTTTTTTTCCAAAGACAAACAATAATCTATCATGAAACACTATGAAGGGGTCGCCTGGGGGTGGCTCAGTTGGTTAAGTGTCTGCCTTCGGCTCAGATCATGATCTTGGGGTCCTTGGATGGAATCCCACATGGGGCTCCGCACTCAGTGCAGAGTCTGCTTCTCCCTCTCCCTCTGCCCCTCCCCTCTTTGTACTCTCGTGCACGCTCTCTCTCTCAAATAAATAAATAAAATCTTTTAAAAAAAGAAAGAGAAATACTATCAAGAATCATGCTTAAATATGTCAACCTCAACAGCCAAGATGGAAAAAACAAAGGAAACATTAAGAAAATGAATTAAACCAATTATGCTCTACTTAGGAAACTCTAACATCAGATAATGATCATAAAAACAGCAATCTAGCCAGGAGGAAAATTCTTAAAACCCTAAGAGAAAATTAAATAGAAAAAACTAATTTTTTTCCATGGGCCAAAAGACGAAGACCTTCACAATTGATAAGGAAATCATCACTAAAGGAAAAGGCATACTGGCTGGGGTGACCCACGGGACAAACAGGAAGATTAGGTACTGGAGCAATCTGCTGTGGGGACACGCATAATGCTCTTGGTGGCAAATTTATTGTAACTAAATTCAGGAAGTATATAAATACTCATGCAAATGGCGTTGAAATACAATTTCAAATGTGATACATTTAATAGGGATTTTTTGTTTCTAAAAAACAGCTTTTAAATGTTCAGTGGGCATCAAAGGTCTGCAGTCCCCAGCATCTTGTAGCACACCTCGAGTTCCTGGGAGACAGGATGGATGCTTCAGTACACTGTGTGCACAGGGAAAATTTAAAACACAAGGGAAATGTTTCAAAACCTGGCAGATTTCACTCCACCTACAGTAGGCTTTCCTCTCCCATCTCCCAACACCAACCTTGCTCTCAGCATCTGTGGATTCCCCAAATTAAGAGAACTCTACCCACAGGGAAGGTGTAGCCTTTTCGGCTGATGGCTATTCATGGGGGTGCAGAGGGACCGGGCAAGAGATCATGGCGAGGAAACTGCCTCCTGGGACTTCCAGTCCCCGGGTAGCCTTCTTCCAAATATGCCACAGTGCTTATCTGTAACCGGTATGAGCTTATCTGCTCAGGAGAAGATCAAGCAACCCCACTGCTCCTTTCAAGGGGCAAGAGATCAAAGGGAAATAAAGCAGTTATCCACTGAGGTACACTCACACAAGTTGAAATCTTCCTGATTTCTCTCCACTGAAACCGCAAAGTTGCAATTCTGCTGTTGTTTTTCACTTCATATACTATGACGCCCTTGGCACAGATCCCCAAGGCCATCTCTCCTTCCCCCCTGGTCTTCTCTGGGAGAACTTGATGGACCAGCACACCATATTCCGGGAGCTGCTGAGTGACCTGGAGCAAGAAAAAGGCCAATTTAGAAGGGACAGTCCCACTAACCTAAAATAATTGGCTTCAAACCAGTTCATGAGAAGAATTTTAACAGATGCTCCGAAAACAAAAAGAGTAGGACTGCCAAATAAGTTTAAGAAAACACTGAGCTAACCCAATCTCCTTGTTATAGGATTTCTCCTCATCTCTAATATGATAGCATTTCCTATTTTATTAACCCTGGGATTCCTTTTTCATGGAGTACCTAAAACAACACCTGGAAAACAGATACTATGAAAATGGTAAAAGAGAGTAAGAATATTCTGAACAAGTTTTTAGAATTCAGACTCTTCTGGGTCACCTCAAGGTAAGGGATTCCTTTTCCCAATTCCATCTATCAAGGTCTATTGAAATATTATCTGCTACAACCCCTTCATTTTACAAATGAAAGAACTGAGGCCCAGGCATAGAAAGCAATCTTCCAGATGGTCAGCATCGCTGTGAAAGCAACATAAGCCATGAACATCCTGCAGGGCAAATAAGCAATCACTGGCCTCTGTCACCATGTCACAGTGCATTGGTGGGGTCCCTACAGCCCAAGTCGGTCCTCAGTTTACCAGGTCAGAAGACTGAATTTTGTCAGAGCCCTGAGGGTCAATCAGGGATGGGGACTGCATCAGGCCCATCAAATTCTTAAGAGATTGGAGTATAAACCAGATGCGAATGTTTTTATGTCTGAATGGTAATCACGTCTCTATCCTGGTGTCTACCATCTGCATCTTCACCTGCAAGATTCCAGGCCTCATCAGAAAGCTGATGCACCTGGACTCACAGCAGCGACTTCTTGCTCCCGAAACTGGAAACCCTCTTGGAAGGGTTCCGTTGGTGAGATCTGTAACCCACCTCTACCCATCAACAGAGAGCACTCTGTCCAGGCCAATTTCTCCCGCCCCCAGACAGGGTATAACAATAGGGACAAATTAGGACTTCTGACAGCTCCTTTCTCAGGATCCTTGCTGTACTTTTTTTCTTCTGTTAATAATCTCTGCAGACAGGTTATGCTGTCTGCAGAGCCTACAGCTCTTCATAGGTTGTCGATTAAGTTTCTGGGCCTTGAGCCTGTTTGTTTTAACTCTGGAAACTGTTCATCACCATCCTTGTCATCAGCAGTAGCATCTAAAACACTATTTATTGGGCGCCTGGGTGGCTCGGATGGTTAAGCGTCTGCCTTTGGCTCAGGTCATGATCCCAGGGTCCTGGGATCGAGTCCCACATCGGGCTCCCGGCTCAGCGGGGAGCCTGCTTCTCCCTCTGACCCTCTCCCCTCTCATGCTGTTTCTCTCTCGCTCGCTCTCTAAAAAATAAATAAAATCTTTAAAAAAAATAAAAAAATAAAATAAATAAAATAAAACACTATTTATTGAGCACTCGGTGCTGAAATATCCAATGGCCAGACTAGGCATGTGCTTAAGGCGTTAATTAGGGCCATCCCAAAACAATAAGGTAATTCTTTTAAATAACTGGATGTGATATTTCAAAAAAAAAAAAAATTAAAGCCTTAAAACAGTCTTTGCTGGACTAAAGATGCCTTTGCTAGATTTGCCTACATGTTTTAATTGTTTAGTATTTAATTTTAGTTTTTATTTTATTTTTTAAGTATATAAAGAAGCATGTGATCCTGACGTACTTGGAGTGACAAAATTTTTAAATGGCAAGGCGTCAGAACGCCTGGGGGGCTCAGTCGGTTAAGTGCCTGACTCTTGATTTCCGCTCAGGTTATAATATCAGGGTCATGAGATCGAGCCCCACATTGGGCTCTGCACTGGGTGTGGAACCTGCTTAAGAGTCTCTGCCCACCCCCCTCCGCCTCTCTTTAAAAAAAATAAAATGGCAAAACACCATTGTAAACATTTCCCATGCATCATGCTGTTTAACCTTCACAGCGGTCACAACAGAGAGGTGTAGCTATGTCTTTTCAAATGAGAAAGCAGAAGTACACTTAGGAGCCAGAAACGGAAGCATAAGTCTGTCTGTTTTTTTTTTTCTTAAAGATTTCATTTATTTATTTGACAGAGAGATAGAGCCAGAGAGCACAAGTGGAGAGAATGGCAGAGGGAGAAGGAGAAGCAGGCTTCCCGCTGAGCAGGGAGCCTGATGCAGGACTCGATCCCAGGACCCTGGGATCATGACCTGAGCTGAAGGCAAACGCTTAACCATCTGAGCCACCCAGGCGCCCCAAGTCTGTCTGTTTCTGAGTCCTCACTCTTAGCAACTAAAATACAGAGTTCCCATAACATTTGGAAACACGGGTGAATATACATAAGATCCTCAGGGGCATTTTTAATCTGTAAAAAAGTATATTATCTCTCTCTCCGTGTTCTACTAGGGAATCTTCTGGAACACCTCTCCTGGTCACTCTGTGTTGCAGTTGCTAATTGTCCTCTGAGAGGGTCACTTTATCTCCATGTGCTTAGGGGCATCTCACTATTTTCTCCTCCTCCCTCCAGCGGCAGCCAGGTTTAGACTGGACCTGGGCTCTCCTGGCTCCCAGCCTATGCAGCAACCTTGCTGTATTGAAAACTGTTGGAAAAAATGGGACTGTTTCATCAAGAGAGTCATAACAACTCAAATCCTTTGACCCTATAATTCCATTCCTGGGAATCTGTCCTAAGAAAATGTACTGAGGGGCGCCTGGGTGGCTCAGTCGTTAAGCGTCTGCCTTCGGCTCAGGTCATGATCCCAGGATCCTGGGATCGAGCCCCGCATCGGGCTCCCTGCTCCGCGGGAAGCCTGCTTCTCCCTCTCCCACTACCCCTGCTTGTGTTCCCTCTCTCACTGTGTCTCTCTCTGTCAAATAAATAAATAAAATCTTTAAAAAAAAAAAAAAGAAAAGAAAATGTACTGAATAATCCAGACAAACCCTTCTCATAGTGACGTAGGGTGCAGACTAGCAGGCTTGGGGTGGGGGACAAGCTCCCAGAGGTAAATATTTCCTAAAGTACTGCCTTAAAAGGGATCATTAGGTAGCCTGCAGAAGGGATATTTACAAAGCATCTGTAACTATCTGGGGCGTGCATATGTTATATGCTAAGTGGGGTAAGACACAGGATATAACCAGTATGATTTCAACAGCTGAAAAAAAAATAAAAAAGAAAATGTTTTAATAGCATATAGAAACCCCTCGTTTATGTGGGAAAAAAATGGTTCCCTGGTTGAAGAAGTTTGGAAAACATTGAGTTAACCTCGAACAGGTTGTTCTGGGATTAATATGCTAAGGTAGTTGTGAATCTTCCAGACAGAGTATGTTATTCACTGTTACCCACGCTGGATTTCCGCCAAATCTTCTTCCAGTGTGAGATGATGAACTAGCAGAATTAGTCGTCAGTGAACCGGAGGCCAAGAGGCACCATCTGATAATGGAAGAGAGGAGCCCCGAGGAGCTGTAATTAAATAATCCAGTGGCTATTTATGGAGTGACTGAGCTCTGAGGATTCAGGGCCCTGACATTTACAATCTAGTAGGGAGGACAAGAAATGTACAGAAAGGACTGCAATGTAGAATGTCTTAGCAATATATATCAACGATGTTTCAAATGTTCATAACCTGAGACCCTATAATTCCACGCATGAGATTCTATCCCTAAGAAATTAAGCACAAATGCAGCTAAAGACTTACGTAGCAAAAGTGCTAATCTCAGTATTGTTTAAAATAATCCCATATTTAAAACAATGTATGTGCCAAAAAACAGAGTATTGAGAAAAAATTTAGGGTACACCATGTGTTGATTTAAAATAAAGTTTCAAAATGTTGGTGAGGTGGGATTATAAAAATACACAAATCTGCATGTATAATATAAACCCAATTTTAAATGTGTATGTGTATACACATGAAAATGCACAGAACAGAGAAAGAAGAATGAACACTACAAAATATAATTGTGCTGTCTCCAGAGGGCAGAATCATGAGCAAATTGTTACTTTTATAATTATGGGGGGAAAGATTTGGCTTAACTAACACTCACCCAAACGAGGAGGGTCCCAATGGACTATGGGGGTCACAAAGCCCCCTGGGGTCTCACACAGCAGGGGCGGTACACAGCCCTCACATGCCCAACCAGCCAGCACGGGGACCTAAAACCCAGCGATCCTTGAAACTGATAATATGGCATGCAAATGAAGTCAAATCCATTCACTGTTTTCCATCAATGACCGAAATAAAGTCTTCCTGTATTTCTGCTTAGGAGATGGTGGCTTCCTTTGTAATCAATTTTCATCATTCAACCAGGAGAGGGTGGGACACAGAGAGCAGGACAAACAAAGCTGGACACTGGGGAGGGGTGAGCAGGTGGGCATTCTTGGTCTTACAGAGGCGTCTGCAGGCCCAAGTCCTCGGCCTGCCCACTGGTTCTGTGGTTCTGCCTCCACCCTCCATCGGATGCATGCTGATGGCTTTGAGGTACCCACTTGTCCCTCATCAAAGGAAGGCTGCTTCCTCTTGACAAGGAACATGCCCGAAGGCTGGATGATAGGAAGCAGTGAGTGCCTTTCCACCAGGGCTTCTCAAATGAAGTGCTTATAGGTCTACATGTGTGAGGTCTTGCAGACAGTCTGCTCAGTGACAGACCAAAAAGAAAAGGCCAGATCTTGCCTGGGCAGTTCTGCTTTCAAACGCCCATCTCTATTAAAGGCAAACAACATGGACACTCTTCCTATGCATCTTGGGAGACTTTTGTACAGAGAAATGTACAAATCCAGAGTTTCTTTTGAAACTCTTCCTTAGCTCTAAAGGCCAGCCAGGTATCCTTCTCTGGGGAAGCTAAGCTGGGGGGGGGGGGGGGG
>NC_058408.1:113807266-113814207 GCF_002201575.2 Neomonachus schauinslandi
GGGGGGGGGGGGGGGGGCAGGTAGCGGGAGGGGGGTCCTCCCACATGCCCCCCCCAGCTCCATCTATGCAGGCAGAGTAGCCACTCCCTGACTTATCGTTATCATTCTCATCACACAGCACCCTGTGCCTGCCCCTGGGTACCTGCCTGTCCTCCCCATGAGACTTGGGATTCCCCGGGGGCAAGGAGCATGTCCTTTCTGTCTCCATTCCACAAGGCGCCTGGCCCAGAGCAGGTAAGTCGTGGAGTGTGCAAAGGCTCTTCATCCTAGGCTCCGTGTGTACCCACAGATATGGGGGGCTCAAATGCCACTGCTTTTGCTTGAGGGCTGAAGAGAGTGTGGACCAGAGCTGTACCCATATGCATGGACCACACCATCTGTGCTGTGCTGAGGACAGTTGCCTAGAAGGCTGGAAACTTAAGGTCTTCCAATGGCTTTGCTTTGGGCCTATACCCCAATTTTGCACTTCAGTTGCCCCATGTGTCTCTGTGAGAGCTGTGGTCTCCTCACTCAGAGAAAAGTGACTGTGAGCTCTATCGTTAAAGAAGGGCCCTGCCCTATCCGCTTAGCCTAGTAAATCCTACCCATTTGGGGGGATCATTCCCAATGCCACCTGCCTCCAGAAGCCTCTCCTTGCCCTGCAGGATGTTAGAGTGTCCTCCCTCCCAAAGTCTCACGTCCCTTGCTCATACCTCCATGTAGGTCTGAGCACATCTGGCCCCCCAGAGAAAGCTCCAGAGGGAAGGGCTGGTTGCATGCCCTTGAACACCAGCAACCCCTCCAGAGGTTCAGAGGCCTCACCTTCAAGAACTCCAGCTCAGCATCCTCTCTCCAGAGCACAGGACTGAGATGGTGCATCTCTGAGACTTCAACATGGACCCGGGGAGCAGTCATCCTCTCAATCAGACTTGCTGGGACGTAGTCTTCAACCCGAAAATAGGCTTTACTCTCTATCTGCTGGAAAGATGCAGAAGAAAAGCAGCATAACCAAGATGCCTTCTATGGGACGCTGAGCACAATAGAAGCCTGTCTGCGAGCCAAACCCCAGGTAGGGACTCAGGCCAAGGATGCCCCCTTGAAATGCCCACCTAGTGTAGCATTTTCTACTGTATTAGAGGTTGGCCTAACCCATGTGACATGAATAGAAGGGAGAGAAGAAAGCGGCCACCTGTCTTTGAGACCCTTCTGTGTGCCAGGTGGTCCTCAGAATACATTAGCTCCTTTGATCCCACAGTAATCCTATGAGGATGATATTATTAGTGCCATTGGCAAGATGAACAAAATGAACAAGGAAGGAAGTCATTCAACAGGGCGAAGAGCACACCACTTAGTGACAGAAACAAGATTCCGTCACCCGAAGTCCTCACACATTCCATGATGCCACACCACTTCCCGAAAGGCACAGCAAAACCCTGGCCCTAAAACTTTGTTTCTTTTATTCATTTAGCATTTATGTGTTGAAGTCTCAGAGGTGCACCATCTCAGTCCTGTGCCATGGACCAAGAATCCTCAGCTGAGAGCTAGCCCACACCGGTTCTGGGCTCAGCTCAGATAAACGGAAAGAAACTGATCACCAATCTGCTGCCTAAAAAAGCCTTTGGAATGCTATTAACATGGCCCAGATCTGGAACACTGACAACAGCAAGTGCTAGCGTGGATGCGGAGCCACGGGAACTCTCCTCTGCGGCCAGTGGGAATGCAAACTGGAAGACAATGTGTCTTCCAAACCTAGTCTTACCACAATCATGCTTCTTGGTATTTACCCAAAGGAGTTGAAAACTTATGTCCACACAGAAGCCTGCACGTGGATGTTTATAGCAACTTTACTCATAATTGCCAAAACTTGGAAGCAAAAGATGTCCTTCAGTAGGTGAATGGATAAAGAAACTGTAGTACATCCTGACAACAGAACATTAATCAGCACTAAAAGAAAATGAGTTACCAAGCTATGAAAAGACAATCGACATGGTGGAAACTTAAGTGCATATTAAGTGAAAGAAGTCAATCTGAAAAGACCACGTACTGTATGATTCCAACCATATGACAGTCTAGAAAAGGCAAAACTATGGAGAAGGTAAAAAGATCAGTAATTGCCAGGGGATGGTTGGGGGCGTGGAGAAGGAGGGACACATATATGGAGCATAGAGGATTTTTAGGGCAGTGAAACTACTGTATGATACTCTACTAATGAATATATGTCATTATAAATTTGTCCAAACCCATAGAATGTACAACACCAAAAGGGAACATGAATGTAAATGATGGATTCTGCGGGACAGTGATGTGTCAATGTAGGCTCATAAGCTGGAACACGTGTACCATTTTGGTGGCGGGTGTAGATGATGGGGCAGGCTGTGCATGTGTAGGGGCAAAGGAGTACATGAGATATTTCCACATCTTCCACTCAATTTCACTGCAAACCTAAAAGTACTGAGGACCTTTGACCCAGCTAAGACTATATCCAAGAGAAGAAGTCAATATGGAACTAAAAAAAAAAGCCCTAACACAAACATTGATTTCTACGTCACTCATAAAAAAGAAAGATCAGAAGCAATGGGAACAATAATCACAGAATTACCCCTTACATGGTCCTTCCAGGTGCTGCCCAACAGTGAGAGGACCGAAAGGTGAGCAAAAGTCCGTCCCAGGGAGATGTACCGCATAACCATCCCAAGGGTCACTAGGTCAAGGCCACGGGAAGACATCTGCCATCAAGTGGGAAAGCTGAATGCAACTCAGACGTGGCACTGTTTTCACCTGTATGAGGTCCCCACAGGTCATCAAAGGCTGGAAGGGAATGCCCCCCGAGGAAAGCTGTTGAGCCACAATGATGTGATTAAGGAGATTTATTTTTTAAAGATTTTTATTTATTTATTTATCAGACAGAGAGCACAAGCAGGGGGAGAGACAGGCAGAGGGAGAGGGAGAAGCAGGCTCTCCGCCAAGTAGGGAGCCCGATGTGGGGCTCGATCCCAGGACCCCAGGATCATGACCCAAGCCAAAGGCAGATGCTCAACCGACTGAGCCACCCAGGCACCCCTAAGGAGATTTATCTTTATACCAAAATGTCTCTGTCTGCCTTCTTAAAATGCAAATGTAATCATGTCACTTCCCTGCTTAGAATTCTTCAGGGGCTCCCAGGCTTTCTTTGCAGTGGTTTCCAAATTAATTTTTTCCCCCAGCACCAGAACCATGTATCAAACAAAATATAAGTCCCTTCGGAAAGGACAGGAGGTTTGCCCGGGATCTGGCTGGCTGTGCCACCGAGCATCCTGGCTGCATCACCTAGGGCTGCAGTGACATAGCGGGAGCCCTCCCCACCTGCCTCCTCAATGACACAGACACAGGGACAGTCTGAGTCTCCCCGACACCCTCTGATGTGCCCAACCCAGTGCCTGGCACACAGCAAAGCAAGGCCCCGGAAATGAGTCCTGGCTGGGCTCTCACTAGCTTCGCCAGCCTCATAGGGGTGCAGGCTTTCTCAACCATGGGTGGGAACAACACGGGCTTCGCAGGGTTGACAGAGGGCTTAGATGACACCGAGCATGAGGACCAAGAGAGTGGGGCCCAAATGAGCGGGTGTGTGTCATCTGTTGACTTTACACATACAAGGGAAAAGGAAAAGGTCTGCCTTTTGGGGCCACGTGGGGACAGCAGAGAGTGTCTTGGAACTGCTCTGGTCCACATCAGTGAGAGAGGTCAAGGCTCCACAAGATCTGGGGAAGGAGCTGGAGGTGGAAGATGGCTGATCAATAAGTACATATACCCATATCCCATGCCAGGCGGTGGCAAATGCTATGAAGAAAAATGCAGCAGAGTGAGGGCATAAAGAGGGCCTTGGAAGACTCTGGACGTGGCAGGACCTTCTGAAGATGTACTGGGAGGAAAGCGAAATGGTTCTAGTATAGTCTAAAAAGGGTTTTCAAACTGCAGCTTGTAACACACTATGAGCTAATGATTAATGGTTCATAACCAGCATTTATAAATTGAACTACAGGATAAATAGAATAGGAAATCCCAATGTGTAGCACATATAGAAAGGGCGCATCTTATTTCCTAAACTTTGCTTCAATTCTGTTCTATGTACATGTGTGGGGGTTGGGTTATATAGGTATTAACTTTTTTTCTTTATTTATCATGGGTCATGGCACAGAACATTTGAAAGCCACTGTTCTCAAGAACCATTTTATTTTATTTTATTTTATTTTTTTAAGATTTTATTTATTTATTTGAGAGAGAAAGAATGAGAGACAGAGAGCATGAGAGGGGGGAGGGTCAGAGGGAGAAGCAGACTCCCCGCTGAGCAGGGAGCCCGATGCGGGACTCGATCCCAGGACTCCAGGATCATGACCTGAGCCGAAGGCAGTCGCTTAACCAACTGAGCCACCCAGGCATCCCTCAAGAACGATTTTAACATTTGAGCTTGTCCTTGCTCTGAAACCCAGTTACTGAGGCGAAGCAGGCAAGCTGTGACGAAGGTCACACACCCCTGCCCTCTCCACCCCACACCGTGTGAGAACTAAGTCCACACTCCGTGCTGGCTGTAGCTTCTCCTTCTCAGACTCAGGTGTATTTGTTTGCAGGGTCGCCATAACAAATACCACAGGCTGGGGGTTTTAAATGACAGAAATTCATTCTCTTACAGTTCCAGAAGCTGGAAATCCAAGATCCAGGTGGCGGCAGGGTTGGTTTCTTCTGAAGCCTCTCCCCTTGGCTTGCAGATAGCTGTCTTCTCCCTGTGTCTCCACACGGTCTCTCCCCTGTGTTCCCGCATTGTGGTGTCTCTCTGTGTGTCTTAATCTCTTCTTACAAGGACTCCAGTCAGATTGGAGTAAGACCCAACCAGAAAGCCTCATTTTGACATAACCACCTCTTTAAAGACCCCATCTCCAAATACAGTCATGTTCTGAGTACTAGGGGCTAGAGCTTCAATTTTGAAGGAACATACTTCAGCCCATAACATGAGGCCAGACCCAAATGACTCCAGCAGACTCAGAACTTCAGCCAAACACAGCTCCTTTGGTCACCAAGGGTGTAGCATGGCTGACCACTAAGTGCTCACTGGTGGTAGACATATATATTTAGCCATGTGCAACCATTCCCTCTCTTTCTGGAAATGGAAGCCATTGCTCCTCCCTCTCAGTCCATGCCTTTGCATAGTGTGAACTCTACCCTGGTTCTCAGGGTGGCATGTAACTCAAGTCTAACTAATCAGAACATGGCGTCTCCCACCACAGTGATTGGCTTGAGTAGACACATGACCCTAACAGAACCAATGAGACAGAACTGCAGGATTTCCATGGTATTACTGAGAGGGGGAGAGAGAGAAAGAGAGGGCGAAAGAGAGGGAGAGAGAGGAAGTTCCTCTCTTTGGTGCAAGAAGGGTAGAATCCAGAAGCCACTGAACACAAGCCTGTGGAGGGAGCACAGCCCAGAGATGCAGGAAGTCCAAGGCCTGCTGATGTCCTTTGAATCCCTACACCCAGTAAGCCCTAGGTATGGTTAGGACCCCAGCCCTGGAGGCTAAAAAGAGAGAGGAAGAAGCTACCAGGTAAGCAGTAAAAGGACTAGAAGCCTGTCAGGGTAGGGAGGACCTGGACACTTCAGTCTTGCAAGACAATAAATTACACGTTGTATTCAAGCCTATCTGAGCTTGATTTTCTGTCACTTGTTATCAAGATAGTACTGAATCATCACTTCTCCTGGCCAAGAGGTGTGAAGATGTCAAAAAGCACCTGAGGGTGCAGGGGGGCATTCCTTCTACTTGTAGAGAGGCCAGGAAAGTTGTGGGGTTGGGGTTGGCCTTGGAGGGTGGATAAGGTGGGGATGGCTGTGCAGATGCTGCTGGGAAAGCATGCAAAGGCCCAGGGGCATAGGGATTAAACCTTGTACTTTTTTCCTTTTGAGGAGTGGATTCCTCCTCCACACAGTCCTCAGGTCCTCTCTTGAGTATATCTTCTCCAAGTTAAGCCCTTCCTAGAGGTACCCAGCTTTTGTCAAATGACAATGGCAATATCCACCAAGCTAAAGCACAGTGGGCTGGTAGGGAGCCCATGTTCCTTGCTTTTCCCCCTCAATTTTTACTGAGGCAGACTCCACGTTTGGATGGCATGTCACACTGCTGGGTCACATGACTCAGTCTCAGTTGAGGTCTGTTGCCAAGCCCCTTTCCCCTCATGTGGGACATGTGTGGGGGCTTTGGGAACCGAGAGCAAAGTTGCCCTGTTCTCTGTCACAGCTCACCTGGCTGGTCCCCCTTTCCAGCCTGGTCCATCCCCCCATTTCGAATCTTAAATAAGTAAGTGAATATATTAAGATCATCCCTCCCAACTCTGATGTATCTGCAAATTAAATAACCAGTAGCCTCCACTAAGTCCCTGGGGACTGTAACACAGGACCTTCACAGGCAAATTCAATCAAAGAAACTTATATGCAATTCTGCTGCAGGGACAAAGGCTTGGCCAAAAAGATTAGAGACTTTGAGAGGCAATGTGTCCAGCAGAATCGGTATTGGCCTTAGAGTCAGACACACCTAGGCTCAAATTTAGACTTTACCATTTTCTAGCCACACAAGTCTCAGATTGTTCTTCCACAACATGTGAGTAATAGCAATGCTGCTGTGACGACTGAGTGAGTTAACAACTGTGGAAAATGTCTGGGTCAATGGTAAGTACAGAGTGATTTCTTGATAAAGGTTGTCCATTACTGTTGTTAACAATGATGATGATGGGAACTCAATAAATTAGTAAATTATTGTTTTTAGGAGAACCCTTAAATTAGAACTACATTACAATGTATACACTTGACTTGTTCATCTTTGTATCCCCCAGAGCCTAGCAAAGAACACTCAATGAAAGCTTGTTGGATGGATGAATGGATAGATGAATGGGTGGATGGGTGGATGGATGGATGGATGGATGGATGGATGGATGGATGGATGG
>NC_058408.1:113814607-113904900 GCF_002201575.2 Neomonachus schauinslandi
ATGAATGGGTGGATGGGTGGGTGGATGGATGGATGGATGGGTGGGTGGATGGATGGATGGATGGATGGGTGGATGGATGGATGGATGGATGGATGGATGGATGGATGGGTGGATGGATGGATCAATGGATACCATTTACCTCAGATAACTAGATACTGAAAACACTTCTCAAAGTCTCAGTCTCCATATTTCTAATAGTTCTCCCTTTTCCCATAACTGCTTCTCCAATGACCCCACCACAGGCCCCAGGTTTTCACCCCTACCTCCTCGGGGTAATTGCCAAACTCAGCCTGTAAGGCAAGGACCGCCAGTTGCTGAAGTGTCTCATCATTGCAGTAGAGCTTCTCCTCCAGGATGTCTTTCCGAAGCTGCAGATAAAATTGATGCCTTGTCTGGCTGTGCCTGGGAAAGAGATGAGGAATAAGGGCCACTGGAATGCTCAGGGGGAAAGAGAACACTAAAACAGAGGGTTTTCTCAGTCTGGGAAGCAGGGAAAGGACAAAAGGTGGGGTACAAGCCAACAGAACCCAGAGGGCTATGTTAGTAAGACGAGTGTGGTCTCCTTTATCCACATCATGCCTCCTGCCACGAGTTGAGGGCTACTCTGTGCCAGGCACTTGACACAACGCCCACAGAGATGTTTGTTGCTGTGGCTCAAGTGAGAAAACTGATATTCAGATGATGTTTTTAGTAAGCAAAGGAATAAAGAGGCAATGACCCAACTCCACAGTCATACATTACCCTTTCCTTCAACCCTGATCACTGGGCTGCTGAGGGAGGGTTATGTTGGGGACAAGGGAGAACTTTGACTTTGAATGGACCATGTTTGAAAAAAAACGCAAGTTCTCATTTTGACCAGGGCCGAAATACTGACTTCCCCCTTTTCTGTCATACTGGAAACTAATCAACAAGATCAACCACAATCACTGTTGTTACTTATACGTAGTTCACAACTCACCAAGCACTTGCTACCCATTATCTCTAAATCTGACGTCAGCCAGCAGATACACAGGTCCCGTAAGGAACAAATGAAGAATTTTGGAGCACTCACTGGAGTTGTGCACAGCAGTTGACAAAGAACTTTATCCTCACAAAGAGTGTGAAGGTATTCGAGGAGGTCTTCTTCTGGGGCTGCTCACTCCAGGCTTCAGGGGCTATTTTGCACAACCTCGTTTCGTGGTCCAAGAAAAAGAACTCTTTCCCTGAAATAAAAGTAGAGAGGGAAAAGCAGTCAGGCAGGCCCCACCCCTTCAGACCCACAACCCTGAGCTCTGCCCAGAAGGGTGAGACAGGAGACATCTGAGGGCAGGAGCGAGCAGGAAGCAAGTTCTCTGGACCTTTGCTGGGTCCGTGAGGGGCCAGGAGTCGGACACAAAGAGGAGAGAGTCAAGGAAGAGGAACTCAGCACCCAGAGGAGAAACGTGATTATTTATCTCAGAGAAGATACCACTTAACAGCTGCCTTCCAGCTACGTATGCAGATTAAGTGAAAAACAAAGGAATGAGTATTCATTCCATTCCCGCCGTGGGCCCAGGCCCTCTGTCTCAACTGGACCAACCCCAAGCTCCCCCAGCCATGGGCATGATATGGACTGAATGTTTGTATCTCCCCAAAATTCTTACCCCCAGGGGTAAGGTGGAACCTCTGGAAGGTAATTAGGTTTATCGTGGGGCCCCCAGGAGAGGATTAGTGTAATAAGAGGAAGAGACCAGGGCTCACTCTCTCTCCATATAAGGACACCATGAGAAAGTAGTCAGAACCTCAAACTTGACCATGCTCCAACCCTGAGCTTGGACTTCCCAGCCTCCAGAACTGTGAGATAGAAAAACCTGTTGTTCAAGCCTCCTAGTCTGCGGTATTGTGTTTTAGCAGCCCCAGCAAACTAAAACGGGACAGGAGTGGAGTCACCTTTGCCTCCTGACCTGAATGTGGCCAGCTTGGAAACTCCAATCCAAGCTCAGGACTTCAGCTCTGAGCTGGTCTGTCCTCCAGCACCTCTGCGAGGCAGGTTGAATCAGCCCCAGCCACTGCATGCCCTCCATCTGGCCCTCTGCTCTCTTCGAGGTGAAGCCTGATGCCCCTCCCCACTCCCTCTGGGACCCCTGCAGGTCTGCCCCAGCCCTACCCTGCCCCACACCCTTCATGCTTCACTCTCTCAGCCCAGAGGCACATGACTGCAGGTTGCCTGGGCACAGAAGTTGTGCCATGTTTTCGAAAGCGGACCTGTTAAGTGGATAACCAACCTTTACACTCAAAAGCCGTGCATGCTGGGGAAAGGGAGGGAGGTGTCCAGAGAAGTTCAAAGAGCATTCACCATGCAGCGCCCAGACCTCTGTCCCCTCTGCCCTCAGCCCTTGGTGCTGAATCTGATTCCCCACACCAACTCACCCTTCCCTTAGGGCTACTTCTCTCCAAGCCACAGGCAGGTCTCCATTACAGTTTGGCTAGCAAACCCTCCCAAGGGGGTTTATTTCCAAACCCCAGACTGGTCACTTTTGAATGATTTACCCAGGACACCCCAGTTAAGAGCTCTAGAATGTCCACAGGGAGGGGTCCGAGACTGGCACCGGACTGGGAGGAAGCAATCTGGGATAAGTGCCAAGGCTGGACTCAGAGCAAGCACACTGGGTTTCTGTCAGTTGCATGTTACTGATCAATAAAAATACAATGTTTCCTAAAGATTCTTCTATTCACACTCTACAAAAGATCAAGCAAAGGTCAGTCCATCACATCAAAGTATATAGCGGTTGTTCAATTTTATTTAGGAGAGGGCTCTTTCGGAGGTCTGTGGAGAGCTATGGGGAGAGAACCCCCGCCATGGCACACTGAATAACCCCCCACAAGAAGCTCCGGAGCTCCTCCCATCGAGGATGGGAGAATAGAAGAACAACGAGATGATGACTCCTAAGCAAGATGGGCTGGCAGAGCCAGAGTTGAACCTGAAAGCCCAAATGATCCCAACCCTGCCTCCTTCCCATTATCCCTCACAGTGGTTAAAGAGCTTCAACAATAGCAAAGGTATATTTGCGTAGATGGAACTAGGAGCCCCATAATGGAAGGACAGAGATGGGGAGTAGGCTCTCCTTCAGGATCTTCATAACGGATTCCTAACTTAGGCTCCCGGCGGGGTGCTAATTTCCCATCAGTCCTGTATGATTGGGTGGAAATTTTTTTTTCATTTTTCATTGTGGTCAAATACACATAATAACAAATTTACCATCTTAGCCATAGTCAAATGTGCAGCTCAGTACTGTTAAGTATATTCAGCACTGTTGCGCAGCCCTCACCACCATCCAGCTCCAGCATTCTTCATCGTGTGGAACTGCAACTCTAAACCCATCGAGCCATATCTCCCAGTGCCCCTCCACTCAGCCCCTGGCAACCACCATTCTACTTTTTGTCTCTAGGATTTTGACTATTCTAGGTGTTCACACAGGTGGAGTCACACAATATTTGTCCTTCTGCGACTGTTTTATTTCACTTGGCATGACATCCTCCAGGTTCATCCATATTGTAGCATATGTCAGAATTTCCATCCTTTTCAAGGTGGGATAACATTCCATTATATGTATAGACCACATTTTGCTTACACATTCATCTGTCAATGGACACATGGGTTGCTTCCACATTTTAGCTACTGTGAACAATGTTCCTACAAACATGGGTATAAAAATCTCTCTTGAAGACCCTGCTTTCAATTATTTGGGGCATGTGCACAAAAGTGGAATTGCCGAATCACGTGGTAAATCTATTCTTAATTTTTTGAGGAACCACAATACTATTTCCCACAGTGGAGGTGCCATTTCATATTTCCACCTACGTGGAAATGCTTTCAACATTCACTTATCTGACATCAATGCTTTGAGATTGATCAACCAGACCCAGCACCTCACAGAAACCCACACTGTCTTTCACACACTATTTCATTATAATCTTCTGCACTTCCTTGACAATGAGCCTTCCTGTGCAATGAGCCCTTGAAGCCTGCCCCGTGCTAACAGATGTCTAGACGTGCAAGGTGAAGCGTCCTAGCCTCAAGCAATTTTTTTCAAAGGAATAGTACTCAGGTCCCCAGATATCTGGGTTACATGAGGCACCAGGCCAGCTGTGGGCTGCCCAGGAGCCACTTACCTTTCATGTAAGCTAAGCCAAAGTAGGTGAGCTCCCCAAGGTTGACAAAGGACATGACAGCACTGAAGACGGCTCCCACTGTTGACATAATGTCACATTTCACCTCCAGACGCTGCCCACTCAACAGCACCACACAGAGGTCCCTGAGAGCCAAATAGGATTTCCCTTTTTTGGTCTGAAAACAATAAATAGTATCAATTTTAACAGTAACTACAAGACGTGGAGTCTTTGCTATGGGCTGGCTACCGTGCTAAGCACTTTATACGCATTGTCTCACATAATGACAAACAAACCTAAGAGTTAAGTACGTTAGGGTTCCTATTCAGCAGAGATGAGTTTCAGAGATAGTAAGGGACCTGCTTAGTGGCAAGGGACAGTAAGGATAGCAAGGGACAGTTCCAGAGGTAAGTAAGAGGCAGAACTGGACTCAAATCCACACTCTGCAAAGCTCTACAGGGCCCATGAAGACTGGGAGGCAGGTCTAGATGCCTCTCCTTTGCTGAAATCCCAGCTGCCCCTGGGCTCCGCTTCCTGGGAGGGCTTAGGCTGCTCAGGGCCCTCATCCATGGATCAGATGTCCCAGGGACAAATGCCGATCACCTTGAATCTGTCCCTCGAGGGACAGCCCAGTAGAGAGAATAGTGTTAGGTGCAGATCTAGTGAAGAGGTAGAGGCTAAGTGGATTGCTCTGAATCCAGACATTGGTCAAAAGAGCCGCATCCAAAGATGAGCAGCAGTCTGCCTTCTCGCTTCACCCTGTTCAGATTAATTCCAGATTCGTCTGCCACCACGCCCCAGGCTGACCACAGTCACCACTGCTCAGCCACCCAGAATGCCCCATCATTCTGCCACCACGTGGGCTTGTCAGCTTGTGTCTTTGCACACAATGCCCTCTGCCTAGAATACTCTTCCTTTCCTTCCCCACGTGGCAAGTTCCTATCAGTCTTTTAGGTCTGACTCCAAACCCTTGCTGTGGCCTGGAGGGTAGAGCTGCCCACTCCCTTCTCTGCTCCTAGGGCAACTTGTGCCCAGAGCCCTGGCCTCCCGAAGGACATAGGCTGAGTATCCCCTGTGTCCCACAGCCCAGCCGGGGCCCAGAAAGTCCTCATTACAGGACAGTCATGGATGGACCCTGGCATGTGTGACTTTACGGCCACACACTATCCCCCAAGGCATGCAGGGGCAGCCCCCACACTCCAGGGGCCAGCAGGGACCTGAGGGCCCTGTGGGAGAGGGTTCCCATATGATTCTGGGCAGGGCTGATGACACAGTATGCTCTGAGCCCCCCTGGTACAGGGGCTGAGAGAGAGGTGTGCTCTGAAGGGCCCTCTGCTGGGGCTTAATGCTCTACAAGTGCCCTCTTGAAATTCTTAATAACTGTGTCCCTGAACGTGCGTTATCTAAGCGAGGACCAATGGGACGATGGAGCTGCACATGGAGCTTCCATGGCCCCACCTGCCAGAATGGTTCTGGTGGCCATCTCCTACTGACTGGCACTCCAGCCCACCTCAACCTGTCCCTCCCACTCCACCCTTTCTACTCTCCACCAGGGCAGCCTATCACTCCCTTCCTCTGCAGGGGGCTGGCTCAGGAAGGGTCCCAGTAAAGCACACATGCCCCAAGACATCTCGGAGCAGGGCATGGCAGTGGCTGTCTCTGGGCTGGTCTCACCAAAGCTCTTTCAGTGGCTCTTAGCAGGGACAAGCCTCTCACCCACCCCCAATCCAGGTACCGAGTGGGTCTCTCCATATGGAGGTTGAACCTCTTGGGGGGTCCACAGTCTTCCCAGGGTTGGAACAACAGGGCTCAGGGAAGGGAGACTGACTTTTCCACCTCAGAAACTAGACAAGTGCAAATATGCTAGAAAGTAAGCTCTACGTGGAAAGGATTCTATTTTGTTCCCATTAACAATCGGGGGTCTGGAGCAGTGCCTGGCACCCGCTAGATGCTTAAACCATATTTCCTGACTCATTAAGGTGACAAAGTTGAGCTGAGTCTGGAAAGACAAGGAAGGCTGAGCCAGAAGTGGCAGAGGGCTCCTGTTCAAGGAGAAGAGGAAGTGTTGAAGGACTTCCAGGAAGCAGGAATGTGGCTTGGCAGAGGGCTCTGGCAGGAGTCTGGAGGAGACAGTGAGCACCCCCCAGGGCCCTCCCAGGCTGAGACCCCAGTCAGAGGTCAGTCAGCCTCCACACCTGCCCAGCAGGGCAGTTCCCTCACTACCTCCCACCCCTGCCCAGTTAACCCAGCAGTTACCACAATTGAGCCAGGCAGATACAAAGTCACCGGGGCCTCTCCAGCCAGCAAGACGAACTCCGGCCTAGAGACCTGGGGAAAACACTCAGGGTCAGTCATGGTAAAGAAGAGAAGTCACATTCCAGGGGATCTGGCCCCCCAGCTCTGGGACTGGGCTCCCCCCATGTGCTCACCTCCCCTCACCCTCTACCAGCACTCCCTTCCCCAGAACCATCAGGACACAGGCTTCAGGGAAATGGGGCTCAACTGGGCTGAGGCTCCAGTGAGGCTGGGCATCTCAAAGCTGATGTCTTAATGGTGGGTACAGTGCTCTTGGCGATGTCCTAACTCTTAAGTTGGGTGTCCGCTTCATTGTATGTTTCATAATTCACGTATCGTTACATAATCTTTTGTATGTATCAAAATTATAAAACACGTTATATAACACAAATATATATTATATGCCAGAGATTTTCTAAAGCAAAAATACCTTTAGATTTCGAAGGGATGAAATATATTTCTACCTCTGTATGTTGAATCAATAATGTGCATGGGCAGCTATTTCCAATTTCACATTGTTTGTACCACACTTGTGATGGGGAAATACTTTCATACCTATCATTGTTTAGACCCAGCCATCATCCTGTGGGGTGAATATTCTCAACCCATTTGGCAGGAAATTGAGGCTCCAAGAGGTTAAGAAATTCACCCAAATCTAACACCTGAGAGTGGTAGGATTGGGTGGGCCTACTAATGTGCCCCCCAAGATAACCAACCAGGCTCCTGTTTCAAAAGGCCAAAAGACCAGCCAGGGCATGACGTGTGTCCTGAGAGAATCTCCAGTAGAAGCGTCCTTAGTGAGTGAGCATGATGAAAAACCAAAGAAGGGGAAAAAGGCCTCCCTGACCCTGTCTACGTGCCCCATAGCTCATGAGAACGTGAGAGTGACTTATGAGGGCAGCAGGGGCCAGTGGGAAGTATGGGAGCCCAGAGCCACAAGGGAGAGGACATTCTGAGGCTACTCTAGGCTCAACTCATCTCAAATTGGCTAAGGAGCTTTAAGCAAATCTCTCGGCAACAGATAGGCAGACAGATGAAGGCTTTCTGGGGGTATCTGGGTCTGATGTTCCCAAAGGCATGCAGATGCACAGCAGAACGCCCAGCAAAGGCAGTCTTCTCAGTGAATAGCCAAGCAGGGGCTTGTCCCTGCTCCAGTGGACCATTATCCCTTCACAGGCACTGAGGGCTTATGTGGTTATTAAAACAATTTTCAGCTAATGACAGTGTTGTTCAAGGAAGGGGTGCTTTTCTTCCGAACAGCGGAAGAGGCTCTGCTGGCTGATGCCAGGGCTGTTTCTGGCAGAAGGTGCACCCTGGGACCAACCCTGATCTCACCCTCCAGCACAGGCTTAGCAAGCTGGACCCTCAATAGAGACACCTGCAAGGAGACAGCGTCCCCTGGAGGCATGAGCACACTGCAGGGCCACCAGACATCTGTCCCTCCTGTCAGCCTGGACATCAAGGCCAAGGAAGGCTGCCCTGGCTACCCTGCAGCCTCTACTCCCCACACTTGCCCAAACCCTATTACCCTCTGTACCAAGCGGAAGGAGAATCTCTCTTCCTCTGCCCCACCCAGACCTTCGCTCCTGCATTTTGCCTGCTCAGAAGGCACCTTCCAAGTACACTGGGCCCTCTCATCACATATCTTGTTTTGCCACCACCCCACATTGGTGGCTCTCAGCTTCCTGAACGGTGTGACCTGACACCTTCAACCTTCTATCTTACACAGCATCTACTACCTCAAGCCCGCCCGATAACCACCTACTGCCCTGGCTTGCAAATGTCAAGTTTGTTGTAGTCTAATTCTGGAACTCTCAGCCCAGGGAGCCTGCCCATTTTCAACAACTGTGTCAGCCACACACAACTCCCCACTCAAACCTCTTTGGAGAATGTCCTTCGGTCCTCTTTCGCTCACCTTTCCTCTTCTTTGCAGAAAAGCCCTTTGCGAAGGAGCTGCCGGCGGCGAGGTTTCTGCAGCCGCAGAGGGAGGGGCCCCGGAGCTGAGCCGCTGTCCGTCCTGAAGCTCTGGGGGAGCTTCCACTGGAAGAGCACTGGCCCGCGGTCAGGAAGGGGAGAGATGACGCACAGTGTAAATGGCCTCCAGCAGTGAAAGCCCACGGTGCGCAGGTGCTCAGCCTGACAGGCTGTGTCCACTACTTTCCCTTGGCCCCACGCCTACGGCGGGGGGCACCACCATATGCACTTTTCCAAGGAGGCCGCTGAGGCTGCAGAGCCGCAGGAGTGGGGCAGGGTATGAGGTGCAAGGCCCCAGGCCATGTCTCCCCACCCCACAACCCAGCTTCAGCTCACTGCGCTCTGGACAGGCAGGTCCTTTGACCCCAGCTCCTGAACACCTTGAAGCCGGTGATGGGGTCACTGGAGGTTCTGACTTTCCTGCTTAGAATTTTATATATCGTTCAAAATGTTTTGGTAAAAAAAAAAAAATACATTGTTTATGGAATCAGGGGGAAAAAAAGGCTATTTTCATTGGGAAAACAGAGAATAGAGTTTTAAATAGCAGGAAAAATCACTATGAGGTGAACCCTACAGCATCCGGTCAAGGCCCCAGCTGTGTATGTGACATCAAGTATCACCACAGCCCTTGGCTGAACTATGGAAGGACAACAAATCAATATGTAAAGAAATCAATACCTAAGCTTCAGAATTCCTAATGTTCCAGATGTGGGATGATATGGTCCCATGCGGGTTTTAAGCAGATGTAAGCATCTGACCCATGCCCTTTGCATCTCTCTCCCTCCGTCCCTTCCCCCTCCCTCCCTCTCTCTCTCAACCCTGCCGTTGTCATAAGGACAATCCAGGGCTAACCTGCTGGTGAAGATCCAGGGCTCCCCCAGATAACAGCCAGCCACCCCCAGAAGTGAAGCTGCCTAGCCAGGCTGCAGCTGATCACAGAGGCACAAGGGCATCCAGCAGAGTCCAGAAGAACCTCCCAGCTGAGCACAGCCTGAATTTCCCAACTCACATACTCAAGAGCTAAATAAACCATTATTTTTTTTTAAAGATTGTATTTATTTATTTGAGAGAGAGAGATTGAGAGGAGGAGCAGGGGTGGGTGGGGCAGAGGAAGAAGGAGAAGCAGACTTCCCGCAGAGCAGGGACCCTGATGCAGGGCTCGATCCCAGGACCCTGAGATCATGACCTGAGCCAAAAGCAGACGCCTAACTGACTGAGCCACCAGGAGCCTCTAAACTATTATTTTTAAACATTGTGTTTTGTGGTCATTTGTTATGCTGCCTCATGGGGCAACAGATAATCACAACATGGGAGCATGTTGTTGTCATTTCTAGAACTGAGCCTGAACTCGATTCCCAGAGGAGACAGAATGCCTGACGGCACAGCTACCATCCGGTCCCTCATCACCTTGGCTGCACATCTGCTTAAATGTGGGTTTGTTTTTCACCTGCCGATGGAATAGGTTCAGCTTTTTCTGGAGCAGCAAAAGGTTTTGCATCAGTAATCAGTCAAGAAGCAAGGTACGGCAGTCGGCACGCGGATGGCCCACACCCGCACACCTTGCTGCTTACCTGCTAACCAAGAGGCTGTGGGAACTGTGTACTGAGGTGCTCAGACCGGGCTCCAGGGAGCTCTGGGTCTCTGTGCTTCTCTCTGAAACTAAGCAAACAGCATGGTGGAAGACTGGGGAAGACACAAAGGGCATGGCTTTCTTGAATCAAGCAGCCTGGAGTGTAGATACCAGCATCGTAACTTACTGGTGGTGTGACTTCGGCAAAATTACTTACCCTCTCTGAGCCTATTTGCTCATGTGAGAAATGTAAATGACAGTTACAGAGAGTCAGGGGAGTTGTTTTGTTGTTGTTGTTTTGTTTTGTTTTTTGTATTTTTCGTTTTTTTGAGGGGGAGAGTTAAGACCTAGTGGCAAAGAGTGCCTTGTTTTAGGGACAACAAACAATAACATTAATTCTTTTAAATCCTTTATTTAAATTCAATTTAGTTAACATATACTGTATTAAGAGTTTCAGAGATAGAGTTCAGTGATTCATCAGTTGCATGTAACAGTCAGGGCTCATTCCATCAGAGGCCCTCCTTACTGCCCGTCACCCAGTTACGCCCCAGGTTCAGTTGAAGAGTAGAGAACAGTAGATTTGAAGATTATTCTAAAAACCATGCTCTTAACACAGCTAGAGCAACAACAAAAACAATCTTTTAAAGATTGCTTTTCTTTTTGCTCCACCTAGACACTAATTTAAAAAAAATTTGCTCTTATGTTGTGTGTTGAAATTTGTTTTATCAACTGGGACAGTTCAAACTTAATTTTAAAAAAATGAGTTTATGTTTGATATAAATAATATTTCCAGATGAAGCTTTCCTGAGGACACAGCCCCTTCTCTTTGGGGGCTCCCTGGAAGAGGGGAGTTTGCCCGGGTGGACATCTGGCCCACTCGGGACAGGAAACAATAGAATGGGGATGCTCAGGGCGCTGTACCCACCTCTGCAGGGGTGCAGACGCTCCAGGGCCCACGCTGCTGGGTTCTCACAGCTCGCCTGATGCAGCCTGCTCCTGAGCAGGCAGCTTCTGTCCTGCGGCATGGGGGAGCTTCCTTCCACAACTCTCCTCTCCACCTGAAGGTCAAATGTGTCACACGTCCACATCCCAAAGTCAAGAGGGAACATTTGTATAGACACAGACAGACTGGCTGTCAGATTAAGTCAGTCCGGAAGTGTCTGTCGTACACAGCGAGAGCCTAACAAGGCGCTCTGGCAACCAGAACAGGCTCCAGACTCCACCACCCACACGCACCCTGGAGGTAATCCGCTCCCCTCCTCCACTACCAGTGGACTCCTGCACAACTGGGCCTTTGCTCATGCACTCCCCCTACTGCCTAGGGTCTCCCTGCTAAGCTCCTCTTAGCTGCCTCTAAGACCCAGAGCTATGTTCTCTCTACTTCCAGACCTCTCCCCTTTTGTCCCCAAGGCAGAGGGAAGTGTCCCTTTTGTCACCTTCCCTCATCACCTTACTCACATCTCCCTCTACGATACGACATTATATCAGGTTTTCTTGTTTGTCCATCTCCCCAACCTCACCGTGTGATTTGTGCTTCACTGTAGCTCCTCCGGCTCCATGAGTAGGAGCAACATATTCAGATGCCAAGACAGAGGGATCCAAGGAGGAGGACAAGATGGGAGAGGCCTTTTCTAAATGACCGGGGGCAGCATCCGCCCCAGCTGTCCCCTCCTCTCCATCCACATGGCCCCTGCATTAGTCTTGGTCTCAGTCACCGACACTGCCCGACAGAACTGCAATGATGAGATTGTTCTGTATCTGCCCTGTCCAGTATGCTCATCACCAGCTCCATGTGGCTACTGAGCACTTGAAATGTGGTCGGTGTGATGGAGGAATTGAATATTTTATTTTATTTCATTTCAATGAACTATAATTTAGCTAATTTAAATGTCAGCTGTTACCTGTAGCTAGTGTCCTCTGGTTTGGGAAGCCCAGATCTACACTGACCTCGGAGATGGTGCCCAGAACCAAGCCGGCCAGCTGTCGGACGTGGAGATTGGCAGAGGCTGGGTATACAGCCACTTCTTCCCGATGAACCCGACACGCTTCCAGAACCGACGGCAGGGGCAGCCGCCTGCGAGGCTGGTCTTCACACATGGTCAGCAGAATGGAGTGCAAGGGCTCACGGAGCCGCAGAGGCTGGAGGGAAGAGGAGCTGTGTGAGAAGTCTGAAGAGCTGCTGCCGCTGAGCCCAGCGCTTTGTCTGGTGTGCAGTGGACTCATGGACACAGATGATCTCATCACCACGGGACAGATGCTTGCCCCTTCTGGAGAGTTTAGGGCCAGACACAAGCTCTATCACTGGGACCACAAAATGCAGAGCAATTATCTCTGTGCCAATTGTGTGAAGTTGGCTACTTTCTAGTCTGGAATGTTCTTTGGTGCACAGAGAGCACAGACATGTGCTTGGAATACTTATGAAAAATAGGTGCTTGACAGAATGGATTTCCACCTATGCGAAGCACTCAGCTCAAACCAGGGATCAACCTTCAACTCACACCCACCTGGGCAACCTGTCAAATTATTTCTCGATTACTTCTCCAATGTAATTACTTCTGAATTACTTCCTCAATTACTTTCTGCCAAATTACTTCTCAGAGTATTTATGTGGGTCTCACCGGGCCTTTCCCCTAGAATGTGAGCTCCGGGAACATAAGGACTGTGCCTTTTTTTACTTTAGAATCTCCAGTGGTCAGCACAAGGTCAATAATCATTGGCTGAACTTTATGTCACATGTACCCATCAAGCAAAAGAAAAAACATTTTATTAAGCACTTCCCTCATGCATTTATTTTTTTTATTTTTTTTAAAGATTTTTATTTATTCATTGAGAGAGAGAGAATGACAGAGAGACAGCATGAGAGGGTGGAGGGTCAGAGGGAGAAGCAGACTCCCCGCTGAGCAGGGAGCCCGATGCGGGACTCGATCCCGGGACTCCAGGATCATGACCTGAGCCGAAGGCAGTCGCTTAACCAACTGAGCCACCCAGGCGCCCCCCCTCATGCATTTAAATGGCCACTGTTTATATGGAGAAGTCCTCAAATTCAGACTCAACATCAGGTTTTTTCTCATGCTCCCCCATACCACGAGTTATTTTCGAGATAAAGGCTTCACTACCATTTCTGGCCATGGAGAAACGTTATGACTCCCCATCCCCATGTGTGAGAGGGATACCGTGTCCCGGGCTCCTGCAGCCAATCCGAGCACCTCTGATGTGCCCGGGACCCCATGGCTACTGGAGCTACAAGGTGGCAGACACTCTCTGCTTTCAAGGACTTCACAGTCTGATGAGAAAGATGGTCAACTCAAGGGACAAGGACTTTGGTCTTGGGAAGCACAAGACATGGTAATAACACAAAGGAAAAGATCTAATCCAGCCTGGGGAGGGAGTGGGGAGCTGGAGGAAAGAATGTGAACTAAATCTCAGAAACCAGGAGGAAAGTGGGGGAGTGAACCATGATAGAGGGAGCACTATATGCTAAGGGGGGGCCGTGTCTGAGAAGGGGGCTATGGGCAGGACAGAGCCCAGGGAAACATGACAATGCGGGGTCCCTTGTTCAAAACTTTTAAGAATTTCAAGACGGTCATTAAATCAGAGCATTAAACCAAGCATGGGTCCTTGTAAGTGCAGGGCACCCAGGAAGCTGGCCCAGAGGACGGCAGAGCTCCAGAGAGGAACCAGAGCCACAGGTAAGAGCCTGATTTGGGGCTCCAGGTATGCCCTGCTGAGAAGTGGAACCTAACCCCAGGGGTAGTGGGAAGCTGAGAAAGATTTCACATGGAGAGGGACAAGAACAAAAAGCACCAGGAAACACTGGGATGTTGAATTAGAGAGGGCAAAGGAGAGAGGAAGGAAGGAAGGAAGAAAGGAAGGAAGGAAGGAAAGGAAAGGAAGGGGTGGGGGGAGCCAGACAGGGCAGAGTTCTCCAGCTTTTGTTACACTGGTTTCTAAGGAATTCTTACAGTGTCAGATGAAAATTTACACACATACACACACACACACATTCTATAGTCAAAAATTTTATACAATGCTGTGATAAAGTTTAAAATTTCCTTTGCTTAAGGCTTTCTCAGAGTCTTTAAAAATTACTGTGCTGTATCTTTGAGAGGAAGATATTATAGTGAGCATTCTTCCAAATTCATTGAGCACAGAACCATTTCTCAGGGAAGCATGTCACTTCAGGAAGGGCTGTTTTCTACATCTGTATCTTCGCTATCTATAGAACCCTCTAGTTTGCTACTTCCTCTGAGCAGGTAAATCTTGCCAGTCCTAGACCGTGGCTGGCTGCATTGCCACGCTGAGCAGCATTCTCAGGTGCTCTCTGGACTCAGCAGGAGCACCTCTGCAATGGGTCGGCAGTGCCTTCCCAGAACCTAGGACAGAGTGGTGGCACACAGCCCAAGAGATGTGATCCCTGTCCTGAAGAAAACCGCTAATGAAATCCAAAGACATGACCTGGTGAGACTTGGCATCTCTTGCTTACAGACCTGATTTTGTGGGACACGAAAGCCTGCTGACCAGTAGAGGGTCATGCCCAAAGAATACACGTGCATCTGCCCAAGATAAAAAAAACACCAGGTTAGATTGCAATCACCTCCATTATTCCGTAGTCCTGCAAATAAAGTAAAATTCCAGTTCCACGCACGGCAAACCCTGTTGGCTGGCTAGCCCGACTACCGTCCGTCTGCGACTCCCATAAACTTTCCCATCTCCCTCCTACTCTGGTGGCTTAAAGCCTCAGTGACCATTGACACCCCGCTTTGGCAAAAGACGCAGGAGAAGTCTGTTACGTGGCGTTTGAGAAAGCCTTTGCTTTACTGACAATAAGAACGCAGGTAGCTGGCTCCCTCTTTCCTCCTTTTTGCCTTGCCCACTGATGGGATAGGTGGATCCACTGCTGCCATCTTGAGACCATGAGGCAACAGGCACGAGAGCAAAAATCCAGGAGCTAAGAAGAGTGGAATGGAAAGACACAGCCGGGATCCTTGATGACATTTACTGAGCTGCCAACCCCGAGACTCCCTGTGAAGCAAGCTGTAACTGTATCTGTGGTTCCAGCCTCTGTATTTTAGGCTTTCTGGTCCCTGTAGCCAAAGCCCTCTGTTGGTGACACACTCGGGGGCGGCCTGATTTAAAAGCATCGCGTGTTGTCAGAAAGCAATGTGGTGAAATGGAAGAGCATTGTCTGACTTCTCTGAGCCTCACTTTGCTCATCTTTACAGTGAGTGTTCTGCTTGAATACCCATGCGCATTGAGTAAAAAGAACCTAGAAATGGTAATGATAATTATTATGATTATCAGATGCAGAGCATTTACCTTGCAAGCTGGGCTCTAAGCCTTTTACTTATATTAACTCATTTAGTCCTCACCCCGGTCCTAGGAGGTTAGTATTTTAATTGCCTCCATTCTACAGAAGAGGCAAAGCAAAGGCGACTTAGGGAACTTTCCCAAAGAAGACCTAAAGCCTAAACTTGAGCCAGAGCCCCTGCCCTGGGCCTTGGCTATGTTGCCTCTGGATCATACAAAGTTCTCAATCAATGTCTATTTATTATTGTTGTGGGGCTTCTGCGGTAACTGACAAGGCACATTCCCCTTACAATCTCTCTTTGCAGGAAATGACTTTTGGAACTTCAGCAGGGAAGCACTGAATTAACAAAACATGGTGTGTGAAAAAGCATGGTCACTTGAGAAATCCACTCAGTTAAATTCGAGTGATTTTGGTTTGGTTTTTTTTTTTTTTTTTTGCATCTTTAGGTCAAGGGTGTATGTCCAAGTATCACATGTGCCAACTTCCTCTCTGACATTGTACCCCTAAGCCAGTAATGAATGTGACCAGACACCTGCAGGAAAGTTCACAAGCTGCATCCTCATCTCCAGAGAATTGCCTCTGAGAGCAGACACTGGAGCAGGGTCCTGAGCATCGCCAGAGGCACCATCCACACTCGGGAACTGACCTGGCTCCCAAGGCCTCTGTCTAAGTATCTTAGGGTGAGGCCCAAGGCCAAAATGGCAATAGGCTTCATCCCAAATCCCAAATTCAGCCCATTAGTAGATACTGCCTGGAGAAGGGTGGTGACAGTTTGGAAGGCAACTCCTGGCTCAATGGGAAAGAACACTGTGATCGATTGGTGATGTCTGCCATGAGCACAGGATGGGGTGTGATGGTATGAGTGACTTGTAGTTAAAGACCTGCCCACACCTACCTGCACTGGAATTAACAGTCCAAACAGTGTAGTAAATGTGTCTGTGTGCTGGGGAAAGCTGGATGTTGGCCTGAGGAGAGGAGTCAGAGTACATTCTCCAAAGCTCAGGATGGAGCCCAGAGCTGGGGGAGGATTGTGAGCACAGCCTCTACTGAGACCACTTTCTTGATTGCTTGCCTCACCTCCCACAGCACCTGAGCCATGTTGGATGAAGAGAGGAGCCTCTGGGGGATGGTAGAGAAGAGCAGTTAATAGAACTGAGTGGAGGGAAGTAGTAAGGGAGACAATGGCCAGGGGACCCTGTCTCCTGGCCTACTAAGCACCAGTCTGCCATTGGCTGAGGTTCACCCCCCAGGAAGCTAAGTCCCCTGCACTTTTGGGGTGCATCAGCACATGCCCTTCTAGTGGTTGCTCAGAAAGTCAGATCCCACGGCTCCAGCTGTGGCATCTCAGCCGAGTCCAGAGTGGAGGAGGCACCACCAGACAGACCCAAACAGAGGGACTGAGAGGCACCCACGTCTGTGTCTAACACGGGAGTCCGGGGATTCACCCCTGGGATTCTGTCAGTGTAGGAAAGGGTGTTGGGGTCTGGAGTGCCAGGTGACTGCCTGTGGGGTGACAGAGTCAGGGCCACTGCTGCTTTCCCTGCTGGGGTCTGACTTGGAGACACGTGGACCCAGGCAAACCAACCCCGGAGGCCGCCGAGGCCCTGCTCTCCGAGCCCAAAGGAAAAGCAGCCCCAGTTCCGGGATGCCTCCTGAGAGGGGCGGGACTTCCGGGCCGCACTCTTCTCCAGAAAGGACTGGAAGAAGAAGCCGAACTGGCTGATGAAGGGCCCGCTGTGCCCTGAGCGCTGTGTGCCTGCCTTACACCGCTCTCTCCTTAGGATTTCTTCTTTTGAAAATTGAAAATAATGTTTACTAGACCTTGTGCAATTCAGAAGCAAAACACGCCCATGGAAAAACTAAAAGCATCACTGATGTTGCCATCCAGAAATAATCACTGCAGACACCCTGGTATATATATATTTTAGAACTCTCTCTCATCTCTGTCTCTATCTCCGTGTGTGCATGTGTGCGTGTGAGTGCGTGTGTGTGTGTGTCTGTGTGTGTTTATTCACGTAAGGTCACATTGTACATACACATATTTAAGTTCTTTTCAAGCCATTCCATAAGCCCCCACAGCCTTACCGTAATGCTGTCTTATTTACTGGACATTTAGTTTGTTTCCAATTTATCACTAATGTCAACAATACAACAATAAACATTGCTGCAGCTAACTCAATCCTTACTCATGCCTTAGGATAAATTCCTAGTTGAGGACTTTTTAGGGTTTTCCTACACGCTGCCAAGGGTACCAATGTCCCAGACCGTTTACCCACAACTTTTCTAACACTTCTTTTTGAATATTTATAATAAGCTGATGGATTATGGCAAATGAGCCCCATTTTACAGATGTAGAAATTGGAGCTCAGAGAAGTTGACCTGTCATCATGTAAGAGCTAATAGATTGCAGGCAAAAAAAAAAAAAAAAAAAAAAGCCTGGGAATAAAATTCCTTAAACCCATTCTGCCTCAGTGTTCCTTGGGGCTAAGCTGGGAGCTGGGGACGCCTTTCCCCAGGACAGGCCCAGAGATGCTGCAGAGATGCCACACACCTTACCTGAGATGCATCAGGCTGCTCATCGTCACTCTGTCCCTGTAGCAGTTCAGGGGCCTTGAAAGGAGCAGCCTCTATGTGAGAAATATGGTCCTGGAAAGAAAGACTTCCGGCTGCAGACAGCAGGGCTGACCAGGGACAGACCACATAGTCCGAGGAATCTGAAACCAAGGCCATGATGGGAGTATAGAGATGGGACCACTGTCCGGAGGGCCAAGTGTGAGACTGTGACCAGCAGGTGCCCCTGGGGTGGACTAAGAGCAAGACCCAGGTAAACATAAAGTGAAATAAGCTCAAGCCTGATAACATGCGTGCACAGGAGCGCGTGTTACCCAGGGCGGCTGCGGTGGTGGCCAGGAAAACTAGCACCTGCCTCCCAATCCCTCAGCGCCTCAAGAGTCTCAAGGTAAGAGGTAAAAAGAGGTCAGGTCCACTTGGAAATAAGCCCAAGCCTGAGTTCTTTGGAGCCAGGCCGGGGACCAAGGCAGCTGGTCTTCTGGGTGTACTGTAGCTAGCTGTTCATCAGTCTTCCCGGGGACAGGGAACAGGGAGTGAAGAATCACAGGGAAGATGATACGGAAGTTGCAGGTGCACAGCCTCCTTTATCTCCCCACACTGGCACCTGCTACTCAGGTGGTCTCACCCGCGGGGAGCCTCTACTGGGGCCTGCGGCCCCCAGGCACGTGTGACTTCAGAGCTGATATCTGAGTGTGGGTAGTCAGTGTTTGTTCCAGTTACCAGCGAGATGTGTCGCAGCTTCAAATTCATCTCTCAATACCTGCTCTCTTGAGCATCTGTCCTTTACAGCGAGTGCGACCTGCAGCTTTCTCAGTAGAGGGCGCTGGAGAGACACTGCGGGAGGCGGGGACCCCTCCTGCTGTTCCCGGGTCGCAGAGGGAGCGCGGGGACGCCCCGGGACGCTCTGAGACGCCACGCGCAGAACCCGCGGTCCGGGGCCACCTCCCGGCCCGGCCTGACCAAGTGATCCCTCCGTCTACACAGATCCCGCGAGCTCCAGGCCGCCTGCCCGCACTGGCTCCCGAAGCCTGGCTCCCCGGTGCCCGCCTCCACCCGGGGGGTCGCTGACCCTCGCCCCTGTGCCTCGTTCGTCCCGTGGCTGCTGGCCCCTTCTAGCCCCGCAGAGCCGCGGAGTTCGCAGTCATTGTGGGCTCCAAGCGCACCACTCCAGCAGATCTGAACCCCAAGCTGGACAAGGGGCTTCCTTCAAAGTTTGTTCCTCACTGGGACCGCCCTCAGCCCTGGGGACCATGTAGAATTTTCTTGTATCTTACAATTAGCCTTCGGTGGGAATTTAGTCATTGTTTGTATTAACCTCCCTCCCCCTCTTTGGACCACCTAGTGTGTGGGTTCTATCCCCTGATGGGACACAAGATGATGCACCACCAGGCAAGGGACAGTCTGGGGGTGTCAGCTGTCCCGGTAGCTGGCCCCGGCCTCCTGTGTCCTTAGGCTCCGACTGTCCAGGTGTGGGGAGAGGCCCAGAGAGCTGCAGCCACTGTCTCCCTAGAAGCAAGGCCTTTCTTTCAACTCCGCTGCATGCCGGGTCCAAGAGTCGGGCCTGCCTTCCCGGTGCAGCTCCAAAGGTAGGGGTCATTTGCCCTCCTGATAACTCATCTGAGAAGGAGCAGCCAGAAATGTGCTCAGGAAGCTTTGCACTCCTCTCCCTGTGATTCAGCTGCCCCGAACACTCTCTCTTACCTTCACGGACATCTTCCAGGAGGCGCTCAGCAGCTAAGGACAAGAGGGACCAGATTTCCTCCTCCGACAGAGCTTCGCCCCTGACCTGCAGGGCACTGGCCAGGGTCACAGAGGCCGGGCTCATGCCTGCAAAGACACATATGTGGCAGGTCTCTGCGATGTCCCCAGCACATCGGGACCCGCACTTACCACTCCAGCCTGGCTGCAGTCCAGGCCCCTGGGCAGCATGAGGCACCTTGTTTGCATCTCCTGCATCTCTGGGGCTGGGCACACAGGAGAAGCTATGGAAATGCTTACGGGGGTGCCGGCTAGGCTGGCCGGCTGATTCAGTGAATGAGCAAATAAACTCCCAAATGAAGGCTTAAGGGAATAAATGAATGAACAAATGAACCCCGAGAATGGCACCTCCCTCTGAGCGGGACCTGTGTTGTTAAAGAGAGCCAGCTAGCCATGCCCAGGTAGCATCCTTTGCCTGCCCTCTCCTCTGTCTGGGAAAGTAGGTTAACAACATTTTTTTTTTTTAATCTCCAATGCATGATTCGTGCCTTCTCCTCTGCCGCATGCAGAGTTGGATTTGGTGCCGGCAGCAGCCCTGTCTGTAATGATTCCCAATACCTGCATGAAGAGTGAAAATCACTAGACGGACTAGCGAGCCCTGTGTTTTGAAAAGGTACAGACTCACAAGAAAGCACAGGACTGCTTTGCTGGAGGAGGGATAAAGAAAGCTGGTCCTCTCCTTCCTCTCTTCTTAGAAGGGCTCCTTTAAACCAAAGCTGACATTTACATGTCTGTCCGTACCCCCCCTCCCCCACCCCCCCACCCCCGACAAAGCTGCCACACACTAATCTCCAGTCCCAGGTGGGGTGGCAGCAGGAAGAGGCCAGGCAGGCTTTTCCTAATCCATTGACGTCACTGATCTTTTCTACAGCCTCAGGGAGGGCTGTGTGGGGAGCAGGGTGGAGAGCACATTATGACACCCTCATCCCTCCATCCAACATGGCTAATCCAAGCTCTCCACTAGCCGGCAGCTCAGCTCCCTGTGTACACCCGGAAGTCCCGGTGCGATTCCCTGGAGAAAAAGCCTTGCACTTCCTTCTCTCCCCTGGGGGCCAGAAGTGTGCTGTAGCCAGCCTGGGAGCTTTATGTGGGAGAGTTTGTTTGCAACAAGGAGTCTGCCAAGAAAGTCTGTGGTTCCCACTGACAGGCAGGAAGGCAGTGCAAGGTCACCCAGGTAAAAAGTAATAGATTCCAAGCTAAAGGGCAGGCCCTCTCTTGTCTTTCTTTTTTCTCCCTCCTACTTCTTTACCTAAACTTTGCTTGAGACATAAGGACTAGACACTCCCATTCCACCATTTGTTTCTAGCTCTCTAAAGCCACAGTGGAAGCCTACTTATTAGAGAAAAAACAGACAAGATTATGATTTTCAAATAGGAAATCTCTGAATCTCAAAATATCTCATGAAATACTGAATGTGTTTTCTTTTTTTTTTTTTTTCCCAATCATTTTATGACTAGGAAAAAATTGCATTAAAAGTATTTTAGGCTGGTGTAGTATGGCGAGTGAAGACCATCATTTCAATATAGTAACTCAATAAAATGGCACTGGATCCATCATGAAAAAAAGCTCATATCTTTTATAAAAATTAACTCAAAATGAATCATAGATCTAATATAGAACATAAAACTGTAAGTTTTTTAGAAAATAACACATCAGAGGAAATATTCAGGATCTAGAACTAGGCAAAGAGTTCTTAGATTCGTCACCAACATCATAGCTCAGCCTCACCTACCTTACATGTGCTCAGAACACTTAGATTATCCGATAGTTGGACAAAATCATCTAACACAAAGCCTACCTTATAATAAAGTGTTGTCTATCTCGTGTAATTTATTGAATAGTGTACTGAAAGCAATAAACAGAATGGTTGTAAATGTATCAGTTGTTCACCCTTGTGACCCTGTGCCTGACTGGGAGCTGAGGCTCGCTTCCACTGCCCTTGTCATGAGAGAGGAATGTAGTGCATATCACTAGCTCAGAAAAAGATCAGAATTCAAAGTTTGAAGCAAGGTTTCTACTGAATATGTGTGGCTTTTGCCCCATCGTAAAGTCAAAAAACTGTAACTCAAACCATTACAAGTCAGCGATCATCTCTATATAAAGAACTCCCACAATTCAATGTAAAAATACAACCCAATTTTAAAATGGCCAAAGATGTTGACTATACCTCAATAGTAAATAAGTTAAAAGTACAATTAAAAAAAACAATTACAATAGGCAAAACTGAAAGTGTCGTAGGCAATCTGGAAAGTAGGGTCACCCAATTTTTTTTAAATGGGCAGACTATGAATAGACATTTTTCCAATGAATAACCAATAAGCACATGAAAAGATGCTCAACATAGTCATTAGGTAAATGCAAATCAAGAGCACAATGTGATACCATTTCAGATCTATAAGGATGGCTATAACCAAAGAGATGAACAATAGTAAGTGTTGACAAAAATGTGGAGAAGTTGGAACTGTCATATATTGCTGGTGGGAATGGTAAGTAATGTAGCCACTCTGGAAAACAGTTCAGCAATTCTTCAAAGAGTTAATCATAAAGTTACCATAGAACTCAGCGATTCCACTCTTAGGTATATACCCAAGACAAATAAAAACATGTCACACCAAAACTTGTGCACGAATATTCATAGCTGCACCTTTGGTAATATCCAAAAAGTGGAAACAACCCAAACGTTTAACTAATGAATGAACATACAAAATGGTATATGCATACGATGGAATACTATTTCGCCATAAAAAGGAACAAAGTACTGCTACATGCTACAAGATGGGTGAATCGTTTTTCTTAAACTCCTGTATTAAGGTGTAATTGACATATAAAACGCTGTACATATTTAATGTATACAACTTGATGAGCTTGGAGATAAGTATATATCCATGGAACTGTCACTAGAATCTATGCCATACAAGATTGATGAATCTTGAAAGCAATACACTAAGGAAGCTAGTCACTAAAGGTCACATATCATATGATTTCCTTCATATGAAATGCCCAGAATGGACATAGAAAGAGAAAAGAGGAGGGAGATTAGTGCTTGGCAGGAGTTTGGGGGAGGAGGAAGTGGGGAGTAACTGCAAATGGGTATAGATTTCTTAAGGACACGATGACAATATTCTGGAATTCGTTGTGTTTGTTACACGATTTTGTGAATATACCAAAAACTTCTGAATTGTGCACATTAAAAAGGTGAATTTTATGGTATGTGAATTATAGCTCAATAACTTCTTAAGAGAAAAGAAAGGGATGGAGAGGAATCTACAATTAAAAGATATATCAAATTGATTTAAATGAGTAAAACTAAACATAGGCTCGAGGAATGCAAGTGGGAGGGATAAAACTATAAAGAAACAAAAGGACGTGGTGACTGTAGAAGCCCGGATAATGGTTACCTTTGCGGGAGTAAGGGGACTATGATTGAGCTGGAGAATATTGCGGGGCTTCTGGATTGGTGGCAAAGTTCTATTTCTTAGCCTCAGTGATGGTTACAACTGTGTTCGCCTTAGAATGACCCATTAAGCTGCACATTTGTTGTAATGGTTCTCTGTGTCTGTTCTTCTACAATAAAAGTTTAAAACAACTTCAAGCATTGCCCTGCTGAAAATATTTTTAGGCAAACCCCCCAAAAAGCACTCCCTTTCCACCTCCTTTCTTGAAATATAAAGCCAACAACCTTCATCAGTTATGTTAAACTTGTCTGAAGAGAATTATCCTGAAATCCTGCCAACAAATGCTAAATAGCTAAAAGGCCCAATCATTCTTTCCACTGAAGGGAACATCCAACATCAAGAAGAGCACATAACTGATCAGGTTGGCCCGTCAGACACCCCTCTCGGTTGTTAGAGATAAGAGTTCCTTGAGGCTTGAAGTTGCTATTCTCATTGCTGGAAGTGTCAGGGATTACAGTTTCCATATCAAGGGCAACCCCAAACACAGGAGGTAATGCTGGCAAACTAGTCATCATCCTCTCCATTAAAACAAAACAAAAAAAAAAACAACTGTCCCCCATGTTCCAATGCACGTGCGAGATCCCACTGCAGAAGGAAATGTCTGCATTCTACTTCTCTCTACCAACTCTATCTGACCCCAGGGTCACAGGTGAACTTTACATTCTGTCCACAGGGGTAAGGGGATGCCTGGAGGGAGTGCAAACACTTGGGAACCACTGGCAGCTCTGGATTTCCGTGGCAGCCCTGACCACACTTCTCCACTCTGATAGGGAGCAACCTGTTTGGGGACACTTCAGGGATTCCATTCCAGTCTGCCAGCCCTCAGGGAGCAACCCAAATTTATATTAACACTGCAATCTCTGTAATGTTGCAAATTTCATTTCAGAGCCAGCTGATACTAACAATACAAGGAGACAGTCCATGGTGCTCACTGTATGCCAGGCACTGTTTCCAGTGCTTGGTGCGCATCAGTCCCGGCCTCTGCGACAGCAGCCATCAGCTTTGTCCCCACATGCTGGGGTGCCTCTGGGCTTGCCTCCGAGTGTTTCTACACAGTCTGCTGTACCATGAACTAAAAGGGGACCATTAACTATCTAAAGGACGGAGAGATCCCACCTCACAGATAAACGCTGTCTCCCTGCCAGTGAGGAAGCTCAGGGAAAGTGTCCAGCCCGTGGGCGTGCTTTTGGGAGGCAGCTCTGTTGGCACACCCTCATGTCTCATTCCCTTCCTAGGCTCCCCTCCGTGGGCCAGGTCCTCCGTATTGACTAGATTCTCTGAAGGCTCCTGCGGTCATCTGCTAACCCCAAAGTCTTCTCCATCTGAAGCCTCGTTGCCATTCAGGAGTCTCCTCGGGCTCCCTTCCATAAGTTCCCATGCTATGGTGCATCCTGTCTCCGGGGACTCTCCTCCAGTGGCCTAGGGCTTCCAGCAGCCCCTCCTGTCTGCTCTGGCTCAGCCCAGAAGCTCCGCCCATGCACTTGACATCCTTGCCTCAGCCATCCCTTTATCTAACAAATACTTGCCAAGGATAACGTTAGTATATTTCAAGGTACAAACAGAAAAGTAAAAATATAACAGCCACCCTTGCAGGTCTTACATTCTAGTGGGGATGGGCAGAGGGGGACAGATACTGAACGGGGAAATGGATAAACAAAATATGTCCACAGAGAGAGAGAGAGAGACTAGGAAGAACAAGTAGACAAGGGGTTGGGGACACACTTGAGCTGCAGCGGTCGGGGAACCATGCCCTATGAGCTGAGGCCTGAAGCCTGAGAAAGTGCCGGCTACAGGAAAAACTTCCCAGGCAGAGAGAACAATGGGCACAAAACGTCAGGGCTCGGCAGATTCTAAGAACAGAGAGAAGCAGGCTGGGCTGGAGCGTGGTGAGGGAGGTGAGCAAGGAGGCACAGAAGTGTGAGGGGGAGTCACAGAGCTGGCCAGGTGCCCCTCCGCCTCACCTCTCAGGCTAAGAGAAGGAGTTTTACGCATTTGTCTAGGAGCAATAGGGAACTCGGCCTGCCCGCTGACCTGCAGAAGTGCAAGACCCAGCAGAAGTGTTTCTGAGCCATCATGCTGCTGACTATTGACTAGAGCAGAGAGGGAGTTAATAGGTTGCATCTCCAGCTCCCCTAACTCCCTGGTTGTGTGAGCTTGGGCACAGAGCATATATATACTTAACCTCTCTGAGCCTCAATCTTGTCATCTGGGAAATCGGGTAAATCACAGCAGCTACCTCATGTAACTGTTAGGAGATTATATTAAAGGGTTTAGTATGTAAAAGGTGATGAACGCATTTTATTTCCCTTCTCTTTCTGTCTCTGCTCCAACCACCCAGAGAAGGATTTTAAGCATCAGAGCTGCTGAGAAGTTTCCAAGTATGAGATTCTCAAGATGTGGTGCTAATTGTTTCCATCTGTCTGCCAGGATTGAGGTGCTATAAACATCCCATTTTAAACTTTAGCAAAATACCTAAAATATCTCAATGTTCCCAAAATAGACACCCCAGGGAGGAACTAGGAAAGGATGTGGGGCTCCCAAGGAATCAAAGCTCTCAGAATGATCCTTTTTGCCTCCTCCTTTTGGTCCTTGTGTCTCCCTTCATTCCTTCTCCCTTTGGACATTCATTAAAAACCCTCTGCATGCACTCAGACCAAAATCTGAGCAAAACTCCAGAAGGCAAATGCCATCCTCCCCCCAAGAGGAAAAGACAGCTTCTGCCTCATCTGGGCTCTGTTGAAAGTGCTAAAGGTGTCAGGGCTCTTAACTTCCAGAACTCTCCTATAGTGAGCTCCTTGAAACTTGATCTCAAGTGAGTAATGGATGAAATTGTGTCACTGCTGCATTCTTCACGCGGACTCTGCCCTACTTTCCGATATAAATGCGGACTCTGCCCTACTTTCCGATATAAATGCTGGCTGTTGCACCAACATGGTATGACCTTGAACAAGTAACCTCTCAAAATCTCTTCTCTCCACTATAAAATGGAGATGATACTTCCTATCTTACAAGGTGGCTGTGAGAAACAGAACAAGCTAATGAAAAATGGCGACTAGCAGATGTCCTACCTTTCTTCAGTCTTCCAAGATGGAACCTTGCATTTCTAGATAAGAGAATGGATGCTGAAGTACAGAAAAACATTCAGAGTATTTTAGAGTGGTGTTTCTCCCACCATCCATCTTTACCTAACATTTTCCTAATATTTGCTATATTACCTGTGCTCATAAGTCAAGTTTTTTATTTAAGTGCATTTAGTTTAAAGGGAAACTGTATGTTGTCATAGGAAATGGAAAATTAGTATTATTGGGTATAAATAGCAGGTAATTATAACATTTTTTAAAATCGTTCTTGCCAGATAATATTGCCTTCCAGTGAGCCCAAAGCCTGGTCCTTCACTGTGAAAGGAGCAATTAGTTTGAGAAATGGGAAGGCCTATGTTTCTGGACAGACCTTCTTCTTGATATAATCTGAAGAATTTAAGTAAAATGGCAAAAACATAACTCAATGAGATTAATGCAGGTCGTGTTCTACCTGTGTTCTGTGGTCCTGCCTGTCCCTAGGGAAGCCCTGTGTCATCCTTTTTGTAAGGTCTCAGCACCTGTTTTAATGTTATCTGTACTCAGAGTGGATTGATTGAATCCTCACCAATTTTACTTTAAAGTAATGCCTTCTAAGGAGAATGGCACTTTGCAGCTCATAGAGTTTGCAGACATTTTTGTGATTCCCACAAAAATCCTTTAAAGGATTCCTTCAAAGGCAAGGCAAAATGATCCCCATATCCAGATGAAGAAACTGAGATGTTAACTGACTTAAGATCCCAAAATTCTGGCTAGTAAGTGCGATTTAAGTTTCTAAAGTACAGGAGGGTGGGGTTGTAAGCTAACAAGACTAACTAAAGCTACATATGTTTAAATTATTGTTCAATTTATTAAAGTTGTGTATTTTAGACGAGAATCAATCTTGTTAGGTCAATGAGAATGGTCTGGTATTTCAGGGTAGGTGCTTTTGGACTCTAAACAGGATGGAAAAATAATAATAAAAATAATAATAAAATAAATTTGTGAATTTTAATAACTACTGTCTTGTCTTGAGCCTTTAAATTCAGCCTTAAAGTATTTTTTTAAGATTTTATTTATTTATTCGACAAAGAGAGAGAGAGCACAAGCAGGGGGAACAGCAGAGGGAGAGGGAGAAGCAGGCTTCCCACTGAGCAGGGAGCCCGATGTGGGGCTCAATCCCAGGAGCCTGGGATCATGACCTGAGCCGAAGGCAGACGCTTAACGACTGAGCCACCCAGGCGCCGCTAAGCGTCTGACTCTTGATTTCAGCTCAGGTCATGATCTGAGAGTCATGAGATCAAACCCCATGTCAGGATCCTCACTGAGCACAGAGTCTGCTTAAGATTCTCCCTCTCTCCCTCCGCCCCTCCTCCTGCTCACACACTCGCGGGCGCGCTCTCTAGAAAAAAAAATCCATTCAACTGAGATTTATATATAAAAAGAACTACTTCACATATTGATTAATGTTCCACTAATTCATAATATAACTGTGTCAGCCATGCTGCAAGGAACCAGTTTTATTTATTTTTATTAATTCGAATATATTTATTTATTTGTTTCTTTAAATTGGCTTACATGATGGTGGGGCTGGCGAGTCTAAAATCCATAAGACAGCAGGCTAGAAACTTGGGAGGAAGTGGATGCTGTAGTCTTGAGGCAGAATTTATTCTCCTTAGGGGGAACTTCAGTTTTGCTTTTAAGGTTTTTCAACTGATTGGCTGAGGCCCACCCACATCATCAAGGATATAGTCCTTAATTTAATGTCAACTGATTATAGATGTTAATCCCATCTATAAAACATCTTTATAGCATGAGTCTTACCGCTGCCCCAATCCAGTCTCCATCCTACAGGGCTCTCTTCCGAAAGAACATTTGCCCATGTTACTCCTCCACATTAAATCCTTCACTGGCTATTTCCCATGGAATCACTTCCATTTCCAACCTCCTGAATGAGGCTTACAGGACCTCCAGCCCACCCCTCCAGACTGAGCTCCAGCCACTTCCCCCTGCCTCCATAGCCTCGCTAGCTCCAGATGCACCAGAGCCTTCCTATCTCCTGTCCTTCCCACGGCCGTGTGGGGACACTCCTGCCTGGAGTCCCTTCTTCCCCGTAGGCTGAATGACTGAGAAAATCAGTGAATAAGTAGGGAGCTGCCTGTATTCTGTGGACCAGCATCATACAGAAAAGACACTGATACAAGAAATAAATGAGGTACTTAGATGACACTTTCTTTACAGGTCTAACACATTTCCTGTCTCGCCAGACACTTTGCCACACCTCTTTAACCTATGGAAAGTAGGTCGTTCTTTTTTTTTTTTTTTTAAGATTTTATTTATTTATTTGAGAGAGAGAGAGCAAGAGCGCATGAGCAGGAGGAGGGACAGAGGGAGAGGGAGAAGCCAACTCCCTGATCCCAGGACCCCAAGACCATGACCTGAGCTGAAAGCAGACACTTAACTGACTGAGCCACTCAGGCACCTGTGGAGAAGTTCTGACAGCTTAATCTCAAAATCTACCACTTGATTGGCACCCGTGCAACCCAAACTGATCCTTTTCCACCATTCTGTAGATCTCCTTCCTGCTTTCCTTCACTACCTACTCTATTTCCAATGATGTTGGGCTATTATAACCATTTTAACTCAAGGAATTATGGGGGAAAGGAAGTAGAGCATTAGAACTAAGGCAAGAAAAAAAAAGGGCAATTAGAAATAGAGCTGCCAGTGACCAAGAATAAGATGAAGATCAAGTCTGGGGACGGGGAGTTAGCCAGATAGTCCCAGGCAAGAGAGGTCAGGGAGGAAAACAGCTAAAAACACTGACCTCAGGGCCAGTAAATAGAGGAAAATGGAAATAGCAAAGCATAGTGGCTGCGAGGGCAGGTTCCCAGGTCAGAGTTGGCCTGACTCCTGTCTACCTTGGGTAACTTATTTTTTTCCTCTTTACTCATCTATAACAAGAGTTATTGCGGGGCACCTGGGTGGCTCAGTCATTAAGTGTCTGCCTTCGGCTCGGGTCATGATCCCAGGGTCCTGGGATCGAGCCCCATAACGGGCTCCCTGCTCGGCGGGAAGCCTGCTTCTCCTTCTCCCACTCCCCCTGCTTGTGTTCCCTCTCTTGCTGTGTCTCTCTCTGCCAAATAAATAAATAAAATCTTTAAAAAAAAAAAAGAGTTATTGCATCTGACACATGGTAGCTTCTCAATAAACTATAAAATATTCATACGATCATGTTGAATATAAAGCGAGGGCAGGGGATAGGGTGGGGACAAACCCACAGAACTAGGGCTTTTGAGAGCAGAAATGGCTTCACCCCTGGGGCTGCAGGTGGCGCTGACCCCAGTCCCAGTGTGATCCCTCAGACCAGCCATGAGGGCATCACCTAGGAACTTGTTAGAAATACAGACGCAGGCCTTCCCTGGGTCCTCTTAGTCAGAACCTATGTTTTGGCAAGATCACTGGATGGGTCATCTGCCCACTATAAGTTACAGATAGCACTGCCCTAGGTCCCACTGCTTATTTGGCAGAACCAGGTACAGATGGGCAATGGCTGCAGTCAGCTAAGATTTGGAGGTAGAATTAGTGTGTTAGGTAACCAGGAGAACCCCTACCTAGGCCTTGGCAGTGCTCCAGGGTACTTGGGTAACTACTCCCTTAGATTGAAGGGGAGGAATTTGGTGGAGGACGTATGAACTGAGGCCATAAACCTGAGCCAGCTACACAGTATCAGGTGGGCTTGTGTGGCCTGAACACGGAAGCTGTGAGTGAAGGGGATGATATGTGAGAGTGGGGTGACTACCAGGGCCAGAGACTAGGGAGATTGAGAGCGGAAGAGATGGTCAACAGGACTGTTTTTATATGTGCTCCCTTACAGGCTGTGTGCCCACCCCACACTTCCCTGCCCCACCAAGAGCACTCCCTTGGTCCAGCCAGACCCTCTGAGCGTGGCCTGTCCTTCCTCTCTAACCTCAAGTCCATGAAGCATGACTGATGGAGAGGCAGCATGGGCAAGGGGCAGCACCCAAGAAGGTTTGCATCACTTTCCAGATATTCCTGAAGGCTTAAAACATGGTTTGAAGAGAGGAGCATTACACTCACTTTCTAGAAAGGCAAAGTAAACATTGCCTTCAAAATAAAAGGATTAATGCAGACCAACTTAGTCAAAATAAATTCCATCGGGCACTGGTATGCCAGACCTGGGGATTTAGATGCTGGGAATTCAAAGTATAGGACCCACTCCTGCCCCACAGGGGCTTGCTGGCAGGGGAATGAGCACGGATTCTGCCGGCATCTGAAAAAATCCAGTGACTTCTCTTCAAGACTGCAAATAGTGGGGCGCTCAGTCGGTTTAACGTCTGCCTTCGGCTCAGGTCATGATCTCAGGGTCCTGAGATCGAGCTCCTCATTGGGCTCCCTGCTCAGTAGGGAGTCTGCTTCTCCCTCTCCCTCTGGTGCTCCCCCCCAACTCCTGCTCTCTTTCTCTCTCTCAAATAAAGGAATAAAATCTTAAAAAAAAAAAAAAAAAGACTACAAATAGCCCTCAACCTTCTCCACTCTTTATTTAAATCCAAGGTTATCTTTCTATGTTGGTCTTTTCAAAGACTCTTAACATTGCTTTGTACCCCTGAATCCACTCCTGTATTTCTTATTTTGGTGAGTGGTATGTTTGTCCATAGAGAGAAGCACATATTCTTTTTAATTCCTTTCTTGGTCCCTGCTTCTCCCATCACTGATAATCATATTTCCATCCCCATGGATTCTGTCTCTTTAAAACTCTCTTGGATCCCGTGCTGTGCTGAAGAAGGCTCCTACTGACTGGTGAGGGTCAATAATTAAATCTCCAGGAATTTGCAAGCTGGTTGTTAAACATAGCCACTGTAAAAAAATAAGTTACATACACTTCCAATTAAATAAATTATATTTATAATATATTCCCAAACCCACCATTTCCTAATTATTTTACTACATTTTATTACTGTCTATGCTCTTTAGCTCCTTTAAATCAATTGCATTTGCGTGGCGGAAATATTATATAATGATGTGCTAGTACTTATCTCTTCAAACTTTGTGTTCAGTGACTGCACCTTGGGAGCTTGGAATTGACCACAGAGAGAGAATTTGCACCACAGAAATTGGCAAAACCTACAGATCAGGACTTGGTTTGTTGTTTCGCTGATCATCTAGACTTAATAAAGTGATGGAGAAAATGTTAATAATTTAGATTAAACCTAAAAGTGTGTCATGTCTGGAGCTGTTATATTGTGAATAGCACAAAAATTGAAGAAATGTTCTTCCAGAATTCAAAAGCTATTATCTATTTCAGCAGTCACTCATGTCATTGACAAATGGTGAAGTTAAAACATTCACCTTTCATTGTTTAACTTTCTTCTTACTTGTCAGTGTAAACAAAATAGCAGCCAACATTCATGTTGCAACTATACTCATTGGTCAGTTGCAACCATAGGCTGACTGAAGATGTAAGAGTTCAGGAAAATCAATGTATGTGGTCTGTGTGAATGGACTGGCTATATGGAATTTGCAATATCATATATTTTACTACTTATCAATTGTGCAGTATGCACATCCTTCATATAAATAAAATTTATAATAAACTTACATACATGTATATGTCTGCATGTTTGTTTATCTTTCTTTTCCCAGTGCTGGCAATCCCTGCTTGGAGGGTCTATACATCCGCACTGCTGTTTCCTTCGGTTAGTCTGTCTGTCATCATCCCAGGCTTCATCCCTTCCAGCCCCACATGTATATTACTACCAGAATAATCATTCTAATATTTAAAGGCAATTATGACATCCCCTCATTAAAATGATCAATGGCTTTCCAGAACTTTCTGAATGGAATGCAAGCCAGAGAAGGCTTTCCTTGCTTTGCCCTGTTCACTTCTGCAGCCTCCTTTCTTCTCAGATGCTCACACTCACGCTTCACTACAGTTACACCACAATGCCTGCTATTCCCAAAGTACGCTTTACTTATTCATACCACTGGGCTCTTGCACATGCCTTCCTCTGCCTGGGATAGCTTGCCCCAACTCCTCTCCTCCCACCTCCTGCTAGTTCCTGCCCGGCATTTAAACCCTGCTCACACACCAACTCTTCCAGGAACCTGCATCACTTCCGCACTTGCTACTGCCACACTTTGTCATGTAGGCTCAGCCTGTGGGCTCCCACACTCACCTGGAAGATCCCCTGAGCAAAGACGGGTATCCCCAGCACCTAGCACTTGGCTTGGCAGCCCAAAGATACCTTGCTGAATTGATTAATTCATCAGTTTCAGCTATAACCTACAGCAAATAATAGGATGTAGCCAGGAGAAATATGCACATCTCATCTCCAAATTCAACTGTTACTTAAAAAACAAAAGTCAGATGAATCGTTGACACTTTTTTTTTTCCCCATTGCTTTCCAGAAGTCAATTAGAGGAAGCCTGAGACTCTACTCTGAAGCAATGACCTTCTTCAAACATAACCAAAATAACCCATTTCTGAAAGATCGTGACAGTTATCATTTACCGGACTACTCCTCTGCTTCAAGCATGTGCTAAGTATCTGAAATATGTCACCTCATGTATCCTCAGTAACCCTACAATGTAGGTACTATTATCCCCATTTTACAGATGAGGAAACTGAGTCTCAGGAAAATTAAAACATTGGCTTTGAATTTGAATTTGCTAACAGAGGCTGAGTCGCAAAGCAATGATTTACACAAGGGTTGGTCTGCCTCTAAACCCTGCATTTTCTCTGCTGAGCCTATTCTTTACTGCTTTAAAGCAAATTCACCATTTGAATCAGGCCCCACTAGTAGCCTAGAACGAATAATACTCCAAATAATACGGCAGAGTCACTCACACAGGGCTTAGACCAGTTGTGTTATCCTTATTCCCGATATCCAAAGCGAGTGAATAGATTTGCCTTTCCCCTGACCCAGATTTACGGAAAAAAACTGAACAACACCAAGAATACCTGTGTCCTGAGTCAGAGGCTGCATCCAAAAGTTTCTGCGGTCTCGATCAGATCCAGGCCTTCATCAGAGACAATTTTCCAACAAAGAGCAGGGATCTCTTGCTCGTCTCTCTGCTGAGCTGCCACGGCCACTGGAGCTGCTGCCTCTGTTTACTGTGTGTTACTAAGGACCCGGCTGCCCAGCGAGGGAGTCAACAAAGGGCCTTCCCTGTCCTGCCACTTGCTTTCTTGCCTGATCCTCGGCAGTCTCTGGCCTGTTGGCAGACAGAGCCACCCCACTCTAACTGCGTCCCCGAGGCTGGTGACCTGAGAGAGAGCTTGTAAGAGCTCAAGTGGATTAGGTGCCGCTGAAGACAATAGGATTGTGCTCAGTGGGGGTTTTACAAGGATGTCACTTTATTTCCTGGTCCAATCAAAAGAAAGAGCCCTGCGAGGAACCAGGGGGCCCACCAAGAGCCGAGTCTTCGTTTCATTTATTCAACAGCCCTCCGTGCCCTTCGTCAGAGTCAGACTTTGGACCTGCACCCAATAGGGTAGAATAACATGCAAGATCATGGTGAGGAACGATGACCTGGAGCTGCCAGTGGGAAGGCAAGGGGGATGTGGTTGTGATTATTATACACACACCAAATTAATAATCACAATAATATAAATAACTCAATAAACAAAGAGGGCAGGAGGAAACTTTTGGAGGTGATGGATATGTTTGTGGAATAGATCGTAGTGATGCTTTCACAGGTGAATACTTACCTCCAAACTCATCATGTTAAATAAATACATTAAATATGCACAGCTCTTTGTACATCAATCATACCTCAATAAGATGTTTTGTTTTGTTTTGTTTTTTAAATGTGGTCAGAGAAGGAGGAAAAGGATTTCTCACACTCTCTGGTACTTGGATTCAGAAAGGAACCGGCAGAGGAGGAGAAGAGCAACAATTAGACCCCAGTTCTGCAGAGGTAGGGGTGAAAGAACAGGTCTTTGGAGCCCCCTAAATCAACAGCCATTTCAAAACTGACTTTCAAAAGAAAATATGCATTTTACCTCACATAGTGACCAAAAAACAAAATAATGACATTTGATGAAGCCCAGTGTTTAAGGACCTGGTGGACCAGCAGTCCCATGTCAGTAGTGGGAATGTAGATTAGCGCACACTCTTGGTGGGGCATTTGGTAATATTCATTAAAACTGTAAATGTACAGATGATTTGCAAACCTAATTGTGGGGACCTGACCCCATGAACGTTCTTGCAAATGTTCATTCAAACATATAAAAAAGGACACTTTTTGCGGTATTTTTTGTTATTATGGTGAAAAACTGGAAACCACCAAAATGTCCATCAGTAGTGGACAGAAAAGTAAACTGTGAAAATCCAATTCCACAGCTGTGAAAAAAGGAGCATAGACCTGCCTATGCTGGCATTCAACACCTGCCCAGAAAATCTTTTAAAAAACCAGCAGTGTGGATTCACCCTGTATGATTCCTCTTAGTGTGAACAGATATATAAATATATATATATAATATAATAATATATATATTTATATATAATAATATATATAATATGTGCTTTATATATAATCTAAATTATATTATATATTAAATTATATGTATTAGATATTCATATATATTCTTTATCTAGCAGTAATCACTAGAAACTTTTTAAAATTTTATTATGTTATGTTAATCATCATACATTACATCATTAGTTTTTGATGGAGTGTTCCATGATTCATTGTTTGTGCATAACACCCAGTGTTCCATGCAGTATGTGCCCTCTTTAATACCCATCACCGGGCTAACCCATCCCCCACCCCCCTCCCCTCTAGAACCCTCAGTTTGTTTCTCAGAGTCCATAGTCTCTCATGGTTCATCTCCCCCTCCGATTTCCCTCCCTTCATTTTTCCCTTCCTACTATCTTCTTCTTCTTCTTCTTCTTCTTCTTCTTCTTCTTCTTCTTCTTCTTCTTCTTTTTTGACTAGAAACTTAATAGTGATTCTTTTGTGGAGAGTTTTAAATGTTGTGAATTAGTCATAGTTATTATTTAAATAGGAAAATTATTGTCCATTTTGGGGCTTTTCCCCTGTAGCCTTGTGTTATATAGTTTTTTTAAAGCAAAAACATTACACAATATCTTACAAAATTTATTTTTTCCTGCTTAAAGCTACTTGCTTTCCACACTAGCTAGTAAAGGATTTTACAATAGTTGCAAACGTCTTGTGCTGTTTCTCCCAAATTTGTCTATTCATCAGATTCAGAATGGACCTTGGTGGAATGTAAATTCCCAGCAGCACCCTAGGACGCTGAACCTGACTCTCTGGGAGAAAGCAGGGAGATCTGCATTTTAATAAGTGCCCAGGTAGTTTTCATTTAGTAATTTGTTCAGGTCAACCATGTACAATTGAAGAAACTGAGTTCCAGAGGGGGAAAGTGAACACTTCCAAGCATGGGGCTGGCTCCTTGGAGAACAGAGAGCAACATCTAAATCATTGACACCCAGGGACATACATGCTGGTCTGCTTGAAGTCACCACTGCCTTCACCTTTTTTGTTACAAATATTAGCACTCAGCAGCAATTTCCTTCTGTACTTATCTCTGCTAAGATTTCATTCATTCAAATTAAAGCAAGGAAAAATCCTAATTCAGTACTGAGATTTTTGGATTTGCATATTTTTAGAAAATCCAATTGCTTCACTTTCAAGAACCATGTTTATTCATATTTAAATAGAGTTCTTTAAAGTAGGATATAGAATCAAGTAGAATTTAATACTAAAGCCAATTCCCAGTTATGCTCCTTATGTTATGTTAGCTACCAGGGATATGTCCAATGTCTATACTGTCATATATTGCAAATCAGTTACATCTAAAATAATAAAGTTTTGTTTTGTTTTGTTTTAAAGATTTTATTTATTTATTTGAGAGAGAGAGAACACCTGAGAGGGGATAGGGTCAGAGGACGAAGCAGACCCCCTGCCGAGCAGGAAGCCCGATGCGGGACTTGATCCAGGGACTCCAGGATCATGACCTGAGCTGAAGGCAGTTGCTTAACCAACTGAGCCACCCAGGCGCCCCTAAAATAATAAAGTTTTATTATTCTAAACAGAATCCAAGACCTCTCATACATTGCTGGTGAGAATATAAAAATGATGCAGCTATCCTAGAAAATAGTTTGGCAGTTTCTTAAAAAAAGAAACATATTTTTGCCAGTAATTGAACCCCTGGCATTTTTCCTAGAGGAAAGAAAGCTTCTATCCACCCAAAAATTTGTACATGATTGTTTGTCAGCTTTATTTACAACAGTCAAAAACCGTTAACAATCAAAATGTAGGTGAATAGTTAAACAAACTGGGGAACATTCATACCAAAGAATCCTACTCAGCAATAAAAAAGAATGAACCATTGGTACATGCAACACTTAGGTGAATCTCAAGGGCATTAAGCTGAGTGGAAAAGCCAATTTCAAAATGTCACATACAGTATGACTCTATATGACATCCTTGCAATGACAAAATTGTAGAGATGGAGAACAGATTAGTGTTTGCCAGAGGTTAGAGATGGTGGAGGGAGGGCTGATTATAAGGGCCTAGCACAGGGCAACTTCTGGGGTGATGGGAGAGTTCTGTGTCTTGCTTGAGGTGGTGGTGATGCAGAGGGTATACAGCTCTGTCCATCCCCGAGCTCCTCGCCTGACTCTATCTCCTGCAGCCTTGGCTCACCTGGCTGCCTCTGTAGGGTCCAGGTGTCTTCCTTGCTCCGCTAACCACTTCTCTGACATTCTACCTCTTCTCTGAGATACATGACAAGACGCCCTGCTATTCCTTCTGCCATCATCTACGGACTCCTAAGAAATCTGCCACTGAGACCATGGCAAGAAGGCCAGCTTGGTCCTCATCTGAAGGCACCGCTTCCCAGCGGGTGAGAAGTCCATGGGCCAAGGGTTGACCCAGCCCCTGTGTCCAACTCCTGGGCTTTGTTCGAGGTGCCCTGCCCAACCAGCACTGAGCCTGCTTTTAGGGCTTGGGCAGGTCTCTCCCGGTGTAGGTAGGGCTGTAGCTTGGATGTGAAGACCAAAAGCCCCTCACAATGTGTGGCAGAGCCTGGCACTAGAAGTCCAAGGCAGCTGTTCTCATAAAACCCAGAGGCTCAGAACTTTAATTTCAAATGTAGTCTTGCAGGGTAACAGGAAAGACATATTTTATTTAAAGTCTGGTGGCTTGACCTATAACTTTTAAATATTTAGACTTAAGGTGTGTGGGCCTCCATTTAACACTTTCCCTGGGCCCTGCAACAGTTAGGGAGGGGCTGCCCCTATTCACTGACATGTCCGCTCTGGGTTTTCCGTGGTCTCTCCTACCATCTTCTTTATGACCTCAACAAGTCCTTGACCATGTCACTTCACCTTCCTCACCCCACCTCAGCCATCCACTCCTGTGTTCACGTGTAGCCTTTGTCATTACAAGTAACTGCATCACCTCCAAAACTTACATTTCCAATATCCTAGGCTCAGATAACCCACTGACACTTATTTTTCCAGCTTATTTACTTCAAGTTACCTCCACTCTGATAAATTTCTTTGCCTCCGGAGACCTGCCATCCATGGGCCCTACCATCTTTTCACTGATCATCACTGACCTGCTGTACTTTCTTCCCTCATTATCCAGTTTCAAGTCCATGGTCCATGTGGCAGAAATTCCTGCTAGCCATCCATCAAAATTTGTTCTCCCCTTCCTCCTGGACATACATCCAGACTACACTTCCCAGCCTCCTTTGTGGCTAGTGGAGCCATGTGACAGAGTCCCAGCCAGTGGAGAGTGAGTGGACAGGATGTGTGCCCCCCCCCACAGCAGGGGGTGCTGGAATGGCAGTGAAGATAACCTCAGGGACCTTGGAAGTCACAGATTATAGACGGCAGAGTCCCCTTCAACCTGGGACCTCAACTTCCACCCACCTAGAAGATTTTCCCTGGAGTGTTAAGAAATAAAAAAATATGTTGTCTAAGCCATTGAGTTTTGTCCCATCAGTTACATTAGTATAGCCTGTCACTAAAATCATCCACCTGCAGGTAAGTGGGAGCATGAGCTACAACACGGTATAATGATTAAGAGCCAGATTGTTGCGCTAAGACCACCTGGGTTCAAATCCTGGCTCTGCCACCTACTGACTTGGGTACCTGAGCAAGTTACTGACTCTTGTCTGTGCTGTCTCCTCATCTGTGAAGTGAGGGCTGGGAGGAGGTGAATACACGTCAAGAGCGTAGAGCGATGGGACCAGTGCCGGACACAGTGAGCGCATGTGTCTGCTGCTATTGCATACACCCTTCTGCTGCTTCTACCAACCACACCCTTATGTCCATGCAGCCAAACCAGGTTGAAGAACAGCACAAGCCTGTGGTAACTGGTCTCACTGTACACCCGTGACCACATATCTCACCCATGATGCCCAATAATCTCACCACGTGTCCCTAGCCCAGTTGCCCTCAATAATCTCAGGCCACAGTCATGCCATCTCCTCTTTCCCCAAGCTCAGCAGATAACCTCAAGCTGCACTGAAGAGGGAGAATCTGTCCAAGAGGAGCCCCTTCATGGTCCTAGCATCGAGTCCACTGCCTCTTGCTCTCCCCACTCTTGTTTCCTCACCTCTCCTCTCCTCAATCTTCTCAAATCAGGTTCTCCCCACAAAAACCATGGAGAGGCTATTTTTCAGGCTGCTGAGTCCGAGGGTCAGGTCTCAGTGCTCATTTCGCTTGACCTGCAACAGCATTGGATTATTCCCCCTTCCTTGGAATGCTTTATTCCCTTGGATTCCAGAATGAATTCCTCTGACTTGCCTCATACCTTGCCAGCCACTTCTTCAATCCCTGTGCCTACTTCTCTCCTTCTGCTGACCTCTAAATGCTGGAATGCCTGGTGATTTCTTCCACAGCCCCCTCCTTCCACAACCTCTCTTCTCTTTCTACTCTTACTCACCACATAAAATCTCAACTCCCGTGGCTTTACCTGCCACCTATCTGCTGATGAATCCCAAATTCATATTTATGAAAAGCCCTTACCCCTCTAATAAACTGGATTCTCTTATACAACTACCCACATATCTTCATTTTGAGGACAAATAAGAAACTCAAATTTAAGTTTATCTACAAGAGGATTGGTGATTTCTAAAATCCCCTTCCCCTCAAAATAAACCCTTTCTCCTTCCTCAGTCTGATTATCTCAATAAATGCCACCACCCTCCATCCATTGGCCCAGGCCAAAAAAAACTAACAGTAACTTTTGATTCCCCTAGGTCTTTTTCACATCTGATGCCTGATCGATTGGCAAGCTGCTTAAAACATATGTTGGATCTAACGGCTCCTTATCAGCACCACCCCCTACCTTCCATTGGAACCACCATCCCCTCTAAACTGAAACAGCAAAGTAGCTTCCTTGCTGGTCCTGCTTTAACAATTGGCCCTTCCCCGAATCTTCTCCACTCGACAGTCACAGTTGTCCTTTTCAAACCAAAGGCAGATCATGTCATCACCTTGTTCAACACCTTCTCATGAATGCCCATCACACTAATGGCGTAAAAGCTGAACGTCTTACCATGGCTCACGACGTGCAATCTAACCCAGCTACCTCACTCTCCTCTTGACTTCCTGCGCTCCAGTCACAGTGGTATTTTGGCCACTTTTCAAACAGGCCAAGTTTGTTCTTGATCCAAGGATTTTCACTGCTGTTTTCCCCGCCCAGAATGTTCTTCTCTTAGATCTTCATATACTTCCTTCATCACTTCATTCAGGTCTTTGTTCAAGTGTAGCCTTCATAGAAAGGCTGTTCCTTAGGTAGCATGCCTTCATCATTCTGGATCCCCTTGCTTTCTTCACTTCTCTTTGCACTAATTATCACTTTTACCTTAATAGTGTGTATTTATATGCTGACTTGTTTATTTTCTATCTCCCCACTGACAGATACAAGCTATATGAGGGCAGGGACTTTATCCATTTGCTTACTGCTTGCAGGATGTTTTCAGCTGTGTGTGGCAAGTGAAACAATGGAAAGTGACTCAGACAATCAAGGATATCTGTGTTCTCACATAAATGTGTATTCGGCAATTCAATAGCCTCAGAGCCCTGGGCTGACATTTCTGTTCTTCTCACCCTGAAGAATGGCTGCTGCAGCTTCAGCTTTCACGTCCTGACTCAACCATGCTATAAGGGAGAGAAAGGACTTCATCTCCTTGCATTTCTTTAGAATTGTTTTCAGAATTCTAGCAAACTTTCTCTTTTATAGTGTTGTCCATATGAGGTCATGGGCCTGCCCATGGCAAAGATCAATCACGGTTTCTCCCTGGAGAGGAGGACAAACCCATCTTTCTAGAGCACCTGCTCCCTGATGTCTGCACAAACTGAGGGCCTGACACCAAGGCAGATGGATGTGGGTTGTGATTACTGGGTGAGAAACCAAGAATATCTGCCACCCCCATATACCTAGAATGGGGCCCAAGTCAGAACAGATGCTCAATATATACATGCTGACTGGATGATGGAATATTTATGCCTTGATAGACTAAAAGTGACCCAGACAGCACCTACGATGAAATTGTAGAGATATACTTTCTTTGGTCCAGTCTTGCTCATCTCCCATAGCAGCCCTGTGAAGTCAATGTCTGTTCACTCCTTTTCAAAGAAGAAGATTAGAGCTTGAACAGGTTGACTAAATTAGTCAAGGGCACCCAGCCAGAAAGTGGATAAAGTGTTCAAACCCATGGAGAAGTTTCAAAAATGGCAGAACCTGTACTCCAGAACAATGGAATGGTAGACGATGAGTGGTCTTACAAGAGCAGGACCAGGAATCAACTTGCTTAAATGAGGGTCTACTGTCTGTCAAGGCTTTTGACATATAGTATATGATTCCATATGCACACATACTAGAAAGCAGGGAGTATTATCTCCATTTTACCGATGAGGAAACTGAGGTTCACAGAAGTCAAATAATTTTCCCAAGGCCACATAGCTATAACAGATGATAAAGTTAGGGTTTAAAATCCAAACAGTCACACTTCAAACCCTGTATTCCTTCCACCAGAAGAACCAATGCAAAGGAAAGCCTTGGAGAGGTGGAGAAGTAGCTCTTTTTTTGAGGTGGAAGAAAGGGGAAAAGCTGAGTGAAAGGACACAGAAATTTTGAGGCTGATGGAGGAGAATTTGAAATTTCATGTCAGATGGCCTCGATCTTTTCAGGAAAGTAGCTCACAAAGTCAGTCAAAGTTCAATTTAAAAATGGAAACAATGTGTGGTGGGCGCCGGGAAGACTGAGATGGTGATCCATTTGAGGGGAATGGCTAAGATGATGAGCAGCAGCTGGGCGCACTGGGGTGGGAGCTGGGTAGAGGATCAGAGAATCAGGAAGGCCAGAGGGAGGCCCAGGGAAGGGAGAAAATGACTGGGACAAGGCATGGACAAGTGCCAAAGACTGGCTCAGTCCCTGACATTGTTTGTTCTCTCAGCGGGGGAGGGCAGGGATTTCTAAAGACCAATCACCCAGGTTCCAAACCTGGAGCAGATGGCCCCTGGGCAGGTACTTGAGGAAGACTGGCAAGAAGGGAGCTTTGAATACAAAGGAAGGAGGATCCTGGTAAATATCACAGAAGGGCTGTCCCAGGGCCAGGTAGTGCTGAGCAGGACAGGGCTAGGCCATGTGGGATCTGTATGTGATCAGAAAGGACAGGGAAGGTAGGGAGATGGGAGAGGGGGATAGAGCCAACTGAGACCGGCAGACCAGCCAGAAATGTTGGGGCAGGGCCTGGGACCTGCTGCTTTACTTACCTGCCTCAGGGCTTAACTTCCAACTTCTGCTAAGCCTACCCAGTCAGGTGCAGGGGCATCTGACCAATGTGTGTGATTTGGAATGACTGACCTTAGTTAGCATTGCTATTACCTACTGAGATAAAATTTGGGCATTGTTTTTCTATGAACCATAATTGAAGAGAAGGCACATACTTTAATAAGATTCACATGGCAAGGTTCTGTGGTCCAACTCTGTAAGTCATGAGGAGAATGCAAAGGAAGGGTCCTCACAGTCTGAGCAGAGTAATGCACCTCAGGGTAAGACACTGTGCATGCAGACACCTTTTCCCTGTCCATGTCACCTTGTGTGGCTCTCCTTTCAGGAGCAATGATCTCAATAGAATGTTCTGGCCCAGGTAGACAAGAAGGCAAGTCTACAGCTGAGAGACAAAGCAGCAGTGCACTGGGGTCAGAATCCACTGAAGCCAGCTCTGCAGACAGAAGAGGAACAGACAAAGGCCCCTGAGATGCAGAGCAGGTGGAGACAAATACAGGTCAAGGCCACCAAGGTGAAGCTTGAAGACACCAAGCTCCTGTGTCCTTTCTTCTCATGGCAACGTATTCCAGCTGCTGGCAAGGTGCTAGGAAGAGACAAATGACCTCTTGTGTGCCCAACAGGAAAAGGAAGCACAAGATTCAGGAAAGGGGCCCATTCTTTGATGGTGTCTCTACCACTGAGGAGGTGAGCTTGGCCAGGGCAGATCCTTTGTCATTGCTCCTTCTGCATCACAGGCAGCAGTAGACTCCTTGGATTTGCTTGGTAATAAAGGGGACAGGCACACTACATTCCCACCACTTTTTGCCCAAATGTTTTCCTTGATGAATGAGACAGCCTTCATCCATAAATGGCCCACACTGGCTTTGGCTCACACTCACTCTTGATGGAAGTGCTGCTGTTGGGCCCAGAGATGGGAAGGTAGTGCTTTACAGCTTTGCCCTGCTGCCCCCACTCTCAGTCACGGTCACAGCTACACACCCCTGCCCGATGCTCCCTCCCACACCCTCAACAGTCCGCCCACCTGGGGAAGAGAGGTCAGCCTCTCCAGGTCTTCCCCCAGCAAACCCCAGCTCCAGAGGCCTGGCCTGGAAAAGCACGAGAGCAATGAAGCTTTCTCATCCTTCCATCGCTCACTCATTCATCAATCCCACCACTCGATGGCCATGGGAATTTGGAGGAATTACTTTACCTCTCTGTTAAAATGGAATGATTGTGAGAATTAAATGAGCACAGACACAGATACAAGTTAATCATCATCATTTACTGAAATCAACCCTGTGGCAGGCACACTTCCCAGCCTGCAAAGGAGAATGGTAAATCAGGTCTGTGTATAAACGGCTTAGTACCCGGGAGACCCGCAACACTGCCCCTCTGTATCTACCTCTGTAGTCCATTATCTGTAGAAAAAAATACTTTTAAATAAAGCATTTCTTTTAGAAATCTAGGAATTCTTTATATTCTCTTGGGTCATGAGCTCAATGTCAGTATGATTTCTTCCCATGGACTGCAGCATTCATCCAAACGTTGGCAGGAGTTCATAAAGAAAGAAGGAGTGGTGTGCATTGTCCGGGATGTTTTTCTTTGCTCTTGTTAAGTTGCTGAAAAGAAAGGCTTTCGAAGAACAATGACAGGGCAGTCCCCTGTCCAACAATGCGGACTCAGCACACTGCAACTGACCAGTGACCGCGACACCTGCTGGCCACCCCTGGAACCACAGCCAATCTCCTAGACAGGAAAAGCCATGCATGGGTTTCTGTCAGGATGACTTTGAGGATCACTGGATAAGCAACCCTGTCTAATTAAGGCGACCATTTCTTAGAAATTAAAGAGGAAACAACACATTCCTTGGGAGGCAGCAGTGGCAGTGACTAGAGCCAGCCCTGAGTTTCAACTCCAGATGCCGCTGGTGAGGACCTTGGCGACATTAGGCAAATGACCTCGCCTCTCTAAACTGATTTCCTCATCTGAACAAGAGTCTTAATATTACTTCTCACAGAGTCATATGAGGAGAATATGAAATTCTGGACTTCAACTCACCTCCAAGGGGAACTTTGGCCTCTGCCAGATCATCTTCTCCCGGCACAATGTCAAGATCCAAGGGCACAGTGTCAGTGGTTCCAGGACAATTAAGGTATGCATCATTGGTACCAACACGCCCATACTGGGGCAAAAACCTTTCTCAGATGTGGACAGAGGTTGTATACTTCCACGGACCTGCTGACTTTATTCCAGTGTTCTTTCTGATCCGTGCTCCTAAGATCCGAAGGATCCCCAGCCTGGAAGAAAGGAAAGCAGTACGTCCTAGACATGTTGGACAGGTATGGATAACTGACCATGTCTAGCTGCTGAAGACTAGTTCAGTCCACCAAAGGGAAAATGGAAGTGACTGAGTGGGCCACTCACCCAAATTATCTCTCACTCCACTTTCCTGGGATACCTTTCTCACTCTTTACCCATCTCTTGACCCTGTGACAAGCCTGGAGAAGAGAAGGGTTAGCTAACCCCAAAGCTGAGTACTTAGCATGAAAGTCCTCTACCCAGAACCATGACATTAGAAGCCGGAGTGTGGGTAGCTTCTGTCCTTGAGTTCAGGCCAAAGAGTTCATATTTGTGAGGATGCCCAAGGGAGGGTCTCTGGAGACCAATGGGAAGATGGCTCCTGCTGAGTCCCAGCACTGTCCTCACACAGCTCCCCTCCCCTGTCCTGGGCTGTGGCCACTAGTGCTGGTGTCTGTTTCTGCCGCTGCTGGTAAATGTAATCATTCAAACCTGGGTACTTTTGAAAGTCTGGAAAACACTATTACTCATTACACTGGGGCAACTGATACAACGTGGGCCCATCCTGGACAAGCTGGGACATCTGGTCAAACTACCTGCCAGACACAAAAGGCTCACAGTTTCTCTACTACTCAGTTTGCGAGATCTGTACTTCTGCTTCAGACCAACCATTCACAGTTATAAACATACCTAGGGGATGCTCCATGTTGAAAACTGAAACTGCAGTGTCCCATCCAAGTCCTATCTACCTCCCTCTTGAACTCCCTTATGTGCATTGACAACCATCCTCAGTCCTAAAGTAGAACAGAAGCCACTTGCTCCCTGTGTGAGTTTGGCCCCAATCTATGTGTCCTCTACTGGCCCCACTGTTCCCCCTGCTCAGCCTGGATCCTGGAGTCCTTATTTGGACCTCCTTGCCCTTCCTCTTTCCATTCAACAAGCCCAGGAACCCCTCACCACCTGCTGGATACACCCCTTCAAGTGCTGTCACTGTTTCTCCACCCAGGTTGACAACGATTCTAGAGAAATGTGTCTACAGTTATATAATTTTGAATCCCTGGCTTTCAATCCCTACTGAGTACCACTCAAAACTCCTTGATTTTGTGATTTACTCAGCATTCTCAAGCATCTTCTCTCTGATCTATAAGCTGTAGGACTTTTTGGAGTAGAAGGAAATCTAGTGCTTTGGCTAGCCTCTTTGGGGGGATTTCGTCTCTGTGTGTCTGCATAGTTTTGTTTTGTTTTGTTTTTTTTATGATTACTATCTCTGCCCCCGGGGCCAGTTCTCTGTATTTGGTTTTCTCTTTGGCTTGCCTCTCTCAGCCCTGTCTGATCTCCCTCCTGGGGCTGTTGACCTCTGAAACAGTGGGGAAATTCTGCCTCCTGATGTCCCAACCTGCTGTGAGGCCAGACTGAGCCAAGTATTTGAATCTGATGTCCTTTCATGTGATTTCATCTTCTCTAAGTACATGGGTACGTGCCCTCATAAGGTAATCCAAACAGCATGGTCCCTGTCTCTACACAGACGCTCCTTCCCTTGGTAGACCTTACTTGATTGCTTGGAGGCAGACAGAACCACATGCATGACCATACCTTTGAGAAGAAGATATTAGTGACATCCCTATTTTTCCCGCTGATTCCAAGGTAAGTCCTGCTCTCTGCTCCGCATAGGCTGACAGTTACCAACCGCACCTTGACTCTACAAGGAAACAGAATACTGTGGGGTGAGGTTGGGGGGAGAAGTAGGCTGGGGTCTGAGTTTGAGACCTTACGCAGTCATCGTGACTTAGCACCCCCAGAAATAAATTTTTCCTCTATCTACCCTGAACTGCTTATCCCTCAGGCATTAGTTGGAGTGTAGACTGCCTCGGATTTAGGAAGAAATGCTTTCTTTCTCCTCTGTGTAGCAGTCCTTCATTTTAAACATCATACCTTAAAGGGTTACGGCCCCTCCCCCTGCCTTTTCCCAAGCACAGAACCTCTCCTGTCCTCTGCCTTCTTAGTCCCACGACAAACTCTGAGCTGGCCAGCCTGAAACAGCTATGCCAACCTGCAGCTGAGAAATTATTCCCGCTGGTTTTGACGCGAGGGGCGCTGAAACCTATCCTCAGAAGCAAAGCTGCCTTGTATGGAAATCTGCTTCAGGAACAGGATAAAGGGGTGTTGAAATTCCTGTATCAGATCGTCTCTTAACCTCTGCTTTCTAGAAGCAAGAACACCTTCTCAGGACGATGGGAGGGCCTCAGATCACGTCTGGAGTCAGGGAAATGAGACAAATCCTGTCCAGTCAGGAGCAGGGAAACCCCTCTCTTAGCATCACTTTTGCTTTCTGAGGGGCTCAAAATTCTGCCACTTGCGGGCAATGACTCAACCCTCCAGGGATGCCAGAATCTCTGCTACCCAGTAACACCACAGAGAGCCTTTTAAGTTTCAACTGATAAGGAGTGGGAATTCACAGGGTCTCTCTGACAAACGGTCATTTATGGAATGCCAGTCTAGCTTGAGTTCCAGTTTTATATTTGAAAGGTGAGGGAAGGACCATGGAGGGGGAGGGGGAGATGGGTCCTCCCTGAGGCTGCCAAGGGTGCAAGGCCAGTAATAAAGTGCTGCCTTCTCTCTACCGTGGGGCCTGGACAAATTTTATGCAATATAGGAGTTACAAATGGCAAAATTCCACCGCCCTGGAAGAAATTCAAGCTAAATAATTTCAATGAGGCAGAGAGTCCTTGTCCAGAGGTCTGGTGGAAAGCCTTCTTCCTAAATATATGCTTATTTAAAATAACAACAAGCTTGTTGTTAGTTACAAGACTTCAACAATGTATTCTTTCCCTCCCATTCAATTCCCTTTCTCTTTTTCTCCAGGGAATAAGTACTGAATACCTTCAATATCTGGATGTGGATGGAAAGAGGAAAATATAGCAGAGGTACATCTAAGTTGTGGGAGGTGGGGGGGCAGAACATTAGAAAAAAGAGCCAATAATGAAAGTAAGGATTAAGAGAGAAACTGGAGGGCGCCTGGGTGGCTCAGATGGTTAAGCGTCTGCCTTCGGCTCAGGTCATGATCCCGGGTTCCTGGGATCGAGTCCCGCATCGGGCTCCCTGCTAGGCGGGGAGCCTGCTTCTCCCACTGCCTCTGCCTCTCTCTCTCTCTCTCTGACTCTCATGAATAAATAAATAAAACATTTAAAAAAAAAAAAAAAAAGAGAGAGAAACTGGAACACAAAAGCTAGTAGAGGGCAGGTTGTCCTGTCAGGCTTGCTCTGAGATTTTTTTTTTTTTAAGATTTTTATTTATTTATTTGACAGAGAGAGAGCACAGGCAGGGGGAGCAGAGGAAAAGGGAGAGACAGGCTCCCTGCTGAGCAGGGACCCTGGACCCAGGACCCTGGGACCATGACCTGAGACGAAGGCAGAGATCCAACTGACTGAGCCCCACAGGCACCCCTGCTCTGAGATTTTAAAGAACAGAAAATATGTTGAATTAAAGCACTGGCTCTCAATCTTGGCTTACATCAAAATTACCTGAGGGGTTTTGAAAAACTACAAAAGCCTGGTAGATCTCTGAAAAAGATTCTCCAGAAGTGGAGTCTAGGCATGGGTAGTTTTAAAAATTCCCAAGCTGATTTGAAAGAGCTGGCTGACTTGAGAGCTAGTATCCTAGAGTCGAGCTTCTCAAACTTGAGTGGGCACCAGAAACACTTGGAAGGCTCATTAAAACACAGATGGGGGCGCCTGGGTGGCTTAGTCATTAAGCGTCTGCCTTCGGCTCAGGTCGCTGGTCCAGGGTCCTGGGATCGAGCCCCGCATCGGGCTCCCTGCTCAGCGGGAAGCCTGCTTCTCCCTCTCCCACTCCCCTGCTTATGTTCCCTCTCTCGCTGTGTCTCTCTCTGTCAAATAAAGAAATAAAATCTTAAAAAAAAAACCCAGAAAAACACAAATGGGCCCTCCCTTAAAGCTTCTAATTCAGCTTGAGTCTGAGAATCTGCATTTCCAATGAACCTCCAGGTGACGCTGATGTTGCTGGCTGGAGACCACAATTTGAGAACCAGCATCTTAGAGGAATAAATGCTCACCATTTTTTCTATGAGAACATGTGTGTATACTTGATCTATAGGTTTGAATAGCTGGGTTGTCTCTTGTGTGCACCTGGGAACCATGTGCTCATATGGGGGTGAAGGGAAAAGGGAAGCCCAAGTGAAGGGGGAGACTTTTGTAAGTTCAAATCAGAGAACTGACCATTTCTATCTCCACTGTTTTGTTTGAGTTGTGGCTGAGGAGCTCTGTTCATTTGTGGTCCTGTTTTACTCCTGAGGACATAAGCCATAGTCCTTAAAGTTGCAGATATCAGTTTGCCAGATGAACACTCATCTTCCCTCTCACACAGCCAGGGCCTAAACTCGCCCCTCTGGAGCCAGCAGGATCTACCCTGAAAGAGCCTTAAAGAACATCCCAGAGACAGGGGTGACTGACCAGGGCGCTAAACCGCCTCCTCTTACGGGGGAAGTAGACGTGACCAGGGGCATGGTTAGAAAACCAGACCGGGGGCTGCCTGGGTGGCTTGGTTGGTTGAGCGTCGGACTCTTGATTTGGGCTCAGGTCATGATCTTAGGGGTTTGGGATCGAGCCCTGTCTTTGGGTGCCCTTCCACAGACCTTAATCAGTAAATTTCCTCTCCCTGATTCCCCACCCCTGAATTGAAATCAGGGAACTAGGAAGTGATATAAAGTTTCAACTTTTGGTTTCTATACCCTTGAACAGCTTTGTGAGATCCACCTTACACATTAGCCAAAGGCCCAACTCTAACACAGTCTAGTGTATGTGTGTGTCTAGGGAGAATGACAAGGGAAGAGGTACTCTGGACAGAGTGTGACCTTTTCTTGACTATCCCTCAGGGCTTCAGCAGAGACTGGATTTAAGGGGCCTATAGCCTCCCCTCCTTTTCTTCCCCCATCCCAGCCTCAGAGAGAGCCAAGAACCAGATGTCCCCAAGACAACTCCCCTGGGACAAAAGTCAAAAAGCCTGAATTCCTTAGCTCTTCCTCATTTTCTAAGTTAGCCCCCAATAGGTTAACAAGAGAGCATAAGAGGTTAACAAAGAACAATACCATGAGAAGGAAGGAGGCCCAGAGCCACATCTGGACACAAAAAGCACTCCGAATTTGCAGAATATCAGAGATGATGACATTCAATCACAAGCAGTGAAATGCTTTCTGAAGTCACACAGATGAACATATACATATATAAACATGCAGGATATCCTTTGCAGATATAGATAATTGGAAGTTGACCCTGGTAGGCTGATGCTAACTTAGAAGCACTCCTTGTTGAATGAAAGAAAGGCTGTTAATAGCATCACAGAAATGGACATGAAACTCACAGGAGTTCTGTCCTGAAGTTCTGCAGGCCTGGCTCCTGGCCTTCTTTTCTTGCTTCCTGCCTGTTGTCGCATGGGCCTGTGCTAACTCTTCCATACCCAAGACTTCAAGTTATCACTCTGTCAATGACTCATCTCTTTTTTTCCCCCTGGGTTTATTGAGAAATAATTGGTATACTTCACTGTATAAATTTCAGGCATACACTATACGGTTTGATTTACATATGTTGTGAAATGATTACCACAATAGTTTCAGCGTACATCCATTTTCTCATATAGATACAATAAAAAGAAAAGAAGGAAAACATTTTTTTCCTTGTGATGAGAACTCTTCGGATTTACTCTCTCAACAGCTTTCCCATATATCCTACATCAATGTTAGCTCTAGACATCATGTTGTACATGACATCCCTAGTACTTGTTTATCTTACAACTGGAAATTTATACCTTTTGACCTTCACCAATCCCCCCTTCCCCAACTCTCTGCCAACCACAAATCTGATCTCTTTTTCTATGAGTTTGGTTTTGCTGTTGTTGCCGTTTTTAGATTCCACATATAAGTGAGATCACATAGTATTTGTCTTTCTCTGTCTCACTGATTTCACTTAACATTTGCCTTCGAGGTCCATCCGTGTTGTTGCAAATAACAGGATTCCTCCTTTTTCATGACTGAATAATATTCCGTTGTACATATTTATGCCACAACTTCCTTATCCATTCATCTATCGATGGACACTTAGGTTGTTTCCATGTCTTGGCTATTGTAAATAATGAACATGGGAGTCCAGATATCTTTTCAAGTTAGTGTTTTCATTCTCTTTGGATGTACTTCCAGAAGTAGAATGACTGGATCATATAGTGGGTCTATTTTTAATTTCGGGGGGGGTGGATCCTCCATACTGCTTTTCATAGTGGCTGTACCAATTCACAATCCCACTGACAGTGCACAATGACTCCCTTTTCTCTACATTCTTGCAGGCATTTGTTCTCTTTTGTCTTTGGGATGACGGCCATTCTAACAAGTGTGAGGTAACATCGTGGTTTAAATTTGCATTTCCCAAATGACTAGTGATGTTGAGCATCTTTTCATGTACCTATTGGACTTTCATATACCTTCTTTGGAGAAATGTCTATTGAGATCCTTTGTCCATTTTTTAATTGGGTTATTTGGGTTTTTTTTTTAAAGATTTTATTTATTTATTTGACAGAGAGAGAGAGACAGCGAGAGAGGGAACACAAGCAAGGGAAGTGTGAGAGGGGAAGCAGGCTTCCCGCTGAGCAGGGAGCCTGATGTGGGGCTCAATCCCAGGACCCTGGGATCATGACCTGAGCCAAAGGCAGACGCTTAACGACTGAGCCACCCAGGTGCCCCTTCGTTTTTTGTTATTGAGTTATCTGAGTTCTTTTTAAATATTTTAGATATTAACCCCTTATATGGTTTGGAAGTATTTTTTTCCCATTCCATTTATATGGAATTACAAAAGACCCTGAACAGCCAAAGAAATCCCGAGAAAGAAGAACAAAGCAGGAGGCATCACACTACCTTGTTTCAAGCTATACTCATCAAAACAGTATGGTATTGGCATAAAAATGGACAAATCAGCCAATGGAACAGAATTGAGAGCCCAGAAATAAACCCAGATGTATACACTCGGCTAATATTTGACAAGGGAACCAAGAATATTCAATGGATAAAAGATAGGCTTTTCAATAAAAGATGCTGGGATAATTGTATATTCACATGTAGAAGAAAAAAACTGGGCCTGTACCTTACATCACTCACAAAAATTAACTCAAAATGGATTGAAGACTTAAATGAAAGACCTGAAACCCATGAAACACTTAGGAGAAAACATAGGAATAAAGCTCCTTGACACAGGCCTTAGTAATAATTTTTTTGGTGACACTTAAAAGTACAAGCAACAAAATCAAAAATAAACAAATGGGACTACATCAAACTAAAAAGCTTCTGCACAGCAAAAGAAACAATCAACAATGGGGAGAGAATGTATGAATGATTGCTCACATATATATTTCATTTCAGAATCACTGGGAACAGGCCAGCCCAACAGGACATGGGAAGATAGTAACTTGAATTCACTCATTTATTCAACAAATATTTATGTATTCATTATTAAAGTAATGTAATTTTTTCTGATTATGAACATAATTGTTTCATTTGGAAACCATGGAAAAAAAATTCCCAAGTATAAAAGAAAACCAATTCACCTTTCATTCCAGAGGGCAATGATGAACTACTGTTAAAATAATTTGGCAAATTTCTTTTCAGGTTTTTTCCATGTATACATAACATATAGGTAGGATCATTATATACAGATCTGCTTCTTTCTCTTAATGATATATTGTCAGCATTTTCCTGCATTGTTAAGAATTCCTTGAACACATGGCATTTAAATTGCTAAGATATGTTCTATTGCATGGATGTATGTAATTTAGAAATCCATTGTTGGGTATGTAAGGGCTTGCCAATTTGTCACTGTTATAACTAACAAACACACGCTTTGTGGGGCTCAGAGATAAATAAGGTAATACATTGAATCTTGCACAGTGGATTTGGGGAAAACAGGAGGCAGCTTTTTCCAGGTGGCTGAAAAGAACAATTACTGTAGGTTGCTGGGCTCTGGACAGGTGTCCTCAGAATGTAATGTGTTGTCGGTCAAGGTAAGGAGCATTTTGTCTGTCGGGTGTGTGCTCAGACCGGGGTGGCTGCTCCCTCACTTTCAAACGCTGAGGCGAGGAGCCCCTGACGCTTTGGCTCCCACTAGTGGAACGCCCCTGGCCAGAAGCTGGGAGTTCTGGCCACACGCCGCCACGTGCCAGGAGCAGGGCCCCGCCCCACCGGCTCCCCGACACGCCCCTCACACTTGGCTCTCAGAAGCCCTCCCCGCAGCTCCGCCTCCAGGAGACCTCCGCAAGTCATCCCTGCCCCTAGAGGAGCCCCGCCCCCGGACTGCCGGCCCCGCCCCCGCAATCCGGGCCCCGGGGCTGCCCCGCCCCGCGGACCGTTTCCGAGGCGCGGGGGCGGGGCCCTGCGCGATGACGTGGGCGGGCGTGCGCGGTGACGGCCCGCGTCCCTGTTACTCAGCGGAGCGGCCGAGGCCGGACGACGCGGCCAGGAGTGCGGAGCCGCGAGCAGCCCTGGGTAACGGCCGTAGCGACCGCCCGGACGGCGCCAGTCCCGCCGGCGGGCTTTCCTGTCGCCGTTCGCTGCGTTGCGGGGTGAGTGCGGTGGGTGCCGCAGGGCCGGGGTGGTGAGTGCGGCCCCGCCGTGTTTATGTTATTGTGCCGCCGCCACCGCCGCCGCCTTCTCCTCAGCCGTGACCCCCTCCCGGGAGTGGGGGCGGGAGCGCGCGGCGGCGGGGGGCGCGCGGCGGGCGGGGGCGGCGCGGGAACAATAGCGGCCGGGGAGGCGGGGGCCGGCCAGGGGGGGTGGGGCTGCGGGACCCCGGTGCGCCCCAGCCGTCAGCCCCCGGCCCGCCCGCCCCAGCTCCGCCCGTCCGTCCTCGCGCGCCCTCCTCGCGCGGGTCCCGCGTCCCCGTCGGGAGGGGAAATGGAGCGGGGGGTGGGTGGCAAGTTCTGAAACACTTCGGGGAAGGTCCGGACGGAGGCGCCTGGGCGGCCCGCCGCGCCCTGGCTGCCTCTCCCGGCGATGGGGAGCCGAGAGCGGTCCTCCGGTCGCCGGGTCCCGACGCCTGACTGGCGCCCACAGGGTCCGTGTTTTGTTTCTCGGTGGTTTCTTTGTGCTAAGGTTCTGGGCAGACGCAGGGAGCGGCGCCGAAAAATGCTGGGGTGGCCTTCGGCTCTGAGCGGCAAGGGGGAGCCCGGGCCCTCGACTTGCGCGGAAGGTGTCCATCAAGCTGTGAGCGAGCTTCAGTGGTCAGCGGGCTTTTCTCTTGAGGGTCACTCGGTGGTGACCTTTTGACTTTTTTACCCCACCCTCTCCTCTCTTTGTCTTGCACTTGTGTTCCCAATCCTTAGGTGGTGGAACCAAGTCCATTTTAGAATATTGTGATGAACGCTTTTCATTTTTTAATTTCTGAGAGTTCGCATCAGATGTTTACTCTGAACTTAATAGCATGTTGACTGCATGGTATCAATGTTCAGTGGTTACTGTTTTTACCTCTGAAATTCAGTAGTCTTTTCAATAGAATTTTGGTCTGTCAGTCCATTGTGTTTTGAGATAAGCATCCGGCAAGTATCTTTTTGGCAATTAGAACATCTGTTTATTTCATTCATTCATTCAGCACCTGTTCAGTACTGTACTCGGAGAGTTTGAAGGTAAAGAGCAATATCTTGTAATGGAAGAGGATGCTTTGACGGAAATAAAGTAGATGTCCCTTTAAATGAGACAATTATGTAAGTGGTGTGTGTTAAAAAAAGGTATAGTTATACTCTGGGTCATTTTACTGTTTTGTTTTTGTTTTAGTACCATCTGGAACTTACAATGTTGTACTGGGAAGTAGAGTTAGGAGATTGGTCTAAATGTACAATGGCTTTCTTTATTTACAAATTTAACTTTTCAGTTTTAACAGCCTTACAGTCTTACAGTCATTGGTAATGTTTATCTCGGATTTCCCTGTGGGTTAAACCTAGGAGGTCATATGCTGTAAGTGAACATATTTAGTGCTGTGCCTGACAAAAGCAAGGAATCAAAATGGGACTTCCTTGAGGACAGGTCTGTCTTGCATCTGTCTCCAACACCTAGCCTGAAATACAGTAAGTGTTCAATAAGAAATTGATGAAAAACTCTTTACAATGAATAATATTTAAAATCCAGTCTTTACGGTTCTCTGTAAAGTTTTGTAAGCCTCTTGTAAGCTGTCACTTTCAGATGGCTAAATGATTGGTTCATACGTATTATCTGTCGCCACAGTAGGGGCTTTTGAATATTTTATTTATTTTTAAAGATTTTATTTATTTGAGAGAGAGAGCACAAGCGGCGCGGGGGGGGGGGGGGGGGGGGGGGGGGGGAGAGGAAGAAGCAGGCTCTCCACTGAACAGGGAACCTGATGTGGGGCTCCTGGGATCATGACCTGAGGGCAAGGCAGACGCTTAACCGACTGAGCCACTCAGGCGCCCCTGAATATTTTAGTATCAGTTTTTTTTTTCTATCACTTCTAATTTGCTATCCTACAACAAAACCTTGTCTAAAATGTCTTTTTTAGTCTGTGTATCACACACAGACATAGTGATATTACAATAGGTCTAAAATGATTGGTTTTTTGCAAATGTTGCTTGAAAAGTTTCTGATGATGCCTATAAGCAGAAAAGCTAGACTATAGGAAATAAGCTACATAAAAGTTTTATTAGAGATGTTTAATTTCTTTTTTTTTTTTTTAGATTTTATTTATTTATTTGACAGAGACTCAGCGAGAGAGGGAACACAAGCAGGGGGAGTGGGAGAGGGAGAAGCAGGCTTCCCGTGGAGCAGGGAGCCCAACGCGGGGCTCGATCCCAGGACCCTGGGATCATGACCTGAGCCGAAGGCAGACGCTTAACGACTGAGCCACCCAGGCGCCCCAGAGATGTTTAATTTCTGATTGCATTTTTAGAAATGTTTAATTTAAAATTCTACCTTGGTGAAGCATTTGGGCCTAACTTAATTTAAAATTCTATTGGTGAAGCATATGGGCCTAAAACTCCAAATAATACTTATTTATCCAAGTTATATCTTTTTTCCACTCACTACTTAATACATAGCATTTGTTTTGGATATGAGAGAATTTGAGGTGAGCTTATTGCTTGATGTAGAGTACAAGTAAAAAGGAAATGATACTTTATTAAGATAAGGAATGAAAATCTTGAGATACCAAACTTTTATTGCCTAGTTACAGTATGTTAAATTTCAGGAAGGGTTACTGATAGAAATCCTTTGGCAGTAGCTCACTGTCAGGCTACATGTTAAAGCAGTTTTTGTTTTGTTTTGTTTTCAAATTTCTTTTGTTTCTTTAATAAATAACAGCTTTATTGAGATATCATTCACGTACAATAAAATTTACCCTTTTAGAGTGTGCATCAGTGGTTTTTAATATATTCACAAAGTTCTGCATTGATCGCTACTATCTAATTCCAGAACATTTTCATCACCCCAAGAAAAACTCTGTACCCATTAGCAGGTATTCCCTATGTTTAAAGGAAGAGATAGCACTGATTCTTTTGGTGAGTATATTCCATTAATTAGTTTGAAATGGGTTGTCTTTGTGTCCTGGCAGAGTAGGAAACTATATCCTTATACTCCTTTAGATCCTGGGAGAAAGGCCACTTGGAAAGGAAATTAGTTTAAGAATAAATTCTACCCAAATTAATGAGGTTAGAATCTTAACTTAGTGCCTAAAGTTATGGAAATGACCTTGTAAAGATACTCAGTGCCCAGTGAAACAACTTGAAATAATTTAAGTGACCAGTCACAAACAATCCTAGCGACAGTCGAAGTGATTGAATAGAAGTCTGATTCATGTTAGTCTGTTTTGTCTATCAATTGAGTTTGGACACATTCGAATCATCTAGATAGTTCAGATGTTGTGTTGCACAAGTAGAAGTATAAAATAATGTCTGACATAAGATGCCAGCTCTCTAGAGGTCTCTGGTCAAGTCAGTGGTATGGGTAGTAGCCTTTCTGATTCATGTGCAAGGAAGTCATTATAGCCACATAGTTCTAGATATGAATCATTTGCTTGTTTCAGAGCTGTGATGCTTATTGTCTTAGTCATGAGCTCTTTACATGAACATTTAGAAAATTAGCTTTCTTACTCTAATGCAGATTAACTTGAACTTTGATTTCAGAAATGAGTTTTGAGTCAACAGACTTTACTACCTAAAAGGAGACAGGAGTCTTGAAATAAGAGCTGTCCTAACATTCAGGGCGATAGGTGAAACTAGACCTGTAGGGAATCAGACCTAGGTTCACTTCTCAGTTCTGTCTTCTAGACTTTGTCATCAACAAGTTCCTGAGCCGTAGAAAAGTTGTGTAACCTTTTTGGATTTAGAACTGTAAACTGAGGCTGTTGGAACTCTTTTTTTATAGAAATGTTGTTCCTCAGGTTTTTCTTCAGAAAACATACTGGGACAAAAAGAGTCTTTGGGTCATAATCAGAATCCTGTGTCAAGAACAGCAATGAAACAGACTTTTGTAATTTTCAGAAGCAGAAAAATTTAAGTCAAATATTTTCTGTAATCCATTCTTACAAAACATAAAAATTTCACTGTAAGCTTGAGTTTTTTGAATGATAGATTTTATTCATTCCACAGCATCATGCTTACTAATGAGACTCCTTACTCTCAGAGCGTTAGTGGAAGATGTGCAAATGAATAGTTGCCTTAAGAAGCTTATGATCAGGGGTGGGAATAAAGGCATATCCAGACAGTGAATTTATATTCTTTTATAAGATTTATGAGAGGGCTTCCCCCAAACAAACAAAAGCCTGCCCCAAATATCTGGGCAGGCTAAATTTCATTGAAATCCGTTTTTTAAATTACATGTGAGTATGTATTGAATAAGATCTTTTAGAAAACTTATTAGCTGGCATTCTTTTTCAGGGTGGTGGGTTTTATCGGAAATATAGCTAATAAAGTACAAATATATGTCTATGTCCTGTTATCCTTTGGTAGTATGTCAGGTTTGGTTAAAATCTGCCGGTTTTTTAGGAAGTTAAGGAGCCCAAACTTAATAGTCATTGTTAACATGAGTTTTAAGGTAGCTCTGAGTTCAAATTCATGATCCAAATCTAACTCACTATATGGCCAGGTTAGTTCAGATTATATAACATCTTTGGGCCTGTTTTATTATTTGTCAAGTGAGAATAATAACAGCACATAATCTCTTAGTGCTGTAAGGTTTAAGTAAGGCATTGCATGTAAAGTGCTTGGCTCTAATACAGTATGTAGAAAACTAGATGTAAGTATTCAGGAAATTTTAGCTATTATTATCACTTATTATTTTTAACTTGGAACAAATGCAAAATGCCAAGTAAATTAAAAACTAATTTCATGTATACATCTGAATTCTCCAGAAAATTTCTGCCAGTTGTTTCCCCTCTGCATCTTTGGGGGTTTATTTAAAATTGGGTTGTCTCATCTAATCTGAATTGACTGAAATGATTTAACATTTGGACCAGTTATCCTCTCTGCTTTTAAATTTGGAAACATTCCAAAAGCAGATATTAAAGGAAAATCATTTGCCACATTCTCTGACACCAAGTTATTTTGCTGTGTTTACTTTTCCCACTGCAGAGAGTTGTCTAAGCTTTCCTAGGTTGATTTTGACAGATTTCTAAAAAGAATGGTAATCTAGGAGCTCCTGTTTCTGTATTTGAAGAAAATGGAATACTGTTGCATCTTTAGGCTTACTGGAATTTTTGACTCTGTGAAGATTGCAAATTTGTCAGAGACTGGGTAACCACAACAGTTCATTAAGCATTTTCTAGAGGTCTCCAGAAAAATGAGGGAAGTTATTTATCAGTAACATCTGGAAATATTTTTCCTGTGTTTTTCTAAGTTTTCTGTGTAGTGTTTCTGTGGTTATATTGGTACATCACTCCTTTTTTTTTTTTTTTTTAAGATTTTTATTTATTTATTCATGAGAGACAGAGAGAGAGAGAGGCAGAGGGAGAAGCAGGCTCCCAAGGAGCAGAGAGCCCGATGCGGGACTCGATCCCAGGACCCTGGGATCATGATCTGAGCCGAAGGCAGACGCTTAACCATCTGAGCCACCCAGGCGCCCAGTACATCACTCCTTCTTGAGGACAGCAACTATGAAATGATACTGGTTTTGCATAGGCAGTATTCACTGAGAAGCCATCTATACCAGTCCAGGTATTAAGTGATGTGGGGGCACCAGGAAGTAGAAATTAGTCTCTACTTTCTGTGAGTATAACCCAATGGGAAATAAGGACGAACATCAGTGCATTTATGTCCTAATGCAAGGAACCAGATATTGGTAGGCATTTCATTGGGAATTTCTTTAACCTTGAAGCCTGAGTGCTAGATGTTGGGGCATTTGGGGACTTGCAAGCCATACATCTCTCACTTTGCCTTTTAAAATATACTCACTAGATAAACCACAAAAAGCAAGATGTCTTCTTTCCTAATTTCTGATTAAAGTTGAGAGTGTGGTACAGATAAGTCAAAATCTAAATCATAGGAAAAGATAAATCTTAAAACCTCAAAACCGTTTTGGAACACAAGGTATTAAAAGAAGTATATGAAAAGCAGATAGAAAAGATGCTACTCAAACACTGATCAGAGTCCTCAAACTCTTCTGTTTTGAAGCTCTGAAGACTTACAGCTAGATTTATGCTAGGAGCTTTTCTTAAGTTTTTCTAATATTGAGAAGTATGGGCTTCCCTACTTCCCGTTGCTGAGGGGCCCAAGGCCCCAATATTTTTGGGGTCACTAGAAAAGAAAAACCTTCTTTGCTTGGCATGAGGCATCAAAACATCAGCTAAAAGCTGTTAATAGGGATGGATACTCACCCTTCCCTGACTTGCTCCTTAGAGGGTGGCTGTCTGACTCTCAGCTGCCATATGGGTCAACCAAAAGTGAAATAAAGGAAAGCCATCATTATATAGATTTCTTTGTGACTTGAGAAAGGGTTACTTTTTAGTCAAAACAAGCGAAAACCAAAGTATATAGCTGAGAATTGAAAAGTTTTAGTAATTTTATTTACATTTTAAATAACATATTCACTTTGATTCAGAATTTCAAAGATTTAAAAAGATGTACAGTATAGTCTCCTTCCCATTCTGTGCAGCCACTCAGTTCCTCCACATGGAAACACTGTTAAGTTTCCTGTGAATCCCCTCAAAGATAGTTTATGTATGTGCAAGTAAGTAGAGATACATAATTCCTTGTCCAAAACCCTTGATCCAGATGTATTTCAGAATTAGGCATTTTGTTTTGTTTTTTGAAGGGGGGGTGCTGTGGGAAGGTAATATAGTGCATCTGCTGTATTATTCAAAATCCCTAGTTGGAGGGGAATGTGTAGCATCTTGTAATTAAATACATTAATATGGGGCGCCTGGGTGGCTCAGTTGGTTAAGCAACTGCCTTCGGCTCAGGTCATGATCCTGGAGTCCCTGGATCGAGTCCCGCATCGGGCTCCCTGCTCAGCAGGGAGTCTGCTTCTCCCTCTCCCGCTCCCCCCCTCTTGTGCTCTGTCTCTAAAATAAATAAATAAAATCTTTAAAAAATAAATAAATAAATAAATAAATAAATAAATACATTAATATTTCTGCATCAGAAGCATAAATAGTACAATAACGATAAAGATTATAAAGTCTTATGGAAATTATTGTCAGATTTTGACACCAAATAGGTTTGTACTAAACTTATAAAAAAATACTTTTTCTGAGCTTTACAGATTTTAGAATTGCCAGTGATGGATTGTATGTCTTACATATATAATGTATTTTCTCTGCTTCCACCTCCTTTTTCATTTAAGTTGTTGCATACTATGCACAGTATCCTTTACCTTTTATTTTTAACTTAACAATATAGCTTAGGATGGTTTTCTATTAGTCGTACCAGGACATAAATACCATGCTTATTCTTTTTTTTTTTTTTTAACACCTTCACAGTGTATCATTTGTCTTAATCAGCTTGGGCTGCTATGGCAAAATACCATAGACTGGGTGGCTTAAACAATAGACATTCCAATTCTAGAGGCTGGGAAGTGCAAATCAAGGTGCTCAGAGATTTGATTCCTGTGAGGACTCATCCTGGCTTGCAAATGTCAACTCAGTGTGTCCTCACATGGAGAGAGGGAGTGTCTGCTCTCTCTTTCTCTTTTTATGACATTAATCCCATCATGGGGGGGGCCCATCTTCATGAGTTCTTGTAGTTCTAATTACCTCCCGAAGTCCCAAAGGGGACACAAAAATTCAGTCTATAACACCATTATACATGTATAACATAGATTTAAGTAGCCCCCTTTTTGATGTACATTTAGGTGATTTTCAGTCTTTTGCTATCAAAAGCTGTGGTACAATGGATTCCTTATATATACATTTTTTTTTTAACAGTTTGTATAGAACACATCCAGAAGTGGACTTGCTAGATTGGAATGTATGTACTTTCTAAATTTGATAGATATTGCCAAAATAATATTTGTGGAAATAGTTCCAACTTCCATTCCATCAGCCCTGCTATTATGAATAACATTAAACATCTTTTTGTCTTTTAAGGGCTATTTGTATTTTCTTTATTGTGAACTGTCCCTATCCTTGCCTATTTTTATGTCACTTTGTTACTTCTTAGATTTGTAGAATTTATTTTTATATTAGGGAAAATAGCTCTGTGCTATTTTTTTGGAAGTATTTTTCCTAATTTGCTCTTTACTTTTTAGGTTGTTTATGGTGGTTTTATCATGCTGAATTTTTTTCCGCAGTAGTTAAAATGCTTACCAATCTTAGTACTGACTTCTAAATTGTATGTCATCATTAGAAAGTCTTTCCCTGACTCAAGATTATACAAGAATTCTCAAGTGTTATTTTTCTAGTACTTTTATGGGTTTTTTTTTGTTGTTGTTGTTCATCTCTATCTTTTTGTATTTTTAATTTTTTTACTTATTTGGAATTTATTCTGGGATAAGGTATGATGTATAGGTTCAACCTTATTTTTGTCACTGTATGACCATCCACTTGTCCCAACATCATTTATTAAATAATCCATTTTTGTCTTACAGATTTGAAATGCTGCCTTTATAATTTACTGATTTCCATGTGTATTTGGGGCCATTTCTGGTCCACTGATCTGTCTGCCCATTTGGGAACCAAACTGTCGTGTTTTAATTATTGCATTTTATATTGTGTTTTCTGTTAGGACTAATTCCCTTTCATTTCTTTTCCAGAATCTCTTCTGGCTTTCATCTTGTTTATTTTATTTTTTATTTTTATTTTTTAAAGAATTTATTTGAGAGAGAGAGAGCGTGCATGCTCAAGCATAAGCAGGGAGGAGGGGCAGAGGGACAGGGAGAAACAGACTCCCCACTAAGCAGGTAGCCTGACATGGGACTTGATCACAGGACCCTGAGATCATGACTTGAGCCGAAGGCAGATGCTTAACCAACTGAGCCACCCAGGCACGCTGCATCTTGTTTATTTTATATAAATTTTACAATCAATCCATTTAGTCTAGTTGCCATTTCTGTTGAGATGACTTAATTACTTATTTTATGGAGGTAAAGGTTGCATACAGTAAGATGCACAAACCTTAAATTTACAGCCTAATGAATTTTGCCTATATATTGTGCAATAGCCAGATCAAGATACAGAACATACCATCACTCAGAAAATTTTCTAATGCCCTTTTCAAGTTAATATGCCCTTCTTTCCACCACCCCTCCCACCTTGATTAACTTTTATCACATAGATTCAGTTTGTGTTTAAGATTTTCTTTGTATTTATTGGCAGCTTTTTGGTGTTCTTTCTATCCAAGAATCTGGGAAAACTTAATCTTCTCATTTCTTCAAGTCCCTTTTTGGGTTCCTAATAGCATTTTTAGGTTTTGTATTATTTCTTCTTTCTTTCTTTTGCTGGCATTTTTTTTCCCATTTTATCTTCTACCTAGTTGTATATAAGAAAGCTGTTTATTTTGCTTATTGATTAATACTTGTATATTAAATAAACTCCCTTTTAGAAATTGTTACTGTTTGTAATAGTGTAGTTGAATTTTTCTTTCTTTTTTTTTTTTAAGATTTTATATATGTGAGAGAGACAAGAGATGGTGAGAGAGAGCACAGGTGGAGAGGAGAGGGAGAAGCAGGCTCCCCGCTGAGCAGGAAGCCTGACATGAGGTTCCATCCCAGGACCCTGGGATCATGACCTGAGCCAAAGGCAGATGCTGAACGAACTGAGCCACCCAGACACCCCGAATTTTTAATTTTCAAGTATAAATCATATATCCTTTTTTTACTTCCTCCGATTTTTACCTCCCTTCTCCTAACTTTTACACCCCTAGTTTTTCTTTTATTGCATTGGTAGCAGCGGTTTTTAAAACATAGTTTTCCTCCACAATGTATGAAACAAGGATCAAAATATCTGTATACTTGCTGAATATTTAAAGGATATGAATAGTAATTGAAATTGAGGGATTATGAGAGTAATTAGAGCAATGTGAAGTTTTTCAGCATTAAATAAACTTGACTTGTGGTTTTAAAAATGTCTAATAGACAAGTTAGTGATCATTTGACAGTGAATGCAGAGTTAGTAACTTTTTTGTTTCTTATTTGATAATACAAATAGATTGTTTTCTATGTGCTTAGCACCCAGAGGCAATTTCCAGAAATGTAACTTAGTCTGCTGTCTGGAAGCATATAATCAAGGTAGAGAAGTAAGCTATGTAGAAGTGAGCAGCAAATGAATGTGGACAAGAAGGATTTAGGCTTAGAAAAATGATATTGGCAAAAATCTGCAAGTCTAGAAAGCATGGAGGTGGGGGAGGGAGTGGAGGGAGTGAGTTTGATTTGACTGTTAGGTTTGGGGTAGCTATGTTGTGGGTGAAGATACTTGGCTGAAATTCAGTAGAGATCTAATTGTTTAATGGATATTTCGTAGTTTATTTTGTATCTTACCACTTCCCCCCACAAAAATCTGAGGTGGTTTACTCGTCCAGGACTCACACACTGTTGAATAAGCTAGAAATAAAAAATCAAAACCAAGGGAAAACAAGAATCCAGAATATTCTAATAATATAATAGCTGATAATTATTTGGTTCTTATCATTTATCATGCACTGTTCTAAGGCTTTACCTATGTTAAAGTATTTAAACATTACACAGTAGTTCTATGAGGCAGTCTCTGTTTACTGTTATTCCTGTTTTATGGATGAGGAAGCAGGCACAGAGAGATTACGTGGGAAATTGTTTGTGATGTTGATGAGTTTTATTAAAATAAAGAGAAAGAAAGCAAATTGAAGTCAGTTAAAAGACACTGAAGATTTTTTTAAGAGTGAATGAGAAATGAGCAAATGCAGATACAGTATATGTAGACAACTTTTTAAAGACTAGCCATGAGGTGAAACAGAGAAGTGAGTGGGTAAAGGAAAATGTAGGGTTTAGCGATGAAAAAGAGAATACGCAGAGGAGGGAATGGAGAGCCTGGGTAGAGAGATTGGCCTTTGTTAGAGAGAGGTTGTCTGTCAAACAGGAGGGAATGCAGAAAAATTGTGTGCTCTTCCTTGCAAGGAAGTTTGGTGGTTGGAAGATGAAGGCTTATCTTTCTGGCATTCATTTTTTTTGTCCTAGTTTCTGTTTTCTCAGTGAAGTAGGAGATTGGTATGGGCATGGGCGGTGGGCGGGTGGGAGGGTGGGGGTGGGGGGAGTGTGGGAAGTTTTAAGCAGTTTGCCAAAAGTATTGATTGATTATTCTTTTAAGGTTTGAAATCTTGAATTTAAAGTGATATTAGCCTGGGTTTTGTGATCCCCCCACCCCCCCAAGCATTTTTTAACTGGTTAGCTACAAACACAGGCAGATCAGTTTCTGGGGTGAGGTTTTGCTAGGTGTATCAGCGTTCTCAGAGAACAGCATCAGTAACAGATATGGATGTATGCATATACAAGGAGAGTTCAGGGAATTTGCTTATACAGTTATGGGGGCTGGCAAGTTGGGAATCTGTAGGGCAGGCCATCAGGAAGCTTTTGGGCAGGAGCTGATGCTGCAGACTTGAAGCAGAATTTCCTCTTCCTCAGGGAAACCTCAGTTTTGCTCTTAAGACATTTCAACTGATCGGATGAGAAGCACCCATATTATTGAGGATTGTCTCCTTAAAGTCAACTGACTCTGGATGTTAGCAACATCTGCAAAATATCTTCACAGCAATACTTAGATTTGTGTTTGACTGAATAACAGGACCATCACCCCTCCAAAGTGACACGTAAAACTAGGTCAATATAAAATAAGGAAAAGGGAAGGGACAAAGGAAATAAGGGCTTTTTTTAAAGGGAGTACTTACAGGAGTGGTGATGAATCATAAAATCTTAACTGGATAAGCACGAGTTGAAGTCAGGATGGGTAGTAAGGAAGTGGTAGTATCAATGTGTTGGAAATTTCAGTTAGGATTGTTGGAGGTTAGTGGGATGGGATAAAGTAATGATCTAGAAGGATTGAGTGTTTTGTTCAGGGTGGGATGCTCGAAATAGAGATTTAACAGGTATGGTAGTTTCTAGCAATGATAATACCCAGGATGGGCTTTGGGAGTGGGCTGCTAAGGTGGGATTGAATGAAAAGTCTGTGGAAATGAGGCCAGTGAATAAAAGAGGCTGAGCTATTAAAGGGGTCAGTCAGTCTCCATAAATGGTGAAGACAAGCAAGTGGTGAGGATGTAAGGATATTTACTGTGAGTTGCCAGCATCCTCAATCAGTGGGGAAGAATTGGAAGGAGGGTAGATGATAATAAGGAATGGTGAAGGTAGTATAATCAGCTGAATTTGGCTGTCAGAAATTAGGAATTTCAGAAGGCCAGTGAGGCTTAGGAGGATTGAAAGATTGGGTAAAATGGAGGATGTACTCAATACTGTGGCTTTAAGAACTTGGGGAGGATGACCAGGAAGAGTTGGACTTTTTCTGGGATCTGAGGTGTGATGGGATTAGTCCTGATTATACAGTGGGCATCAGTTCTGGCAGTGTTTTTCAAATTGCCAGTTATGAATTTAGGAGATTACAACTAATGTATTTTTAAATGAAATGTAATAGAAAATATCACAGTGTAATATCACAAGTATATATCACAGTAAAATATCAAAAGTAATAAGGGGCTAGGAATTTTTTAACAACTTTGTTGAGATTTAATTCACATACCATTAAAGTTCACCTATTTGAAGTATACAAGTTATTTTTTTGTGTGTACTCATGGAGTAGTGATACCATCACCACAGCCTAATTTTAGAACATATTTGTCACTCCAAAAACTCCATACCTATTAGCAGTCACTCCCCCATTCCTGTGCAACCCCCCACTTTTACTCTAGCCCCAAGCAACCACTTATCTTTTACTTTTTGTCTCTGTAGGTTTGTTTATTTTAGGCATTTTATGTAAATATAATCATGTAGTATATAGTCTTTTGTGACTGGTTTATTTTACTTATTAGCATAATGTTTTCAAGGTTCATTCATCTTGTAGCATGTATCGGTACTTCATTCCTTTTTATGGCCTAGTAATATTCCATTCTACAGGTGTACCACATTTTATTTATCCACTCTTCAGTTCGTGGGCATTTGGCTGGCTGTAAGTCATGCTGTCATGAACATTCATGTACAAGTTTCTGTGTGACAGGTTTTCATTTCCTTTGGGTATATAACCACATTGGATTGGAATTGGTTGTATGGATAATTCCATATTTAACATTTTGAGGAACTGCATACTGGCTTTTCAAAGTGGCTGCACCATTTTACATTACCACCAGCAGGGTACAAAGGTTCCAGTTTCTCTGTGTCCTGTCAATGCCTGTGACTGTTTGTCTTTTGATATAGCCTTCCTAATGGGTGGGAAGTGGTATTTCATTGTGGTTTTGATTTGCACTTCTCTGATAGCTAATGATGTTGATCATCTTTACATGTGCTTATTGGCCATTTGTATATCTTGGGAGAAGTGTTTATTCAGATTCTTTGCCTGTTTTTAAATTGGGTTACCTTTTTATTTTTGTGTTCTTTATGTAGTGTAGATCCAAGTCCCTCATCAGACATGGGATTTGCAGATATTTTCTCCTGTTTTGGAGTTTTCAGTTTCTTGGTAGTGTTGTTTCCAGCACAAAAGATTTTAATTTTAACGAAATCCAGTTTCTGTTTCTTTTGTTGTTGCTTGTGCTTTTGGTATTTTATGTAAGAAACCATCACCTAACTCAAGGTTATGAAGATCATACGTGTTTTCTTCTAAAAGTTTTATAGTTTGAGCTCTTACATTTAGTTCTGTGACCCATTTTGAGTTAATTTTTTTGTGTATGGTGTGCAGAAGGGATCTGACTCCATTCTTTTGCATATGGACATGCAATTGTCCTATTTGTTGCAGATACTGTGCTTTCTTATCAAACTGTTTTGTCATCCTTGTTTTTTAAAAAAAAATGTTTTTTTCCTGGGCTGTCAATTTCCATTAATCTATATGTCTGTTGTTATATCAGCCACCCTGTCTTGATTATTTTAGCTAAGAATGGTTTTTTGAAATTTGTGTTTCAGTTGAGTGTGCTTATATATAGATACACCCAGAGGTTGTCTGTAATAGGTTAAGATGTAAAATGCTTTGAAATCTCTGATTTGAGCTATGGTGGTTCTGTGTAACAGTTCATGCTCTTATAGCAAATTAATGGGCTATAATCCCTCTCAGGGAATGTAGCAATAAGGCATGTTAAAGGGCCTGTCTCTGGGTATAGAATTCCTTTTATTGAATGACATATTTTTCCTTCCTTTAGTAGATGTTCTTTTTGGGTGTGTGTGGACCAAAGGGGAGAAAGGAATAAGGTTTAGAACAGCTGTGGGAATTTTTAATCAGAGATGAATCTAAGGAATAGGAAATGAGGTGTGATTTGAAATTTCAAAGTTAGGGTTTTGTCCTGGGCCGGTTTTTCATGACTCTGTTTTTATTTTTTGTCTTTTTAAAGATTTTATTTATTTGAGAGAGAGAAAGAGAGTGAGCACGAGCCAGGTGGTGGGGGGCAGGGGGATGGTGCAGATGCAGAGGGAGAGGGGAAGCCGACTTCCCGCTGAGCAGGGTGCCCAACTCTTTGAAATCTTTGAAAATGTTAGGCATGTCTGTGTTGGGTAACTTCATTATATTGATCCTTTGTAGGTATTTTCCTATAGGCTTTTGTGTCACTCAATTTTTCATCATGTTGTCTTTTTCTTTTATACTTGGATATTTCTTATTAAGACATTACATATGCAAAAATCTAGGGATAATTTGAGTTTTAGGGATGATGTTATCTCTTTCCATAAAGGACTTTTGTTTGCTTTCAATAGGAGGCTAGCTAGTGGAACTAGCCATCCTGAATCATTTTAATCCAGTCAGAAACCAAAATGTTTCACAGCCGGGCTCCAGACTCTGCAAAGGCTGGTCTATTTTATGTTTTCTTTACTCCTAAGATAGGATTCTTTGGGATCCTAACATAAAACAGGGTTGTTATAAGCCCCTCTCTCTGCCCCCATTTCTCTACTCCCATACTGCATTGGGCCCTTACCTCCAGTATTTAACTCTTTCAGCCTTGTAGATCTGTGAAAAGTTCAGCTAAGCTTCTCAGTTACCTGTATGGAATTGACAGATATGCAACCTGGGAAAAATGACCCTAGATGCCTGGCCCACCTCTGAGAATTTCCTTACTATCTCAGTCTTAGCCTCCTTACCTTTTTTACTGCCTTGTTAGCATTCTGATGCCTTCAGAGAGGTGTGGGATGTTTGTTTTTCTGATTTTGCCTGGGGGAAGGGGGTGTACAGTTTTTCTTGTTCTCAGTAAGAGATTGGTCTGAATTACCTAGTTCACCAAAGTAATTTGTTAGCTTGATGAAGGCCTATCTCATAAGATTTCCAGTATATGTAGTTTGTTTTTCTCAAGGTGAGATTTTGGGTACCAGTGTTATTATATATACATTATGTAGCCATATTATGTATGTTATAGCAGTTATTAGAGAAGGAAAACAGACTTAGGAGTAGAAAAAGGAGGAAACAAATGGCAGAGAGAATGATATTTTTGCAAAGTTTGGGAGAGATAAAGCTAGGGTAACATTTTCATGTCTGTTAGGAGTATCATAGGACAGTTATGTATAAAAGGAGCTGACATTTATCAGCATGAGATTGTCATAGTTATGTGGCTGTAGAATCTCAGATATAGTGGAGCAGGCATAGGGAAGTATCTACTCAGTTATGTTAAGTAAAATTTTTAAATTTGTTCCACAAAGAAAAGCCCCAGGATCGTCTTCTAAGTCATTAAGGAGGGTTTGACTTTGCGGTTTATGGTTATACCTTGTAGCTATATGAATCTACAGCACAGCACAGCCTCTAGTAAAGGATTAAAAAGAGAACTTAATTCCGTGAAATCCATTATTAATATAAGATATATGAAATCGTATGGATTTTGATTTAATGTGCTACTTAATATATGCATATTAATTAATTTACACTTTTCATGAGTTCATTTATGTTCTTGATCCTCCAACTCATTTTCTGTATTTCTGAAATTTCTAAGTTATAAAATTTTCTTTTTTTTTTTTTTTAAAGATTTTATTTATTTATTTGACAGAGAGAGACACAGCGAGAGAGGGAACACAAGCAGGGGGAGAGGGAGAAGCAGGCTCCCCGCAGAGCAGGGAGCCTGATGCGGGACTCGATCCCAGGACCCTGGGATCATGACCTGAGCTGAAGGCAGTCGCTTAACCAACTGAGCCACCCAGGCGCCCTATAAAATTTTCTGTTACTCTTCAATTATTGTAATTGAAGAGTGAAAATGATATCTCTTTTGTAGTCCCCTTTCTTCTTCTGAGAAAATGAGAGATATTGGAGGTGTCCTGTCTCAGGTGATTTTATCAGCAGGGTTTTGGTTGATATTTTAAACTTTTGGAAGATGGGAAGTGTTTCTTAAACTGATTCTCTCCTTTGTGCTCCACCTTCCTAATGTTTATGCAGTGTGTGTGTTATGGGACACTGGTTTAAAATCTGAAAGTTTGTTATATTTGTCTATAGAATCTGCTATTACTCTATTTTGGAGCTTTACAGTTCATCATTTGGCCAGGCTTTTTTTCTTTTTTTCTTTTTTTTAAATTTCCCCACACCATCCCCAAACTATTTTAAGAACGTTCAGGGGCGCCTGGGTGGCTAAGTTGGTTAAGCGTCTGTCTTGGGCTCAGGTGGTGATCTCAGGGTCCTGGGATCGAGCCCTGTGTTGTGTTCCCTGCTCCGTGGAGAGTCTGCTTGTCCCTCTGTCCCTCTTCTGCTGGTGTGCATGCTCCATCTCTCTCTCTCTCTCTCAAATAAAATCTTTTTTTTTTTTTTTTTTTTAAAGAATGTTCAGGGGTGCCTGGGTGGCTCAGTCATTAAGCGTCTGCCTTCAGCTCAGGTCACGGTCCCAGGTTGCTGGGATTGAGCCCCGCATCTGGCTCCCTGCTCAGCGGGAAGCCAGCTTATCCCTCTCCCACTCCCCCTGCTTGTGTTCCCTCTCTCACTGTGTCTGTCAAATAAATAAATAAAATCTTAAAAAAAAAAAAAAAGAATGTTCAAACATACAAGTTGAAAGAATAGTACAGTGAGCACCCCAGATTACCATTTGGATACAGTTGTTAACATTTTGTAATATTTATTTATATTTCTCTTAGTAGAGACTTTTTGTGTATGCACTTGACCCCTACATGCGCAGTGCATCTCCTAAAATTAATCTGCTTAATGTTATAGCAGTTATTAGAGAAGGGGAAAACAGACTTATTTTCTCCTTATTTAAAAGATGTCATTCTTTTAAAAAGAAACCTTAAGTTTTAGTCTGTATTCAGGTTTTTTCAGTTGTCCATTTGTAGATGGTTTTCTCAAACCAGGGTTCAGTCAGAGTTCATATGTAATATTTGTTGTTGCTTTAGACATTAATGTGCCTCTCCATCTGTGGAGTATATGTTCGAAAGACCTCCAGTGGATGCCTGAAACTGCAGGTACTAAACCCTATTTTTTTCAATATATGCATACTTGTAATAAAGTTTAATTTCTAAATTAGGCACAGTAAGAGATTAATAACAATAATAAAATAAAACAGTTATAATTATATAAAAGCTATGTGAATGTAGTCTCTCTCTAAATATCTTATTGTACTGTACTTACCCTTCTTGTGATGATGTGAGGTGATAAAATGCTTATATGATGAAGTGAGGTGAATGACGCAGGTATTGTGAATAGTGTTAGGCTAGTATTGACATAATGATGGTAGATCAGGAGGAGCTTCACCTGCTTCATGGAAAGCAAAACCTCAGGTAAGGGGAGACTACTGTACTACAGGTGTCCCTACCTCCACTTCCCCCCCCCCCCATGATATTGCCTTCTTAAAAAGATAAGGCCAGTTGTCTTGCAGAATGTTCCACATTCTGGATTTGTATGATTGTTTCCTTGTGGTATTTAACTTGTATCTGCAGCCACTGTGTTTCCTAAAAATAGAAAGTTGGGTCTAGAGGCTGGATTATATTTAGTTTTTTTGGCTTAGATGCTCCTGTGTACATAATATTCATTCATAACTCAGGACATATAACACCAGGTTGTCTGCCTAAATTGTAGTCATTTGATTAAGGTGATATTCATTAGATCTATCCATTACAAAGATGGATTTTTTCCCCTCCTCCTTTGTAATTAGCAACTGATCAGTGAGGAAATAGTTTGGTTTCCTGAGACTATTCTGTTACCCAGCAGCCTTTGCCTGATGTTTCTTAGCCTTTATTGATGAGCCTTGTCTAAACCAGTTATTTCACTTGGACTCATGAAATGTTGCCTTTTCTAACCCTGTCATCCTTCTGGATCTATTAGCGAGCTATCCACATTAAAAAGACCTTTTTCTTGTCAACTAGGATTGAACTACAGTTTTTCTTGAAAAGATGAGGTAAATGCTTATTTTCCTTTGATACATCAACTTTTAACTCTGAAAATTCTTCGAACTCTCAAACTCTTAAACTTGATGTCTACTCTGAAAATCAGTTACCAGTCATCTCCAATGGAGGCAAACAACTTTCTCTCTTTCTCTCTTTCAGTATGACAGAAATTTGTGGGGTTTTTTTTTGTTTTTTTTTTAGTGTTTTTATAATCATTTCAGGCGCTATTCCTTTTTTTAAAAAATTAGCCAACATATAGTACCTCACTAGTTTCAGATGTAGTATTCAATAATTCATCAGTTGTGTATAACACCCAGTGCTCATCACATCACGTGCCTTCCTTAATGCCCATTACCCAGTTACCCCATCCCTCCACCACCTCCCCTCCAGCAACCCTCAGTTTGTTTTCTATAATTAAGAGTCTCATGGTTTTTCTCCCTCTGTGATGACTTCCCATGCAGTTTTCCTTCCTTCCCCTATGATCCTCTATGCTGTTTCTTCTATTCCATGTATGAGTGAAACCATAGGATAATTGCCTTTCTCTGATTGACTTATTTCGCTCAGCATAATACTCTGCAGTTCCATCCATGTCAGTGTAAATGGTAAGATTTCATCCTTTCTGATGGCTGAGTTATATTCCATTGTATATATATATATGCCCCATCTTTTTTATCCATTCATCTGTCAGTGGACATCTGGGCTCTATCCATCGTTTGTCTATTGTGGACATTGGTGCTTTGAACATTGGGGTGCAGGTGCCCCTTCGGATCACTACATTTGTATCTTTGGGGTAAATACCTTGTAGTGCAATTGCCAGGTCGTAGGGTAGCTCTATTTTTAACTTCTTGAGGAACCTCCATACTGTTTTCCAGAGTGGCTGTACTAGCTTGCATTCCCATCAACAGTGTAAGAGGGTTCCCCTTTCTCCACATCCTCACCAACATTTGTTGTTTTCTGTCTTATTAATTTTAGCCATTCTGACTGGTGTGAGATGGTGTCTCCTTGTGGTTTTGATTTGTATTTCGCTGATGCCAAGTGATGTGAAGCATTTTTTTCATGTGTCTGTTGGTCATTTGGATATCTTCTTTGGAAAAATGTCTCTTCATGTCTTTTGCCCATTTCTTGGCTGGATTATTTGTTTTTTGGGTGTTGAGTTTGATAAGTTCTTTATAGATCTTGGATACTAGCCCTTTATCTGATATGCCATTTGCAAATATTTTCTCCCATTCTGTACGTTGCCTTTTAGTTTTGTTGACTGTTTCCTTTGCTGTGCAGAAGGTTTTTATCTTGATGAAGTCCCAATAGTCCATTTTTGCTTTTGTTTTCCTTGCCTTTGGAGACATGTCTAACAAGAAGTTGCTGCAGCTGAGGTCAGAGGTTGCTGCCTGTGTTCTCCTCTAGAACTTTCAATCTAGAGGTGACTTTAGGTCTAAAATGAGTCACTTGTAGACAGCATGTGGATGTGTCTTGCTTTTTTATCCAATCTGATACGCTGTGTCTTTTTTTTTTTTTAAGATTTTATTTATTTATTTGAGAGAGAGAGAATGAGAGACAGCACAAGAGGAAGAGGGTCAGAGGGAGAAGCAGACCCCCTGCTGAGCAGGGAGCCCGATGCGGGACTCGATCCCGGGACTCCAGGATCATGACCTGAGCCGAAGGCAGTCGCTTAACCAACTGAGCCACCCAGGCGCCCCACCCTGTGTCTTTTGATTGGAGCATTGAGCCCGCTGTATTCAGAGTAACTATTGAAGGATGTGAATTTAGTGCCATTGTATTACCTGTAAAGTTCCTGTTTTTGTAGATTGTGTTTCTTTCTGGTCTGTGTTACCTTTGGGCTCTCTCTTCGCTTACAGGATTCCCTTTAATAATTCTCACAGGGCTCGTTTAGTCATCACAAATTCTTTTAATTTGTTTGTCCTGGACACTCTTTATCTCTCCTTCCATTCTGAATGACAGCCTTGCTGGATTAGTCTGGCTGCATGTTTTTCTCATTTAGTACCCTGAATATATCATGCCAGCCCTTTCTGGCCTGCCAGGTCTCTGGATAAGTCTGCTTGGCAGTGTAATATTCCTACCTCTGTAGGTTAAGGACCTCTTATCTCGAGCAGCTTTCAGGATTTTCTCTTTATCTCTGAAATTTGCACGCTTCACTATTATATGTCAGTGTGTTGATTTATTTTTATTGATTTTGGGGGGGGTTCTCTCTGCCTCCTGGACTTGAATACCTGTTTCCTTCCCCAGATTAGGGACATTCTCAGTTATGGTTTGCTCAAATATACCTTCTGCTCGTCTCTGTGTTTTTTCTTCCTCTGGGACCCTAATAATTCTAATATTGTTTTGCTTTATGGTATCATTGATTTCTCGAAGCCTCCTCTCATGGTCCATTAGTTGTTTTTCTCTCTTTTCCTTAGCTTTTTTCCTTTCTATCATCTTGGACTCTTCTGCCTCATTTACCCTAGATGTTAGAGCATCTGGTTTAGACTGCATCTCAGCTAAAACATTTTTTATTTTGGCGTAATTAGGTTTTATTTCTGCACTAAGAGATTCTCTAGTGTCTTTTATGCTTTGTTTCAAGCCCAGTTAGTAACTTTATCATCACTATCGTGAATTCCAGCTCTGACATTTTACTTATATCCATATGGATTAGGTTTGTGGCAGACAGTATCATCTCTGGTTTTTTCCTTTGTTGTGAATTCCTCCTTCTAGTTATTTTGCCCAGAAAAGAATCGATGAATGAAAGAACAAAATCAAAAATACCAACCATGCCCCAAGCAAAATACACACTAGACAAATCAGAAGAAACCAAAAACAAGGGCGGGGGGTGGGGAGAGAATATAATCTCCCCAAGTGGACAAAACAAGGTGGTCAACTTGGTCCTGGCTGTATTTTGGTCTGTTTGTTAGAAGACACTAAGTCCCAAAATTGTAAAAAAGCAAAACTTATATTTATGCAAAAATAAAGGTGAATACAGTGAAAAGAAGCAAAACATGAAGAATATATCTATAAAATGTAAATGTAAAAATGAAAGTTTAAAAAAAGACTTAAAAACGGTTGATAAACTAGTTGAAAAGGAAAAAAGAAAAGGAAAATTTGAAATTGAAAGATAAAAGAATTATGAGAAAAAAATTTCAAATTCTGTATACTGTTTTCCCCTGGCACTGGCGTTTTGCCATTCTGTGTGCTCGGTAAACTTGATATTTTCCTAATTTTCCACCTGGTCTTCTTGGGGAGGGGCCTGCTGTGCTGATTCTCTGGTGTCTTTGTCTGGGCAGAGTTGCACTGCCCCTTACCTGGGGCTGGGCTCAGTGTAAGCCGCTTAGGGTTGTTTTATGTGGCTTTTGCTCCCTGAAGGCTTTCCTCTGCTGTATCACTTTCCAATAGTCCGCTTATAGAAGTTCCCTCCTCCCCCCCGCCCCCGCCATTTATATTCCGATATATCCCTTCAGATTCATTTCTCTGCAACCCCTACCTTGCACAAAGTGGTCGCTTTTCTATTTGTAGAAATCTAGCAATTCTTTTTTTACATCTCAGGTTGAATTCATAGGTGTTTAGAATGATTTGATAGTTACCTAGCTAAATTCAAGGGACCAGATGAAATAAAGTCCCCGACCCTTCCGCCATCTTGCCTCCCTCCCCTTACTATTCCTTTTTTTAGTAGACTTTATTTTTTAGAAATTTTGGATTTACAGAAAAAATGAGAACATACTACAGAGATTTCTCTTATACCCTCACCGAGATTCTCTTATTATCAACAGCTCCCTGTGTCAGTATGGTACATTTATGACAGTTACGGACTAATAGCAATACATAATTTTTTTAAAGATTTTATTTATTTATTTGAGAGAGCGTGTGCATGAGCGGAGGGGAGGGGCAGAGGGAGAGGGAGAAGCAGTCTTCCCACTGAGCAGGGAGCCCGACAACTGGGCTTGGTCCCAGGACCCCGGAATCATGACCTGAGCCGAAGGTTTAATTGACCCACCCAGGTGCCCCAGTATGTTATTATTAATTAAAGTATGTACATAGTTTATTCAATTTTCCATAGTTTTTACCTAATGTCCTTTTTTTCCACGTATTCCATCCTGCTTACATTACATTTAGTTGGCCTGTCTCCTTAGAATCTTCTTGCGATTGAGTTCTCAGACATTCCTTCATTGTTTTTGATGACCTGACAGTTGTTTTTTTTTTTTTTTTTTAAAGATTTTATTTATTTATATGACAGACAGCGAGAACAGGAACACAAGCAGGGGGAGTGGGAGAGGGAGAAGCAGGCTTCCTGCTGAGCAGGGTGCCCGATGTGGGACTCGATCCCAGGACCCTGGGATCATGACCTGAGCCGAAGGCAGACGCTTAACGACTGAGCCACCCAGGCGCCCGACGTTGACAGTTTTGAGGAGCACTGGTCACGTATTTTGTAGAATTCCCCTTTGTTGGAATTTGATGTTTTCTGATTTTTAGACTGGGATTATGAGTTTAGGGGAGACAGATCATAGGTATAAAATGCCATTTTCTTTTTTTTTTTTAAATAAAGATTTTATTTATTTATTTAACTGACAGAGACAGACAGCTAGAGAAAGAACACAAGCAGGGGGAGTGGGAGAGGAAGAAGCAGGCTTCCCGCCAAACAGGGAGCCCGATGTGGGCTCGATCCCGGGACCCTGGGATCATGACCAGAGCTGAAGGCAGCTGCTTAACCAGCTGAGCCACCCAGGTGCCCCTAAAGTGCCATTTTCCGACACATCATATCAAGGGTATACTATTAACATAATTTACAGCTACTGATGTTGACCTTGATCACCTGGCTGAAATAGTGTTTGTCCAATTTCTCCACTGTAAAGTGACTCCCCTTTTACTCCACATTGTACTGTTTGGAAGAAGTCACTATGTACAGCCACACTTAAAGAGTGAGGAATCATGCTCTGTCTCCTTGAGAGTACAGTACATAAATTAGTTGGAATCCTTCTGCATGAGAGATTTGACTCTTCTCCCATTTATTAATTCAGTAATTTGTATCAGTATAGATTCATGATTATTTTATACTTTGGGTTATAATCCAGTCTTTATTTTCTTGCTCAAATTGTTCCAGCTTTGGCCATTGAGAGGTCTTCCGGTTGGCACCTGTGCTCCTTTGACATACTTGTGTCAAAGTGGGTTTTTTTTTCCTTGAGGTTTTCCTTACTTTCTGCCACTACAAGGTGCTTCCAGCCTATTTTATATATTTCCTGCCCCACTCTTAGAATCAACCACTTCTCCAAGGAGCTCTGTTTCCTTTTATTGGAGAATGGTATTAGAGAATTAGAAACCAAGATCTAGGTGCTAGGTGTGCTTATTGCTACTAGGATGTGGCTTCTTTCAGTCACTCTCAGCAGACAGCAAAGAAATGAATGTGTATATGTATTAACAACACATATAAATTTGTGTTTATGCAGATATCTATAAATATTTTATATAACCATCTGTGTCTATATTAAGCTAAACATGAGTTCTTACTGTCTTCAGCTCTAATCCATTACTACATGGATCTTTCTGGCATTCTCCCCTTAGTGATAGTAAATTTCCTCCAACAGTGAGAAACCTGTCTCCTACCATACAGGATCCATTTACTTAATTGTTTAATTCCAGTATGTATACATTTAGAGCAGTATCATAATTATTAATTTATACCCAAAAGGAAACAAGTTTATCAACTAGGAGTTTTTTGTGTGTGAATTCTTTAGGAATTACTACATATGTAATCACATTGACAAACAAGAACAGCTTTATTTTTTCTTTTACAATCTACATACCTCTTATTTTCTATTGTTGTTTTACTGCAATAGTCAGAAATTTTTGTATGATACTGAATAGGAGTGATGAGAGGGGACATCCTTGTCTTGTTCCTGAACTTAGAGGGAAAGTATCCAGTTTCTCACCATTAAATTTAATGTTAATTATAGGGTTTTGTCTTGTTTTGGTAAATTTCTTTATCCAGTTGAGGCGAATACTCTCTAGTCCTAGTTTTCTGAGAGTTTTTAGTATGAATGGGTGTTAGATTTTGTCAAATGGCTTTTCCTCTTCCAATGATGATCATACGACTTTTCTTCTTTAGCCTGTGAATGTGGTGGGTTACATTAGATTTTAGAACCAGCTTTGCATACCTGGAATAAATACCTTTTGGTTGTGGTATAGAATTTTTTTTATATGTTCTTGGATTTTGTTGCTGATATTTTGTTGAGGATTTTTGTATCTGTGTTCATAAGATATATTGTTCTGTAATTTTCTTTTTCTGTATTGTCTTTATCTGATTTTGGTATTAGGATAATGCTGCCCTCATAGAGTGAGTTAGAGAATGTTTCTTTTGCTTCTATTTTCTGGAAGAGATTGTAGAGAATTCATAATATCATTTTTTTCCCCTAAGTATTTGGTAGAACTCATCAGTGAAACCAGTTGGACTTGGTGCTGACAGTTTGGGAAGGTTAATATTGATTCAGTTTATTTAATTGATATAGTCCTATTCAAATTATCTGTTTCTGTTTGTGTGAATTTTTGTAGGTTGTATCTTTCACAGAATTGGTGTATTTCATCTCAGTTAACACATTTGTGAGTATAGAATTTTTCATAATATTCTTTTACTATCCTCCTAATGTACTTGCGATCGGTAGTGATGACCCCTCTTTCATGTTTTATATTAGTAATTTGTGTCTTCTCTCCCTCTTTTTTTTTTTTCTTTTCTTCTTGCTTAGTCTGGCTAGGGGTTTATCAATTTTATTTATATTTTCAAAAACAGCTTTTGTTTTTGTTGATTTGTTTTATTTTCTCTTCTCAGTTCTATTGATTTCTGCTGGGTTTTTTTTTGTTTTTTGTTTTTTTTTTTCTTCTTCTTCTTTTGCTTGCTTTAGGTGTCTTTATTCTTTTTGATGCTCACATTTTTCCACGTTTGGCCAGTGAAAATTGCTTGAGGTGATGGCTCTATCATTTTGATCTGACCTGGTTGGTCATTGAGTGCTTCCTGGCAGAGTAAGATGTGTGTGTTTCAACTTGTACTTATCCTGCCTCAACCTGGAACACTCCATTTCTTTAGGAAATTAGTTTTAGTCTTAGTTTTACATGATTATTCATTTCTTTCATTTAAACTTTGAACAGATTTGCCACAAAAGATTACGCTTTTTGCTTTTTTTTGGTAGTCTACAGAGCAACTGAGGTATCCTGTCCTGCTTGTATTTTTTGCATCCTTCCTTATTTCAAAAACAGAATGTTTTCTTGTTCAGTATGTGTAAACATAAAGATACTTCATATATAGTCAAACTTCTATTAGGTCCCTGAAAGTGACTTGAACTTTAGCATTTTGGGCTCCTGCTATGTTAAGAGATAATCGCATACCACACTGCATACCTTTTTAAGAAGTTAGAAAATTGAGTATGCAGTGTTCTGAATTATTTCATTTGCCTTTTCTGCATCTCTAGAATTATTTCATCATTTATATTTAAAGTGTTTGAACTTTAACTTCAAGGTTTTTTTGTTTGTTTGAACAAATATTTACTATCTGCTAGCACTTAACAATTAACACATTTAATCTTTTTAACAACCTTTATTATTCTACTCTCTTCTCCATTTTATAGATGGGAAAACTCAGGCAGGTGAAGTTAAGTAAATTGCTCAGGGTGGTGGGGCCAGAATATGAATCCAGATAATCTGCTCCAGAGTCTGAGCTTCGATCACTGCTGTGTGTGGCCTCTCCTGTGATGGTTAAGTGAAAGAGTTGTTTGTGATTTTTGCATCAAGTTCTCCCCTTCTTTTCATGTTAATTATGGTGCAGTAGGTGACACTTTTATTACTGTAATGCCTTGGTGTGGCATTGGCGGCATTAGTTATTTAAGCAATAAAATTTTGAGATCCCTAATTGGAAGAATTCAGAGGCTTGTATTTCATTGCTTTGCTCTGTTGGCCCTTTGCTGCAGTTCTTTTTGGTCAAGAGACAAACATTTTCTTGAATAGTGATGATCTCCAAAAAGATTGCATTCTCCTTAAAAAAAAAAAAAAAAAGTCCAGTAAATCCATTTAGAGTATGAATTTTGAAGTACAGTCTCTGTGATGATATAAAAGGAGAGTAAGTGAAAAGACTTCATATAAGGTACAGAGAGCTGAATATTTGTAACAAGTTTATTGGTGTACCTAGTTCTGCTGGTACTGTATAGGAAGGATCATTATTTTAAGAGAACATTTTGCTGGAAATCCAGGTTCTTAGAATTCTAAGTTTCAGTTCTTTGGTTTGTTAACATGGGGTCCACTGCATCCTGTTTTCTGGTGTAATTTTCTCTTCCTTCTCTGCCTCCCTGTAGTTATTAAGACCTGCTGCTGATTCCTTAAGGCTAGGGCACACTTCCTTTGAAAAGAATGTTATCTAGTGCTATGAGAGGAAGAGAGTAGGGAAAGCCTGGAAGAATAGATTTTGCTCTAAAAGAAATGTGTCCTTAATGGAGTAAGAAGTTTTGTAAAACAGGAGAAGATTTGCAGTGTTGGTCTCCGTACCTTAGTCTGCTAAGGTTTGTTAACATCTCTGAACTTTAGCAGTAGAAAATATAGGAAGGGGTTTCAAGGGTTCCATGAAGTCAAACTGTTTTTATAACAATACTTAGTTGTTATTTGCCTTTTTCGTGCTGTTCTCAAGTTTTCCAGAGGCCACGTGACCTGACCTGTGATGTGGCAACAGAGTGAGTGCAGAAGCACATAAGAGAATCCAGCTGTCTGAAATTAAGCCGATAGGGAAAGGAATTTGTAAAAATGTAAAACAGTGGCACCCTTCTCAAAAGTGTTTAAAAAGAAGTATTTTCCACCAAAATGCTAGTTATAGTAACATGTAATAGGTTTGTTATTATATTTAAATAAGTTTTAAATGTTCAGCTTTTAATGTGTAATGTAGTATATATTTATAGATACAATCAGTATAAATTATAAATAAAAGTTCTTCAGGATCCTGAATAATTTTAAAGAATATATGGGATCCTGAGACCCAAAAATTTAAGAGCAGCTGCATTATAGGATATCAATAAATCATGTTCATATCACTGCTTATTTTAGTAGAAATATCTTGGGAAGCTGTCAAGATTCACAAGGACAGGTTTAAATTTTCCAGAAGTTTAATTTTCACTTGAAAGTTTGAATTTTGTCCTTGGTAGTAAATATTGTCATTTGTTTTCCTTGAACTAATAGGCTTACTTTGTTCATTTTCAAGAAAATGTCTTCCACATTCCCTACTGCAAATTAATAGTTTGTCTGTCAGTCATTCTTTCAAGTAAAAATGGAATTCCATGAAAAAGTAGCTCCCAACTCAAATAGTTGCAAGGTGCCTTACCTTTGAGACAGCTGTTATTTTTCAGTATATAGTAACAGTGCTAATGTGAGCTTCCCATCACATCAGATTATTTGAATATTCTTCTTATATTACAACAAAATTTGACAATTTAACAACAGTGTGACATCTGAAACCATATAAATAATTTTTTCATGTTCTATTATATTAAAATCCCTTGGTCTGTCTTGCATTTAAATGAATCTTTTACCAGTGCATTGATCATTTGGAAAATACTGGTTCAGTGAGGCCTACAGATCTTCTAAATGTTGAAATATTTCATTATGTCATTATTGTCATAGTGTCTTACGAGGACTCACAGGGCCATCACCAAAAACTCCATCTGTCTCAAGTACTTAAGGGCCAAGATTTATACAGTTAATAATTGCTGGGAAAAAAATTACCAAAATTGTTATCTGAAGCCAGACTGGTTAGTATAAGAAAAGAGAGTCCCCAAATTACCAATATCTAGAGTAAAAAAGGGACATGACAACATAGCCTGCAGACGAAAGGAATATTATAAACAAGTATATAATAATTAAACAACTTAGATGGAATGGAAAAATTCTTTTTAAAGATATGCATTACCCAGATTGACACTACAGGAAAGCTTTGTATTAGAAAAATTGATTTTGTAATGGAAAAGTTTCACATAGGCTCTTTGGCACCACAAGGGAATGAACACTAATTTGATTGGGCCACTACTTCTAAAGCTATGATTCCCAAATTTTTTAGTCTTGAAGTATCTTGATGTTCTTAAAAATAATTGAGGATTTCATAGGGTTTTTCTTTATATGAGCTATAGCTATTGAAGTTTACCTTATTAGAAACTAAAATTAAGAACTTTAAGAAATGTTTATCAGTTTATTTACAAAATAATAAACCAATTACAAGTTAAAGTGGCTAACTTTTTTTTTTTTAACATGAACAACTTTTTTTGTGAAAAATAACTTTTCCAAAAGAAAAAATATCTGTTGTGAAAGAACAGGTCTCTTAGCTCTGGAAAATTCTTGTATGTTTGTGAATGAGAATGAAAAAGGCAAATGATAATGTATTTCTGGATTGACATTTTTGTTTTTCAGCACTCTTAAAGTTGTAGTTTCCTTGTCTCTGACTTGTACAGTTTCAGAGAAGTCTGGTAACTTTTATCCTTGTTTCTGAATGAGTTCTGGAAATTGTTCATCTTTTTTTTTTTTTTTTAAAGATTTTATTTATTTATTCATTCATGAGAGGCAGAGAGAGAGAGAGAGAGAAGCAGGCTCCCAAGGAGCAGGGAGCCCGATGCGGGACTCGATCCCAGGACCCTGGGATCATGACCTGAGCCGAAGGCAGACGCTTAACCATCTGAGCCACCCAGGCGCCCTGGAAATTGTTCATCTTAATAGCTCCCTGGCAGTGGTCCTGTCCCTCAGTCTTGGCGAGTTTTGCCTTACTCATGTGTAGATTAGTATTCAGCCAAAGATACAAGAGGACCCCATGCTGATTTCTGGAGCTCTTTTTTCTCTGAGTACCTCTCTTCTCTTTACTCTGCCCTCAAGATTCTAGACACCTTTGCCTTCCTGATGTGACTTCTCAACTCATTGAAGCTGCCATACTGTTAAGTGTGGCCTGTTCTGCACAGTGGTCTGGAAAGGGCCCCCAGGCAGAACTGCAGGGCAGTTACAGAGTTTACCTACTTTGTTTTCCTTTTTTCATGGGTTGCAGACCTAATCTCTCTGTTGTCCAGTGTCTGATAACAGTGTTGTATTTTTTCTGCTTTCTAGTTACTGAAAGAGGGTAAATCTGATACTTGTCCTCCAACATGGCAGACACAGAATCAGCTTTATTAATTTTTATTTTTAGAGATGCTTCAAGAACTATTCTTTTAAAGGAACTGAACCATATTTAATATATAATGGATAATAGGAACAATGAAATTTTTTTTTTCTTTAGGAAAATCTAAATATCTGGATCAGGGTTAAAACATATTACAGGTCCCCCTTCTCCCATCTGAAAGTGACACCTTTGTATGCTAAAATGGCATAAAGCAAAGAAGCAATCACCATTAACGTATTTGAAAAATTTTTTGAACATTCCCAGACCCCAAAATAACCTTAGGCTTTTCTGATACCTCAGAACACAGCTTGCTAACAAATACACAAAATAAATTGAGATAATGCACAGATGCTCACAGACACAGTTCAAAGCTATGGCCATTTGATGCTGAGATGCTGAGTGTGGTTCCTGGGAAGGAGCTTTGCAGTGCATTGTTGTTGCTTGGGGTGTGTGCTGCTTTTATAATGGCTCACTGCAAAACAAATGCTGATTGCTATTTTTGTTTTTTACCCTTTTTTTTAAAAAGTAGAAATGGAAATTCTCTTTGAATTTTTTTTTTTTTATTTTTTATTTTTTAAAGATTTTATTTATTTATCTGAGAGAGAGAGAATGAGAGACAGAGAGCATGAGAGGGAGGACGGTCAGAGGGAGAAGCAGACCCCCTGCCGAGCGGGGAGCCCGATGCGGGACTCGATCCAGGGACTCCAGGATCATGACCTGAGCCGAAGGCAGTCGCTTAACCAACTGAGCCACCCAGGCGCCCCTCTCTTTGAATTTCTTTTGATTAAAGGAAACAAGTACTAATACAGGTCTTCCCTAATATAGGTCTTCCCTAAAAGTGAATTGGCATAATGTAAACTTTTAAAAAGCAGTAGATAACTGTAATTAAATATAAAGAGTATAGGTGACTTCGTCTGAAGAAATAGATTTCAATTTTCATTTGTTTATTTATCAAATATTTTTTGGTATTTTCCTATATGCCGGGCACCATGCTTAGGCTTTTAGGATATAGAGTGAAGAAAGCAAGCATTCCCTGCCATCTTGGAGTTCATAGTCTAGTGGTGAAGAGAATTAGTCACAAAAATAAGTGAGCAGTTAGAACTCTGATAAATGATACGAAGCAGATCTTGGTATCATGAAAGTGTGTAAGGATACCCAATTTAGATTGCAGAGTGAGGGAAAGCTCTCCTGAGAAGTTGGCAGCTGAGCTGAAATCAGAGATTTGATGAGCAGGAGCTCCTCAATGGTAAGGAGAGGAAGTAGGTTGAGTCAACTTGGAGAGAGTAATCTAGGCTGAGAGATTGCATAAGCAGAAGCTATCAGGAGAGAGTCTTACATATTCCAAGGAATGAGGGAAGGTTAATACCTTGATTGGAGGGCAGAATACCATTTGCTGAGACAAGGAACATGGGAAGAAGGACCAGGTTTTGTTTTTAGAGTTGATTTAGAGGTGCTTTTGGAACATCTAAATGGAAATATCATGTAGACAGTTGGGTTTGAAATCAGAGGAGAAATAAGAGTTGAAAATACATATTTGGATTTGTTTTATTGGTGGTAATTGCTGTGGGTGTGGATGAAATTAATCAGAGCAAAGGAATAGAAGTCGTAGCCTTTGAGGAATTCCTTTTTTTAAATGTTTATTTGGAGAATGATTATTAAAAGCCCAAGAAGAACTGATTTTAGCATACAGGGACAGTGAGTTATTAAAGAAGCTCCAGTGTAGTAGTTTTCTCTGGCTGCTTTAACAAATTACCATAAATTTAGTGGCTTGAGCCAACAGAAATTTATATTCTTTCATAGTTCTGGAGGTAACAAGTCTGAAATCAGTATTATTGGGTCAAAATCAAGGTGTTGGCAGGGCCAGCTCCCTCTAGAGATTCTAGAGACTCTTTCAGCTTCTGATGGCTGCCAGTATTCCTTGAATTGTGGCCCCACCACTCCAGTCACTGCCTCTGTGGTTATATGACTTCCCCCTTTTCTATCTGTTTAATCATCCTCTGCCTTGTAAGGATATTTATGATGGCATTTAGGGTCCATCTGGATAATCTTATCTCAAGATCCTTAATGTAATCACATCTGCCAAAGCTTTACCCTGAGCAGTATTTAGCTATACAACACTTCTGACACCAAATGTGTGGGTTTTTTTGTCATAGCAACCAACTCTCCAATTTTCTGGACACTAAATGGGTGTTCTACAATTCAACGTTGACACTATTAGAGACCCCATAGGTTAAAGGCCTAGTACCACAAGATTGCCCCCACTTCAGATGTCAGTTGTAAGTTTGGGTCACCCATAATTCTGACTAAATGGCTGTAAAGTCAAGGTGTGGGGATTCCCACAACCCCTCACCTCAGGTTTGATAATTTGCAAGAAATGACTCACAGAGGTCAGAGAAGCACTTTACCTACTATTGCTGGTAAAGGGTGCAACTCAGGAATCGCAAGATGGAAGAAATCCATAGGACAAGGCATGGGGGACGAGTTTGAAGAGTTTCATGCCCTTTCTAAGCATGCCACCCTCCTAGCACCTTGTTGTGTATACCAACCTGGAAGCTCTCCAAACCCCACTGTTTAGGAATTTTTATGGAGTTTTACTATGTAGGCAAGCTCAGGGGTGCCTGGGTGGCTCAGTCAGGCTCAGTCGGTTAGGCTCAGTCTGTTAAGCGTCTGCCTTCAGCTCAGGTCATGATCCCAGGGTCCTGGGATTGAGCCCCATGTCTGGTTCTCTGCTCAGCGGGGAGCCTGCTCCTCCCTCTCCCTCGGCCTCCCACTCCCTCTGCTTCTGCGCGCGCTCTCTCTCTCTCTCAAATAAATAAAATCTTAAAAAAAAAAAAAAAGATTGAGTAAATCACCAATGTCTAGTGATTTAATCAATCTCCAGCCATTCTCCCCTCCCTGGAGGTTGGGGGTTAGGGCTGAAGTTGCCCACCCTCTAATCATGCTTTGGACCAGTACACATCCTGAAGGATGGGAATAATAGTAGTAGGGGGAGTAAGCAAAATACCTATACCACCATTTGAGAAGGCAGCGTAAGTGGTGTTTTGAGACAAGAAGTTACATTCAAAGCAAAGAAGCAAAGCAAATGTTTGGAAAAAAGATTGAGAATATAGGGGAATTGGGAGCTGCAGATTTAGTGGTTCTACGGAAAGATTTGGGAAGGTTGAGGAAGAGTGGAGGCCTTGGTCACAGGTCAGAGAGGTATAGAATTCCATGGGGATGATGGTGGGCATTTGGTTGGGCATTAAAAGTAATTTTTTTAATGAAATAATAGCCATTATGAATTTTATTGCCCCTTTCTTAGAGATGGTGGATACTAGGCCCAGTTCTCAAAATAATTGACTTCACTTGACCTGAAGTGAGGGCTTTAGTTGATTACAGTCTTAACTTGCTTCACAAAGCAAGTGCTGCAGCTTTTGTAGGTTTTTCTGTTTTCTTTCTTTCTTTTTTTTTTTTAAAGATTTTATTTATTTAGTCAAGAGAAAGAGGGAGAGAGAGAGAGCTCACACACAGGCTGGGGGAGGGGCAGAGGGAAAGGGAGAAGCAGACTCCCCTCGGAGCAGGGAGCCTGACGTGGGGCTCAATCCCAGGACCCTGAGATCATGACCTGAGCCGAAGGCAGACACTTAACAGACTGAGCCACCCAGGTGCCCTATTTCTACTGTTCTCAAGAGAAGGCAGTAGAGGTCAGGGAGCCAGAAGTGATGGAGACAAAGAAAAGAAGGTGGTGACATACATAAAAAATATATGGAAATATGTGCTATAAATTTATCAGTTCAAACCTGGATTATTTGATATGTGGGTTTGTAGTATTTTAATTCTAGACAGATTACCCATTGAACATAGCACATATGTATGTTCTGGTGTACCTCCAGTCTCGTTTAGCCAGGATACATTTAAGGAATGCCAGTTAAATAGTTGGTAATATAGAACAATATCAGAGTTAACAAAAATCAGATGATATTTTGACTCTAATTATGGGTTTCCCCAGTGACCACAGATAATTTAAAGGCAACTATGGTTGGTCACCTTTGAGAATTATTATAAGGAAATGCGGTCCAGATGAATTATATGAAAGTTTAGGGTAACAGATTTGCTTCTTTATATTCATTTTTTAAACTGCACAGATTTTTGTGAGCTACTTTTGAGTTTACAGATTCTGGTGCTATTTATAACTTCCACTTGTCTTCATCTTCATTCTTAAAGAGCTACTACCCCCATTTAAGATTGTTGCCAGATTGGCCATCTGCTTTTGTTTCCCACTAGTCATTAGTTTTTCATCATGTACTTCACCAAAGCAGTTCTTCTGTTCATTCCTGCTCTGGGGAGTTTCACACAGGCCACTGTATAGAAGGTGACTGAGTATCTTGTTGGTGGCCATACTCAGCATACATTTCTAAACTGGCAGACTGTTTGTTTATTAGGATCCCACTGTTGATAGATTTTCTAACATCATAATGCTGTAAGACTAATCGTCTTGTTTAATATAAATTCAAAATATATCTGTTAAATATCTTCTGTAAACAAGGCAATGTGTTAAATACTTTGGGAAACTTTTTAAAAAGTAATAAAAAAGTTTCTATCCTCCAAATGCCTACGGTCCATGGAGAGATAGTATGTATGTAAATATGCCCAAATCATATAGTTACAATTGCTTTGAGACAAAGTTAAAATGCTGAAGTTCAGGAATTTTAGGTGATAGTAATATGATCATGGGTCTTTCTCATTCTTTTTTCCTCTCTGCCTACTGAAATCCAGGTAGAGTCAGAAAACAAAAGGTAGCTAGATGCTTTCTAAAAGAAAATCATTTAAAACCAAGTGATGCAGGAAGGTTAAAGGTTAAAAATAAATTCATGAACTTTTTAAAAAAGAATATGAAATTATAAAGGAAACTAAGAATAATATCAATATCAGATGTGTTGGAATTCAAGGGATACAACATTAACTGAACAGAAAGGGCCTTTTTTATTGATAAATCATAGTGGGAGATTTTTTTTTTTTTTTAAAGATTTTATTTATTTATTTGAGAGAGAGAGAATGAGAGAGAGCAAGCACATGAGAGGGGGGAGGGTCAGAGGGAGAAGCAGACTCCCTGCCGAGCAGGGAGCCCGATGCGGGACTCGATCCAGGGACTCCAGGATCATGACCTGAGCCGAAGGCAGCCGCCCAACCAACTGAGCCACCCAGGCGCCCCATAGTGGGAGATTTTAACATACTTATCTCTGAGAGTAAAGTATGCAGAGAATAAATAAGACCATAGGAAATAAGAGATTTAGATAAACTTGTCAGGAATTCCCAGTTTCATGACTTGATCCAATATTCCTGTAAATTCTCCACTTTATTTCCTTATGGTTGACTTACTCTCTTCACTGCTGGATACCTTCTCAATTTGGCTTCTGAGTCATCAAGTAAACAAACCTTGGGATACTTGTTATTTTCTGCTAGAAAGCCAATCCTAAATATTTTGTAATAAGTAAAATTACCAGGTATTTGTAGTGTCACAGGGAGGTGTATGAATGAAATAGGACCATGTCTTTGAGTCAAAGATCTGATTTTTTTAAAATTTTATTATGTTAATCACCATACATTACATCATTAGTTTTTGATGTAGTGTTCCATGATTCATTGTTTGTGCCTAACACCCAGTGCTCCATGCAGTACGTGCCCTCTTCAATACCCATCACCAGGCTAACCTATCCCCCCCTCCCCTCTAGAACCCTCAGTTTGTTTCTCAGAGTCCATCGTCTCTCATGGATCGTCTCTCATGGTTCGTCTCCCCGTCCAAGTCCCCTCTTCATTTCTCTCTTCCTACTATCTTTATTTTTTTAACATATAATGTATTATTTGTTTCAGAGTTACAGGTCTGTGATTCATCAGTCTTACACAATTCACAGCGCTCACCATAGCACATACATACCCTCCTCAATGTCTATCACCCAGCCACCCCATCCCTCCCACCCACCCCCCACCACTACAGCAACCCTCAGTTTGTTTCCTGAGATTAAGAATTCCTCAAATCAGTGAGATCATATGATACATGTCTTTCTCTGATTGACTTATTTTGCTTAGCATAATATTCTCTAGTTCCATCCATGTCGTTGCAAATGGAAGATTTCTTTTTTTTTTTGATGGCTGCATAATATTCCATTGTATATATATATATATATATATATATATATATATATATATATATATATACCACATCTTTATCCATTTATCTGTCAATGGACATCTTGGCTCTTTCTGTAGTTTGGCTATTGTGGACATTGCTGCTATAAACATTGGGGTGCACGTACCCCCTTTGGATCCCTACATTTGTATCTTTGGGGTAAATACCCAATAGTGCAATTCCTGGGTCATATGGTAGCTCTATCTTCAGCTTTTTGAGGAACCCCCATACTGTTTTCTGGAGTGGCTGCACCAGCTTGCATTCCCACCAACAGTGTAGGAGGGTTCCCCTTTCTCCGCATCCTCGCCAACATCTGTTGTTTCCTGACTTGTTAATTTTAGCCATTCTGACTGGTGTGAGGTGGTATCTCATTGAGGTTTTGATTTGGATTTCCCTGATGCCGAGCGATGTTGAGCACTTTTTCCTGTGTCTGTTGGCCATTTGGATGTCTTCTTTGCAGAAATGTCTGTTCATGTCTTCTGCCCATTTCTTGATTGGATCATTTGTTCTTTGGGTATTGAGTTTGATGAGTTCTTTATAGATTTTGGATACTAGCCCTTTATCTGATATGTCATTTGCAAATACCTTCTCCCATTCTGTCAGTTGTCTTTTGGTTTTGTTGACTGTTTCCTTTGCTGTGCAAAAGCTTTTTATCTTGATGAAGTCCCAGTAGTTCATTTTTGCCCTTGCTTCCCTTGCCATTGGCGATGTTTCTAGGAAGAAGTTGCTGCAGCCCAGGTCGAAGAGGTTGCTGCCTGTGTTCTCCTCTAGGGTTTTGATGGATTCCTGTTTCACATTTAGGTCTTTCAACCATTTTGAGTCTATTTTTGTTTGTGGTGTAAGGAAATGGTCCAGTTTCATTCTTCTGCATGTGGCTGTCCAGTTTTCCCAACACCATTTGTTGAAGAGCCTGTCTTTTTTCCACTAGACGTTCTTTCCTGCTTTGTCGAAGATTAGTTGACCATAGAGTTGAGGGTCCATTTCTGGGCTCTCTGTTCTGTTCCATTGATCTCTGTGTCTGTTTCTGTGCCAGTACCGTACTGTCTTGATGATTACAGCTTTGTAATAGAGCTGGAAGTCCGGAATTGTGATGCCACCAGCTTTGCTTTTCGTTTTCAACATTCCTCTGGCTATTCGGGGTCTTTTCTGGTTCCATACAAATTTTAGGATTATTTGTTCCATTTCTTTGAAAAAAGTGGATGGTATTTTGATAGGGATTGCATTAAATGTGTGGATTGCTCTAGGTAGCATTGACATCTTCACAACATTTGTTCTTCCAATCCATGAGCGTGGAACGTTTTTCCATTTCTTTGTGTCTTCCTCAATTTCTTTCATGAGTATTTTATAGTTTTCTGAGTACAGATCCTTTGCCTCTTTGGTTAGATTTATTCCTAGGTATCTTATGGTTTTGGGTGCAATTGTAAATGGGATCGACTCCTTAATTTCTCCTTCTTCTGTCTTGTTGTTGGTGTATAGGAATGCCACTGATTTCTGTGCATTGATTTTATATCCTGCCACTTGACTGAATTCCTGTATGAGTTCTAGCAGTTTTGGGGTGGAGTCTTTTGGGTTTTCCACATAAAGTATCATATCATCTGCAAAGAGTGAGAGTTTGACTTCTTTGCCAATTCGGATGCCTTTTACTTTTTGTTGTCTGATTGCTGTGGCTAGGACTTCTAGTATCATGTTGAATAGCAGTGGTGATAGTGGACATCCCTGCCGTGTTCCTGACCTTAGGGGGAAAGCTTTCAGGTTTTCCCAATTGAGAATGATATTCGCTGTAAGATCTGATTTTTTTTAACACACATGTACACCCCACACTCCAACACACACACACACACACACACACACACACACACACACACACACACACA